>NC_092232.1:34836409-35174564 GCF_036320965.1 Panulirus ornatus
TGTGTGTGTGTGTGTGCACAGAAGGAGTAAAGATATGGTACACATACACAAGTTAAGAGACGGAGCACCATGAATGAAAAACTCTCTCCCCTCATAACACTCACAAATAGCAAACACACACACACACACACACACACACATACACACACAGACACACACACACACACACACACACACACACACACACACACACACACACACAGACACACACACAGACACGTGAGCGGCATCATAATAAGGTGTGGGTGGAGACAAGGCGTTATAAAGATTAGTTTCCCCTTGACGGGTCCCGGCGACACCAATCACTTAATAGACGGCGCTGGTGAGGCTGTCAGCCGGCGTGGGACGGGCGGAGGAGGAGGCCCGCGCTGGTGACAGGCGGACGGGTGAGGGAGGGAGACGGGAGACAGAGAGGGAGACAGTAACGTGACAACGGGAAGATGATATTATATTAAGAGGTTCCTGGTGGAGATAACGGAGGGTATGCGACAAGAATGTAACCCAACACATCTGTGTGAAGTGGTGCACCGAGCTGGTCACACATGCTGCTCACGAGGCAGAGAGAGAGAGAGACTACGGCGGAGTCTCTGCCTCTCCTCCTTCCTCACCCTCCTGCCTCTCCTCCTTCCTCACCCTCCCGCCTCTCCTCCTTCCTCACCCTCCCGCCTCTCCTCCTTCCTCACCCTCCTGCCTCTCCTCCTTCCTCACCCTCCTGCCTCTCCTCCTTCCTCACCCTCCCGCCTCTCCTCCTTCCTCACCCTCCCGCCTCTCCTCCTTCCTCACCCTCCTGCCACTCCTCCTTCCTCACCCTCCCGCCTCTCCTCCTCCCTCACCCTCCTGCCTCTCCTCCCTCCTCACCTTCCTTCCTCCCTCTGTGTTCCTTTCCTTCCGCCCCTCCTGCCTCTCCCCGCCTCCTTGGTGAAGACCTCGGGCCTCCCGGCAGGGAATGGTGCTGAGCACCACAGGCGGCTCTGACCACACTGACCCGTGATGGTATGGTCTTCCTTACGGTAGTAGTAGGGGGGTTCCCCTGGTCTACCACAGTGGTAGAGACCTCCTATGGTGGCTGGCAGGGGCCTACCCGTGGTGTGGTCTTCCCCCACAGCAGCAGGTCTGTGCGTCAGTGGTGCCTGATGACAGCTGGGGTTGGCCCGTCCATCACAAGAGACCACGACCTCACGCACCATTGACCATAAGTAGCTGTTGGGGGCCACTCCAACTGACCCCTCACTGAGGACACTGAGAGTCGTGTGTCTTAGCTGACCACTGACTGGGGACACTGCTGGTTATATGTCTCAGCTGACCTCTGACTTAGGACAATACTGGTTATGTCTCAGCTGACCTCTGACTGAGAACACTGCTGGTAATGTGGCTCAGATGACCACTGACTGAGGACACTGCCGCTAATGTGTCCCGGCTAACCTCTAACTGAGGATACTACTGGTCATACAAGCAACTGACAAACGGCCACTCACTGAGGATACTGTGGATGACGTGGGGCCACTCACTGAGGATACTGTGGATGACGTGGGGCCACTCACTGAGGCTAGGCCACTGCTGAGACAATGGCCCGTTATAAGGCGTCGCCTGCAGACCACGACCCTGGCTGGGGTTCCTGGGTCAACAAATATTAAGATGAATTTGGTCATTTTATATTAAAAATGACGCTTTCTGGATCCATCCCCCAACCCACACACACACACACACACCCACACACACACACACACACACACACACGCACACACACACGCACACACACAAACACACACATACACATACACACACTCACACACACACACACATACACACACACACACACACACACACATACACATACACACACTCACACACACACACACATACACACACACACACACAGCTCCCTCCCACACCTTGTGGCCACACTTAGCATAAGAACAATGCGTGCACACAGAACTGCATATATCACATGATATATGTGACACAGGAACCATAGACCCACATACATCACATACCATATGTGACACAGGAGCCACAGACCTGTATACATCACATACCATACATCACATGATATATGTGACACTGGAGCCATTGACCTGCATACATCACATACCATATGTGACACAGGAGCCATAGAACCGCATACATCACATACCATACATCACATGCCACATGTGACACAGGAACCACAGACCTGCATACATCACATACCACATGTGACACAGGAACCATAGAACCGCATACATCACATACCATATACATCACATGATATATGTGACACTGGAGCCACAGACCTGCATACATCACATACCACATGTGACACAGGAACCACAGACCTGCATACATCACATACCACATGTGACACAGGAACCACAGACCTGCATACATCACATGCCACATGTGACACAGGAACCACAGACCTGCATACATCACATACCATATGTGACACAGGAACCACAGACCTGCATACATCACATGCCACATGTGACACAGGAACCACAGACCTGCATACATCACATACCACATGTGACACAGGAACCACAGACCTGCATACATCACATGCCACATGTGACACAGGAACCACAGACCTGCATACATCACATGCCACATGTGACACAGGAACCACAGACCTGCATACATCACATGCCACATGTGACACAGGAACCACAGACCTGCATACATCACATACCACATGTGACACAGGAACCACAGACCTGCATACATCACATACCACATGTGACACAGGAACCACAGACCTGCATACATCACATGCCACATGTGACACAGGAACCACAGACCTGCATACATCACATACCACATGTGACACAGGAACCACAGACATGCATACATCACATACCATATGTGACACAGGAACCACAGACCTGCATACATCACATGCCACATGTGACACAGGAACCACAGACCTGCATACATCACATACCACATGTGACACAGGAACCACAGACATGCATACATCACATACCATATGTGACACAGGAGCCACCAAGCTTGTCTTGATGTTTCCTTTCGTTACTAGTTACTGGTCCTGGTGTTGGCTCCCTTACCCTAGTGACCCTTGTCTTAAGCCTCTCCTTCGTCGTGAGACACACCCCGTGTCCTGGAACACCTCTGTCTTTAACGCTTCCTTTACATAGGGCTTCTTGTCTCAGAGCCCACGTGTCCCGAGTCCTCCTTGTCTCAGAGCCCACGTGTCCCGGGTCCTCCTTGTCTCAGAGCCCACGTGTCCCGGGTCCTCCTTGTCTCAGAGCCCACGTGTCCCGGGTCCTCCTTGTCTCATAGCCCACGTGTCCCGGGTCCTCCTTGTCTCAGAGCCCACGTGTCCCGGGTCCTCCTTGTCTCAGAGCCCACGTGTCCCGGGTCCTCCTTGTCTCAGAGCCCACGTGTCCCGGGTCCTCCTTGTCTCAGAGCCCACGTGTCCGGGTCCTCCTTGTCTCAGAGCCCACGTGTCCCGGGTCCTCCTTGTCTCAGAGCCCACGTGTCCCGGGTCCTCCTTGTCTCAGAGCCCACGTGTCCCGGGTCCTCCTTGTCTCAGAGCCCACGTGTCCCGGGTCCTCCTTGTCTCAGAGGCCACGTGTCCCGGGTCCTCCTTGTCTCAGAGCCCACGTGTCCCGGGTCCTCCTTGTCTCAGAGCCCACGTGTCCCGGGTCCTCCTTGTCTCAGAGCCCACGTGTCCCGGGTCCTCCTTGTCTCATAGCCCGCGTGTCCCGGGTTCTCCTTGTCTCAGAGCCCACGTGTCCCGGGTCCTCCTTGTCTCATAGCCCGCGTGTCCCGGGTTCTCCTTGTCTCAGAGCCCACGTGTCCCGGGTCCTCCTTGTCTCATAGCCCACGTGTCCCGGGTCCTCCTTGTCTCAGAGCCCACGTGTCCCGGGTCCTCCTTGTCTCAGAGCCCACGTGTCCCGGGTCCTCCTTGTCTCATAGCCCACGTGTCCCGGGTCCTCCTTGTCTCAGAGCCCGCGTGTCCCGGGTCCTCCTTGTCTCAGAGCCCACATGTCCCGGGTCCTTCTTGTCTCATAGCCCACGTGTCCCGGGTCCTCCTTGTCTCAGAGCCCGCGTGTCCCGGGTCCTCCTTGTCTCAGAGGCCACGTGTCCCGGGTTCTCCTTGTCTCATAGCCCACGTGTCCCGGGTCCTCCTTGTCTCAGAGCCCACGTGTCCCGGGTCCTCCTTGTCTCAGAGCCCACGTGTCCCGGGTCCTCCTTGTCTCAGAGCCCACGTGTCCTGGGTCCTCCTTGTCTCATAGCCCACGTGTCCCGGGTCCTCCTTGTCTCAGAGCCCACGTGTCCCGGGTCCTCCTTGTCTCATAGCCCACGTGTCCCGGGTCCTCCTTGTCTCAGAGCCCACGTGTCCCGGGTCCTCCTTGTCTGGAGGCCCACTTATCCCGGGTCCTCCTTGCCTTATGGCCGCCCATCCTGCTCAGGATTCTCACTATCTTAGATCCCCCTGTCCTGACTCTCACTATCTTAGATCCCCCTGCCCTGACTCTCACTATCTTAGATCCCGTTGTCCTGACTCTCACTATCTTAGATCCCCCTGTCCTGACTCTCACTATCTTAGATCCCCCTGTCCTGACTCTCACTATCTTAGATCCCCCTGTCCTGACTCTCACTATCTTAGATCCCCCTGCCCTGACTCTCACTATCTTAGATCACCTGTCCTGACTCTCACTATCTTAGATCCCCCTGTCCTGACTCTCACTATCTTAGATCCCCCTGTCCTGACTCTCACTATCTTAGATCCCCTTGTCCTGACTCTCACTATCTTAGATCACCCTGTCCTGACTCTCACTATCTTAGATCACCCTGTCCTGACTCTCACTATCTTAGATCCCCCTGTCCTGACTCTCACTATCCTAGATCCCCCTGTCCTGACTCTCACTATCTTAGATCACCCTGTCCTGACTCTCACTATCTTAGATCACCCTGTCCTGACTCTCACTATCTTAGATCCCCCTGTCCTGACTCTCACTATCTTAGATCACCCTGTCCTGACTCTCACTATCTTAGATCACCCTGTCCTGACTCTCACTATCTTAGATCCCCCTGTCCTGACTCTCACTATCTTAGATCACCCTGTCCTGACTCTCACTATCTTAGATCCCCCTGTCCTGACTCTCACTATCTTAGATCCCCTTGTCCTGACTCTCACTATCTTAGATCACCCTGTCCTGACTCACACTATCTTAGATCACCCTGTCCTGACTCACACTATCTTAGATCCCCCTGTCCTGACTCTCACTATCTTAGATCACCCTGTCCTGACTCTCACTATCTTAGATCCCGTTGTCCTGACTCTCACTATCTTAGATCACCCTGTCCTGACTCTCACTATCTTAGATCCCCGTGTCTTGACTCACACTATCTTAGATCTCCCTGTCCTGACTCTCACTATCTTAGATCACCCTGTCCTGACTCTCACTATCTTAGATCACCCTGTCCTGACTCTCACTATCTTAGATCACCCTGTCCTGACTCTCACTATTTTAGATCACCCTGTCCTGACTCTCACTATCTTAGATCACCCTGTCCTGACTCTCACTATCTTAGATCCCCCTGCCCTGACTCTCACTATCTTAGATCCCCCTGTCCTGACTCTCACTATCTTAGATCCCCTTGTCCTGACTCTCACTATCTTAGATCCCCTTGTCCTGACTCTCACTATCTTAGATCACCCTGTCCTGACTCTCACTATCTTAGATCACCCTGTCCTGACTCTCACTATCTTAGATCCCCCTGTCCTGACTCTCACTATCTTAGATCCCCCTGTCCTGACTCTCACTATCTTAGATCCCCCTGTCCTGACTCTCACTATCTTAGATCCCCCTGCCCTGACTCTCACTATCTTAGATCACCTGTCCTGACTCTCACTATCTTAGATCCCCCTGTCCTGACTCTCACTATCTTAGATCCCCCTGTCCTGACTCTCACTATCTTAGATCTCCCTGTCCTGACTCTCACTATCTTAGAGCCCCCTGTCCTGACTCACACTATCTTAGATCACCCTGTCCTGACTCTCACTATCTTAGATCCCCCTGTCCTGACTCTCACTATCTTAGATCCCCCTGTCCTGACTCTCACTATCTTAGATCCCCCTGTCCTGACTCTCACTATCTTAGATCACCCTGTCCTGACTCTCACTATCTTAGATCCCCCTGTCCTGACTCTCACTATCTTAGATCCCCCTGTCCTGACTCTCACTATCTTAGATCCCCCTGTCCTGACTCTCACTATCTTAGATCACTCTGTCCTCACTCTCACTATCTTAGATCACCCTGTCCTGACTCTCACTATCTTAGATCACCCTGTCCTGACTCACACTATCTTAGATCACCCTGTCCTGACTCTCACTATCTTAGATCCCCCTGTCCTGACTCTCACTATCTTAGATCCCCCTGTCCTGACTCTCTCTATCTTAGATCCCCCTGTCCTGACTCACACTATCTTAGATCACCCTGTCCTGACTCTCACTATCTTAGATCCCCCTGTCCTGACTCTCACTATCTTAGATCACCCTGTCCTGACTCTCACTATCTTAGATCACCCTGTCCTGACTCTCACTATCTTAGATCACCCTGTCCTGACTCTCACTATCTTAGATCCCCCTGTCCTGACTCTCAGTATCTTAGATCCCCCTGTCCTGACTCTCAGTATCTTAGATCCCCCTGTCCTGACTCTCACTATCTTAGATCACCCTGTCCTGACTCTCACTATCTTAGATCCCCTGTCCTGACTCTCACTATCTTAGATCCCCCTGTCCTGACTCTCACTATCTTAGATCCCCCTGTCCTGACTCTCACTATCTTAGATCACCCTGTCCTGACTCTCACTATCTTAGATCCCCCTGTCCTGACTCTCACTATCTTAGATCCCCCTGTCCTGACTCTCACTATGTTTATCCCAGACAGTTAATCCCATCACGGCCACAATCCCATCACGGCCACAATACGGCCCATACACCACACACGTTACATGTGCTCTGATCCACACATACTGGAGCATCACATTGTCGAGTGTCTTCTAATTATTGACATCTGCCGGGGCTCAGGGTCTGAGGGGCCGGAAACCTGGTGACCAACTCACTCACACTGACGCTCTTAAGGAGGTACAGTCACTGTAATGAAAACTGGCCACATTACAAGCTGTACCGTCCATCACGTAACTTATGTAACCTACAATTATAAGCTGTACCGTCCATCACATAACTTATGTAACCTACAATTATAAGCTGTACCGTCCATCACGTAACTTATGTAACCTACATTACAAGCTGTACCGTCCATCACGTAACTTATGTAACCTACATTACAAGCTGTACCGTCCATCACGTAACTTATGTAACCGTCAGGACCAGTAATACGTATATCCTGTATTGCATATGATCCTGAACTACGTGTGTGAGAACATCTACTGTATTCCTTGTATCCTTATCAATGTTAGAATGTCTATATATCATCAGTCAGAAGAGGGTGTTTTGAAATGGTTTGGGCACATGGAGAGAATGAGTGAGGAAAGATTGACCAAGAGGATATATGTGTCGGAGGTGGAGGGAACGATGAGAAGTGGGAGACCAAATTGGAGGTGGAAAGATGGAGTGAAAAAGATTTTGTGTGATCAGGGCCTGAACATGCAGGAGGGTGAAAGGAGGGCAAGGAATAGAGTGAATTGGATCAATGTGGTATACCGGGGTTGACGTGCTGTCAGTGGATTGAATCAGGGCATGTGAAGCGTCTGGGGTAAACCATGGAAAGCTGTGTAGGTATGTATATTTGCGTGTGTGGACGTATGTATATGCATGTGTATGGGGGTGGGTTGGGCCATTTCTTTCGTCTGTTTCCTTGCGCTACCTCGCAAACGCGGGAGACAGCGACAAAGCAAGAAAAAAAAAGAAAAAAAAAAATATATATATATATATATATATATATATATATATATATATATATATATATATATATATATATATATATATATCTCATTTCCAGCACATCCATCCTCCTGCGCACAACTCTATCCACAGCCCACGCCTCGCAACCATACAACATTGTTGGAACCACTATATATATATATATATATATATATATATATATATATATATATATATATATATATATATATATATATATATATATATACATTCTATGTTGTGCTGTGTATAACAAATGCTATTGACACATCTCTCCTCCTATCTAGCGGGATCAGAACCCACTTGGGGCGCACACGACACTCTCCTGTACCGTTGCGTTGTCGTCACTGTACGCTCTGTGCTTGCCTCCACCCACCCATGTTATCAGCCCTTCACCCAGACTACCAAACAAATCCTTAATCTATGTATATTCAGACAAAACAAGACTTAAAACTAAGTTCAGATTTTCACAGCTTTTCTTTGTTTCAAACTCAGCATTTTCTTACCCTTCTGCATATATATATATATATATATATATATATATATATATATATATATATATATATATATATATATATATATATATATATATATATATATATTATCCCTAGGGATAGGGGAGAAAGAATACTTCCAACGTATTCCCTGCGTGTCGTAGAATGCGACTGAAAGGGGAGGGAGCGGGGGGCTGGAAATCCTCCCCTCTCTTTTTTTTTTTTTTTTTTCAATTTTCCAAAAGAAGAAACAGTGAAGGGGGCCAGGTGAGGATATTCCCTCAGAGGCCCAGTCCTCTGTTCTTAATGCTACCTCGCTATCGCGGGAAATGGCGAATAGTACGAAAGAAAAAAGATATATATATATATATATATATATATATATATATATATATATATATATATATATATATATATATATATATATATGTTTTACTTGACAATTTCTCTGAATCATGTCCTTCCATTCTTGCTAACTTATTTGACCTTGGCAGCGTTGCAATCTCCAGCGCACCCTCCCTGCAGGGTTGTTGGACACCCTGATGGATGGGCCGAGCCACCTGTCGTCGTGTAGTTCCTGGCAGGACGACGCCCGATTGGGGGACGACAAACGATCAGACGTGGCGGTTGTGTCGGCAAATGGTCGTTGTCCCAGACACTGTGTCACAAGTGCTCGTTACCTACGTCACTCACTGTCAGTAATCACCATCCAGGGTTACCACGTGAGCAAGTGATGACCGTCTGGCAGTGTCGTGTAGCGGTTAGCGTTCCTGACCGTGATGCATTCACGGGCCGCCCACGGACGAGGGTATAGGTTCGAATCCTGGATGCGGCAGTTAGTCCACATTCAGCCCAGCTGTTCATCCACCCTTAAGGGTTAGTCGATAAAATGGGTAATTGGCTCAGGCTAGGGTAATTACTCTCTTTTACTCAAGCATGTAAACATCTTCATTATGATAGTAATTACCGTATCTAAGCTATGGAGATAAATTCTCCACACAATTATGCAACTCTTCATCGTCAAAAGTTCTTTTAATTATACTATCACTCCAGGAACCCTGGCTGAGAGGGTCAGGCCTTATTCTACGACCTCTTATCCAGGGACTCCCGCAGCTTTAAAGCTGCGCTACACTCAGGAGCAGGATAGGGTGGACTCCCTTCACGCGACAAGTCTCAGATGAATATGTCCTTTGTTTCGCCAACTGACGCTGATACAGCATAGCCAAAGGTAATTCTTTTTTTTCACTTGTGGCACAAATTGTGGAATTTAGTAACAGTTTTTTTTATATATATATTATTCACTATACAACACAGATCCTCCACACGGAACCGTAACTGTCTAACCTGAGCAACACAAAATGTGTTACACCCTCAGCAGGCCATGTCTGGGCTGGTCCTCGACGTGAAGTGTTGCTGGAGGAACACTTTCTTGTTAGTATTCATTTGTGTTGTACGAGGAGGGAGTTCTGCACTCGTGGGGCCCCATCGCTTGGCCTCTCTCTACTATCATTCAACATTTTAAACTATTTTCATTATTCACAGTTTTATTATCTTTCATTATTCCAGTCATCCACCACTGCTAGCTCGTGAGAAGTTCACTGTGTCTTTTCTTACAAATTTTCTTCTCCATTTTCTGCTGTTCTCTGGTTGTTCTTGCCTGGCGACTTTCGAAGAACTGTTCTCTGTTGACATCATGGAACTTTGAAGAACTTTATTTGTTTATGATTCTAAATTCTTCTTGTGTAATTACATACAGACGCAACACTTCAGTAACAGTATGGATGAAGGATACATAGCCACGAGAGTCACATAAACCTATTTTCAAATCCTGGAAACTTTGATCAAGTCATCCCTTGCTCCTCTTTTCCACGCTGGGAGAATAGATGACTTCTATCTTTCACTTTAATTCAACCCTCTTGTTTTCGTAACATATTTGTTGCCGTCTTCTGGACTTTCCTATTAGTTTTCTGTTCTTTAAGTGCAGTGACCAAACTTGTAAAGCATATTCTAATATTGGTCAAACGTACGCAGTAAATGACTGCCCGAATATTTTTCCTTAAGTGCAAAAATGTGATTATAATATCTGTACGGTTCTCCGAAAACGACAGGTCAGGTACAATGTGTGTGTGTGTGTGTGTGTGTGTGTGTGTGTGTGTGTGTCCCAATACCACTGCGACACCTGATCAATGTTACACCACAGAGTGTCAAGGGGGAGGAGGGTGTAATCTGGCTGCTGCCCTACATTACGGCGAGGGTTCGATCTCTGGGTACGGTGTCTGCCGGGGGTCTCGTAGCTGTGTTGCTAGTGTGGCAGGAGGGTAGTGGTGTTGCCCAGGTTCCGTGGTCAGGAAGGAGGCAGGGGTCTGCCACAGGTGAGTTGTGCTGTGTGAGGGAGATGGTGGGGTAGAGTCAATGGGGGAGATGAGGTGTGGCAAGGTCCCATGGTAGCATTAACGTGGGATGGGGTCGCTCATGTGTTGATAAGAAATCTTCAAAGGATCATGTCAGAGAAGATAAGCCCGGTGTCACATGACCAAGACTGCATGACTCATGTCTGGGTAGTCATGAGCCACGTCAGGTCAACCACGCCGATAGGGATCGTTGTGTGGGCGTGGCCGCCAAACTCATCAACACTGGTTCACTTTAGGATTGAGATGTCAGGTCAGGTCAGGTCAGGGCACACGTCGGGTGTCGGTCTGGCCGTGGGAGTATGACATCATCACAACCACCTGGACTGAACTGGTTGTGAAGGTTCGATTTCATAACCAACACTCGAGGAGGAGGAGGAGGAGGAGGAGGAGGAGGAGGAGGAGGAGGAGGAGGAGGAGATATGAAGCGGCTTCGAAAGGGAACGTAACTCATCTTTCCCATCGTGGACTCCACACTGTCGTGTTACCATCATGAACTGTAACTAGAATTACCCTTTTATTTTTAAACTGTATTAATCCTAATCTCAGAGACACTCACCCTGGACACCAGGGTCATCATTCTCGTTATTATTGACCCAGTCATCAATTATCAACTGGTTCTGGCGTTTCAAAACATTCCAGTTAGTCCTACCGTCTCTATCTTGCCTCAGGATCCCTCTCTACCATGACTGTGATCACTCGACCCATTATCTGGCTAAGAGATAACCCTCCTCACTCCCTCCCTCTGTCACTCTCCACCAGCTGTGTGTCTACCCCACTCCCCCAGGAAGCCCTCCTCCTCCACCCGGGGAATTAGATCCTCCGTCGCCAGTGTAGAAAGTGTTCACAGTTGCGGGCCGCAGATGGCAAGGGGCCCTCGATTCTCTTGAGCAATTATTGCGACATCGATTTTCTTTTGTTTTACCCACTGGGAGGCAGGTCGGCCGGGCCCTAGGTAGGGTGGGATTTTATACCGCCTCTCTTTCTCAGTTCATCTACTGCTTCTCCAGTGGATACTCTCCTCGGAACTGTCATAATGAGTGTGTTGCATGCCGCCACTTCTGAAGTGGCTGTCCTTTGCCAGTGTCAGCACAGAACGTCAGCGATGCGTTAACAACGTGACCAAATATATTACGTAGTGATGTGAACCCGTCATGTTACAAACCTCAAGTCCTGAAGTCCTGCCAGAACTCTCTGACTACTTTATCACTTTACTGCTTTATTACCTTATTACTTTATTACCTCACTACTTATTACTTTACTGCTTTATTACCTTATTACTTTATTACCTTATACTTTATTACCTTGCTACTTATTACTTTACTGCTTTATTACCTTATTACTTTATTACCTCACTACTTATTACTTTACTGCTTTATTACCTTATTACTTTATTACCTCACTACTTATTACTTTACTGCTTTATTACCTTATTACTTTATTACCTCACTACTTATTACTTTACTGCTTTATTACCTTATTACTTTATTACCTCACTACTTATTACTTTACTGCTTTATTACCTTATTACTTTATTACCTCACTACTTATTACTTTACTGCTTTATTACTTTACTACTTTATTATGTCTTTACTTTACTACTTTATTAATTTGCTACTTTATTTCCTTATTACTTTACTGTTTTATTACCTTATCACTTAACTACTTAATTACCTTATACTTTACTGCTTTATTACCTTATAATTTTACTACTTTATTATCTTTTTACTTTACTTCTTTATTACCTTTTACTTTGCCACTTTATCACCTTATTACTTTACTACTTATTACTTTACACTTTACTGCTTTCTTACCTAATTACTTTACTGCTTTATTACCTTATTACTTTACGGACAGTAATATCCTCGAAGATATTCTCCCACTGAATCTCAAACCTGCCTCGCCCAGAGCCACTGTACAGACAGCAGGTATGTGTTGATCTGTGTCATGATGTAATGTTTGACCTGACCTGACCCAGATGTACCATCACATGTATGTTCTGTCTTACTCTGGTGTCTGGTTGATCACTACCACTGACGCAGACCATCTGTTCCTGACTGAACGAGGATCCTCCAGGCCCCCCTCGCCCACTCTGGCCCACCTGTCACTGAGTCTACTGTACCCTACTGTACGCACTGTACCTTTTACTCTGCCACTCTATCACCTTATTACTTTACTACTTATTACTTTATCACTTTACTGCTTTCTTACCTAATTACTTTACTGCTTTATTACCTTATTACTTTACGGACAGTAATATCCTCGAAGATATTCTCCCACTGAATCTCAACCCTGCCTCGCCCAGAGCCACTGTACAGACAGCAGGTATGTGTTGATCTGTGTCATGATGTAATGTTTGACCTGACCTGACCCAGATGTACCATCACATGTATGTTCTGTCTTACTATGGTGTCTGGTTGATCACTACCACTGACGCAGACCATCTGTTCCTGACTGAACGAGGATCCTCCAGGCCCCCCTCGCCCACTCTGGCCCACCTGTCACTGAGTCTACTGCACCCTACTGTACGCACTGTACCTCACTGTACGCACTGTACCTCACTGTACGCACTGTACCTCACTGTACCTCACTATACGCATTGTACCCCACTGTACGCACTGTACCCCATTGTACGCACTGTACCTCACTGTACGCACTGTACCCCACTGTACGCACTGTACCCCACTGTACGCACTGTACCTCACTGTACGCACTGTACCCCACTGTACGCACTGTACCTCACTGTACGCATAGTACCCCCCTGTACGCACTGTACTCCACTGTACACACTGTATCCCACTGTACCCCACCTACCCTAAGACATGTAACCTTGTATTATGCGAAATGCTTTCCTATGAATAATTTGACTAATGAAGATTTGAAAAGTGATTCTCTCTCTCTCTCTCTCTCTCTCTCTCTCTCTCTCTCTCTCTCTCTCTCTCTCTCTCTCTCTCTCTCTCTCTCTCTCTCGTCGCTAACATTATCATTATTCACGAACATTTTGTGTTGACACATCACATGTATCATCGTAGGTCTTCATGTTCTAAGTGTCTGCTTCCCATGTTCGTCGTGTCTTTGCTAATATCAAGCAGGTGCTCAACCTGCATCAGTCCTCCCTGCTGGCTACATCCTCGCCACGTAACTCCATCCCACACCACTGTCTCCCTCACCCTCCCTCTAACTACTCACACTCTCCTCCCTCCCTGGACGTCCTCCCTCTAACTACTCACTCTCTCCTCCCTCCCTGCACGTCCTCCCTCTAGCTACTCACCCTCTCCTCCCTCCCTGGACGTCCTTCCTCTAGCTACTTATTCTCTCCTCCCTCCCTGGACGTCCTCCCACTAGCTACTCACCCTCTCCTCCCTCCCTGGAAGTCCTCCCTCTAGCTACTCACTCTCTCCTCCCTCTAGCTACTCACCCTCTCCTCCCTCCCTGGACGTCCTTCCTCTAGCTACTTATTCTCTCCTCCCTCCCTGGACGTCCTCCCACTAGCTACTTAACCTCTCCTCCCTCCCTGGACGTCCTTCCTCTAGCTACTTATTCTCTCCTCCCTCCCTGGACGTCCTCCCACTAGCTACTTAACCTCTCCTCCCTCCCTGGACGTCCTCCCTCTAGCTACTCATTCTCTCCTCCCTCCCTGGACGTCCTTCCTCTAGCTACTCACTCTCTCCTCCCTCCCTGGACGTCCTCCCTTTAGCTACGCACTCTCTCCTCCCTCCCTGGACGTCCTCCCTCTAGCTACTTACTCTCTCCTCCCTCCCTGGACGTCCTCCCTTTAGCTACTCACTCTCTCCTCCCTCCCTGGACGTCCTCCTCCCTCTAGCTACTCACTCCGTCTTCTTCACCATCAGCAGTAGTGTGAGTGCCAGCCCCTCCCACCAGCAGTAGGCCGCCACATCCCGTGATGTTATCTCACACTGAGGCTGACTGACACTGTCGTCCAGCCCGCTGCTCCCACCCTTATCTCACCCGCCCTCCGCTGCCTCATATAACCCCGACGCTTCATATCAGCAAATTTCGAAAATTTTCGAATGAGTTTCGTGTCTCCATTACTGGTGTGGGTAACGAATAGCGTGGGTTCTAGAACAGCCTTGTGGTAACCCGTTACGATAAATGATTTTATCACTGATTCATCTCTGACACGTTTTCTATCCTCCCCCCTCACCGTTAACCCATTTTTTTTGCGTGTGTGTAGACTAATGATATATTTCCTCCGCCGCTGAATCAGGACAGCGTGACGGGTCGAGGAGGGCTGGATGGTTCCCGGGGCCCCGTCGTTGACCAACATCAAGTGACTGGGACTCATTTCCTATCAGCTCCGGCCTCCCCTCTGTGTAGCATGATCTCTCATCTTCCCTCCACGATCTTCCTCCCTCTCTGAAACCCTTCACTGCAAGACTGCTCCTCCAACACACAGTCCCATCTCCAGACATAATCCCTACCATCGTTTCTACTCCAAGGGCGTCCGGTACTGCGCGCCTCATGGATTCTGAGTCATCCATCTTCAGCGTCATGTGGCTCAGAATTTCTTGACCTCCTCTGGCGTCATGTTTTCGTGGGTCTCCACCCAACCTGTCCAACCATACAGGAGTCTTTGGCTGCCTTCCGACCATAAGCGGTTGCTCGCCACACACCCACGCGCTGCAACGCTGTATGCAGAGGACTTCGCTGTATACCACCACAGTCCAGGTCCTTCCTCCTCACCTCCTTAACGCTCTGGCTCAGCTGACCAAACACCCAACACGACTTCCCGATCATCACGATCGCTCCCGTAACACACTCGACTTCTACCAAACTCTGAAGACTTTCGCTATTATCCCCACTACTCTCTGCCCGCTATGGTTCCTCCGCTCCATTATTTCCAAGTGGACGCGTCCACACCCCATCCCTCCCTCATAGCGTCAACTGTGGCAGGTTGTGAGGGCGTGGTTCACACCTGTCTCAATGCAGGTCTATGTAACATCGCGAGAATGGGGAAACAGCGACTTGGGTCAATTCATCAGTACCACAATAGAATCTTCATCAAAACCTCTTTCTAAATCTCATTCGCTTCCAGCTGGTCATTTTCAAAACACAACACTTCGACCCCGGGATAATCAAAACATGGTGGGTATGACCAGATCCCTCATCTCGTCTTGGAAACCCCACACAATAAACATCGCAAAGTCTGCTTCTCAAACTTTATATTTCTGTTCAGCAGCTTTCTCATATCAACCATGCCCCGGCGCACCCCAGTACGGGAGTACAGCTCACATAGCCAGCTAAAATGCTTCTACTTTCACCTCTCTGTTGACCAGAATGGAATCAAAATCAGTCCGGCCTATCAGCTGTCCTTCTATCACTTCTCAACCATCCACACACACACACACACACACACACACACAAACACACACACAGTGAGAGTTCTTCTCGCTCTTTGTACCAAAGGCACCATTTCGGGCAGTGCTTTCGTGAGCTTGTCTGCTGCATCCCATACCTTCTGTGTGGAGGCCAGCCACACGAGCAGTGACCGTTGCAATACCAACAATTTATCTAACACGTTTCTTTTGTAAATTTCTCTTGTGCCATTTGTCCCTCCTCCTGATCATAACCTTCTCACGTTTAACAGACAAGTCTGAGAACAACTGAGAAGTTCAGATTTGACTCTTACTGCATTCCATTTACTTATATGTGGCCAGGTCTGGGCCAAACTTCGCCTGTTCCACGTCTGCTGTTGTACAATTGAAGACTTCTACAGTCATTCGCCACTTTGGCTTCATGTAGCGAATACCTGAATATCTTGATAATTGGAACGCTATATCTTGGCTTCTTTCATTGTTCTTAAGGTAAATCACCACGACCAAATAACTTGATGGATTAGATTGTCTTTGATCGTTTTAAGTCCAGTACTTTGAGACCTTTATGAATGATATTGTAAACCTCTAATGTTATGTGTATAATGTTCCCGTATATAAATAATGTGTTCGTTGTATATTGAAGAATAATATCGAGGTTGAACTCTGAAGGGAAATACCTGTTTGATAAGGCAGGAATATCATTCTTATCCTGACGTAAGATAAGGTGTCATTTCCAATAGATAACACGCCTATCTTATCTAAGATATTCTTATCAGTCATTTCTAAGTAATCTCGAGTGATTATTATCTTCATACTGAGATAAACTGTCCCTTAACATTGCTCTTTACTGACCCTAACTTTCTCCCAACAGACTGAGTGATCCTAACTTTCTCCCCGAAGACTGACTGACCGTGACTTTCTCCCTGCAGAATGACTGACCCTAACTTTCTATCCGCAGACTGACTGACCCTAACTTTCTTCCAACAGCTTGACTGACCCTGACTTTCTCCCTACAGACTGACTGACCCTAACTTTCTCCCTGCAGAATGACTGACCCTAACTTTCTCCCCGCAGAGTGACTGACCGTGACTTTCTCCCTATAGTCTGACTGACCCTAACTTTCTCCCTACATACTGAGTGACCGTGTCTCCTTACAGTCTGTCTATCATCTCGTATAAACTTCCCGATGCTGTGGCTCGCCACTTTACATCTCATACACACACACTTCTTTTTACGTCTCTTTAGATCTGTTATGTCTTTAGTCATCCAGACGAGTATTTAGTCATCCAGACGAGTATCTAGTCATCCATACGAGTATTTAGTCATCCAGACGAGTATTTAGTCATCCAGACGAGTATTTAGTCATCCAGACGAGTATTTAGTCATCCAGACTAGTATTTAGTCATCCAGACGAGTATTTAGTCATCCAGACGAGTATTTAGTCATCCAGACTAGTATTTAGTCATCCAGACGAGTATTTAGTCATCCAGACGAGTATCTAGTCACCCAGACGAGTATTTAGTCATCCAGACGAGTATTTAGTCATCCAGACGAGTATCTAGCCACCCAGACGAACATTTAGTCATCCAGACGAGTATTTAGTCATCCAGACGAGTATTTAGTCGTCCAGACGAGTATTTAGTCATCCAGACGAGTATTTAGTCATCCAGACGAGTATTTAGTCATCCAGACGAGTATTTAGTCATCCAGACGAGTATTTAGTCATCCAGACGAGTATCTAGCCACCCAGACGAACATTTAGTCAGCCAGACGACTGTTTAGTCGTCCAGACGAGTATTTGTGTCTCATTACTTCCTATGATCTCTCTTGGCATGTTATGTGTCTCATGGAGGGCCAGATCCTGCATCTAAAAGTGACCCCATCATTCTGCATTTGTATCTACATCTACCACCTTGATCTACCTCACATCACCAAGAACCCCACGACGTCGTATCTCAACAAAATATGGATATCTAAGATTCATCATCATCCTATTGTTATCTTAGATATGAATGCCAATTTATATTTTTACATTGAAATTGATGATTAATTGTGTGATCAAATTTTTCACCTCAATTTGGATCACGTCATTAAACAATCTTAGATCTTATATTGAAACTATATCCTTACTGGTCACTTCAGAGCAACATCCAGTTAAGATTATGCAATCTATAAATATCGAGTCTTTGTATATATTTTATCATTACTTCCACATTGTTTCTACAGGTCAATACAATGATTCAGGAATTATGTAGGTCATCTCATTGATCATCCTGACATACAGGTGGATCTGTCCACACCCACTATGAGGAGACTTGCTTACATGTAGGCAGGCAGTGGGTCGTCAGCCAGGGGTGGTGGGTGAGGGGGTCAGGAGGTAGTGGGTCGTCAGCCAGGGGTGGTGGGTGAGGGTGAGGGGATCAGGAGGTAGTGGGTCGTCAGCCAGGGGTGGTGGGTGAGGGTGAGGGGATCAGGAGGTAGTGGGTCGTCAGCCAGGGGTGGTGGGTGAGGGTGAGGGGATCAGGAGGCAGTGGGTCGTCAGCCAGGGGTGGTGGGTGAGGGTGAGGGGGGTCAGGAAGCAGTGGGTCGTCAGCCGGGGGTGGTGGGTGAGGGTGAGGGGGTCAGGAGGTAGTGGGTCGTCAGCCAGGGGTGGTGGGTGAGGGTGAGGGGGTCAGGAGGTAGTGGGTCGTCAGCCAGGGGTGGTGGGTGAGGGTGAGGGGGTCAGGAGGTAGTGGGTCGGCAGCCAGGGGTGGTGGGTGAGGGTGAGGGGGTCAGGAGGTAGTGGGTCGTCAGCCAGGGGTGGTGGGTGAGGGTGAGGGGAAGTCAGGAAGCGGTGGGTCGTCAGCCAGGGGTGGTGGGTGAGGGTGAGGGGGGTCAGGAAGCAGTGGGTCGTCAGCCAGGGGTGGTGGGTGAGGGTGAGGGGGGTCAGGAAGCAGTGGGTCGTCAGCCAGGGGTGGTGGGTGAGGGTGAGGGGGTCAGGAAGCGGTGGGTCGTCAGCCGGGGGTGGTGGGTGAGGGTGAGGGTGAGGGGGGGGGGTCAGGAAGCGGTGGGTCGTCAGCCGGGGGTGGTGGGTGAGGGTGAGGGGGGTCAGGAGGTAGTGGGTCGTCAGCCAGGGGTGGTGGGTGAGGGTGAGGGGGTGTCAGGAAGCGGTGGGTCGTCAGCCGGGGGTGGTGGGTGAGGGTGAGGGTGAGGGGGGGTCAGGAAGCGGTGGGTCGTCAGCCGGGGGTGGTGGGTGAGGGTGAGGGGGGTCAGGAAGCGGTGGGTCGTCAGCCGGGGGTGGTGGGTGAGGGTGAGGGTGAGGGGGTGTCAGGAAGCGGTGGGTCGTCAGCCTGGGGTGGTGGGTGAGGGTGAGGGTGATGGGTCGTCAGGAAGCGGTGGGTCGTCACGGTTGTTATCAGGCCATCAGCTGGGAACGGTCGTTAGCGCCTCGTTAGCCTCAGTCCTGATAAGTTAATCGTTGATGGTCGGACCTGATGTGGACAGTGCACGTGACCGCCTGCCACCACCACTGACACCACCAGCCGCCTGCCACCACTGACACCACCAGCCGCCTACTACCACTGACACCAGCCGCCTGCTACCACTGACACCAACCGGCCGCCTGCCACCACCGACACCAAACGCCTGTTACCACTGACACCACCAGCGGCATGTCACCACTGACACCCACCATCTGCCACCACTGACACCACCAGCCGCCTGCTACCACTGACACCAACCGCCTGTTACCACTGACACCAGCCGCCTGTTACCACTGACACCAACCGCCTGTTACCAGTGACACCAGCCGCCTGTTACCACTGACACCAGCCGCCTGTTACCACTGACACCAGCCGCCTGTTACCAGTGACATCAGCGGGACTGCCACCACTGACACCAACGCGTCTGCCACCACTGACACCAGCGGGACTGCCACCACTGACAACGGCGGGTCTGCCACCACTGACACTAACCGCCTGCCACTATTGACACCATCAGCTGCCTGTCACCACTGACACCAGCAGCCTCTTACCACTGACACCAACGGGCCTGCCATCACTGACACCAGCCGCCTGCCACCATTGACAATAGCAACACACAAGCGACATTCATATTTCGGTAAATAGATACATCTATCTCTAATTCTAAATTCTCATGGTAAATAATTACATACCTATACTCTACAGTTCATGAAATTCTCAGCTGGTATAATATGAAATACGGATCTACTCTTGAGATCTGCTGATAATACATACTGGTAACATGAGTTCATCATTCTTAAATCTAGTATACATCTAGGGTCTTATTTGGAACATGACTGATGGTTGGATACATGACTGGTGTGGGATACATACAGGTTGGATACATGGACTGCAGGGGATCTATACTGTGTGGATACATGGACTGTGTGGGATACATGACTGGTGTGGGATACATGACTGGTGTGGGATACATGACTGGTGTGGGATACATGACTGGTGTGGGGATACATGTCGGTGTGGCGGTGTGGTAGTGTGGTGTGTGGTAGTGTGGTGACGTGGAAGTGTGGTAGTGTGACAGTGTAACGGTGTGGTAGTGTGGCGGTGTGGTAGTGTGGTAGTGTGGCGGTGTGGTAGTGTGGCGGTGTGGTAGTGTGGTGGTGTGGTAGTGTGGTAGTGTGGTGGTGTGGTAGTGTGGTAGTGTGGCGGTGTGGTAGTGTGACGGTGTGGTGGTGTGGTAGTGTGGTAGTGTGGCAGGGTGGTAGTGTGGCGGTGTGGTAATGTGGCGGTGTGGTAGTGTGGCGGTGTGGTAGTGTGGTAATGTGGCAGTGTGGTAGTGTGGCGGTTTGGAAGTGTGGTAGTGTGGCAGTGTGGTAGTCTGGCAATGTTGTAGTGTGGCGGTGTGGTAGTGTGACGGTGTGGTAGTGTGGCGGTGTGGTAGTGTGGTAGTGTGGCGGTGTGGTAGTGTGGTAGTGTGGCGGTGTGGTAGTGGCGGTGTGGTAGTGGGGCAGTGTGGCGGTGTGGTAGTGTGGTGATGTGGTGGTGTGGTAGTGTGGTAGTGTGGCGGTGTGGTAGTGGGGCAGTGTGGTAGTGTGGCGGTGTGGTAGTGTGGTGATGTGGCGGTGTGGTAGTGTGGTAGTGTGGCGGTGTGTAGTGGGGCAGTGTGGTAGTGTGGCGGTGTGGTAGTGTGGTGATGTGCCGGTGTGGTAGTGGGGCTGTGTGGTAGTGTGGTAGTGTGGCAGTGTGGTAGTGTGGCGGTTTGGAAGTGTTGTAGTGTGGCGGTGTGGTAGTGTGGCAATGTGGTAGTGTGGCGGTGTGGTGATGTGGCGGTGTGGTAGTGTGGTAGTGTGGCGGTGTGGTAGTGGGGCAGTGTGGTAGTGTGGCGGTGTGGTAGTGTGGTGATGTGGCGGTGTGGTAGTGGGGCTGTGTGGTAGTGTGGTAGTGTGGCAGTGTGGTAGTGTGGCGGTTTGGAAGTGTTGTAGTGTGGCGGTGTGGTA
Organism: Panulirus ornatus; assembly: GCF_036320965.1. Taxonomy (NCBI): domain Eukaryota; kingdom Metazoa; phylum Arthropoda; class Malacostraca; order Decapoda; family Palinuridae; genus Panulirus; species Panulirus ornatus. The sequence continues at coordinate 34,857,997 of NC_092232.1, forward strand.
GTGTGGCGGTGTGGTAGTGTGGCAATGTGGTAGTGTGGCAATGTGGTAGTGTGGCGGTGTGGTAGTGTGGCAGTGTGGTAGTGTGGCGGTTTGGAAGTGTTGTAGTGAGGCGGTGTGGTAGTGTGGCAATGTGGCAGTGTGGCAATGTGGTAGTGTGGCGGTGTGGTAGTGTGGCGGTGTGGTAGTGTTGCGATGTGGCAGTGTGGCGGGGTGGTAGTGTGGTAGTATGGCAGTGTGGTAAATGTGGCTGTGGTACTGTGGTGGTGTGTCGGTGTGGTAGTGTTGTAGTGTGGCAGTGTGGTAGTGTGGCGGTGCGGTAGTGTTGTAGTGTGGCGGTGTGGTAGTGAGGCAGTGTGGTAGTGTGGCGGTGCGGCAGTGTGGTAGTGTGGCATGTGGTAGTGTGGCGGTGTGTCAGTGTGGCAGTGTGGCAGGGTGGCAGTGTGGTAGTGTGGCGGTGTGGTAGTGTGGCGGTGTAGTATATACCTTAATGTGGTGGTGTGACAGTGTGGTAGTGTGGCATGTGGTAGTGTGGCGGTGTGTCAGTGTGGTAGTGTGGCGGTGTGGTAGTGTGGCGGTGTGGTATACACCATAATGTGGTAGTGCGGTGTGGTAGTGTGACGGTGTGGTAGTGTGGCGGTGTGGTATACACCATAATGTGGTAGTGTGACGGTGTGGTAGTGTGACGGTGTGGTAGTGTGGTACATACCTCCATATCTCCTGCTGTTCACGGTATGGCCAGGGGGCAAAACACAGCTTCATCGGAGCCGAGATGGAAGAGGGACCAATGTGAGTCTTGTGGCCCTGGTGTGTGTCCACCTGGTGTGTGTCCACCTGGTTCTTGAGACGTAATGTTGGACGACGCAAGAACACCCCACTGCTCTCCTGTGTCAGGTGAGGAGGCAGGACAACGGTCAAGCCTCGTGTGACGGATCTACACACACACACACACACACACACACAAGTAAACACAAAGTTATGGTAATGTTTACAAAAACAGTCTACAGCCCCTGGAGCACGATAACTACCTCTTGAGTACGATAGTTACCCCCTGAGTACGATAACAAGACCTTGAACATAATAACTACCGACTGAAAAAACCCTGGAGTACGATAACTACACCTAACGTACGATAACTAAACAGGAGTACAATAGCTAAAGCCCCGAGTACGATAACTACCGTGGACGACGATAACTGAAGTTATCAGTCATCGTACTCAAAACGGGTAACCCCATGAGTACCACGACCTCAGGCGTGCGACTCAAGGAGTCAGTAAATGATTTCGTGACGTGTGTGTGTCTTGCGTCACGCACGAGTCACGGCGTCACGTGACGCGTGCCGCGGTGTATTTTTGTTGACGTGACGTCCGCCCCTGTTGTGTGACGCGTGGGTGGCAAATGCTTATTTCCATTCATCTGCCTATGTGACGCCCTGTCCTCTGTGTGACGCTCTCTCCCTTGTGTGACGCCCTTCCCCCTGTGTGACGCTCTCTCCCGTGTCACGCATTCTCCCTGTGTGACGCTCTCTCCCTTGTGACGCCCTCCCCCCTGTGTGACGCTCTCTCCCTTGTGTGACGCCCTCCCCCCCCCTGTGTGACGCCCTTTCCATCGGTAATGTAGCGTTAAGCTCAATGGCTTCGCTGGTCCACTGGCCGGTGTGGCCACATACCACGGGGGAGGGAGACACAACCTCACATGGCTTGTGTGTGTGTGTGTGTGTGTGTGAGCAATCTTCACTTGGTTCAATTCTATCCAAATACACTTCAATATTCTTCAAATATCTCTACTTTCTAGAGACGATCTTGAGATATTTGTATATTCGGTAACTAAGCCGAGTTACCCATCCTGTTAAGGTTATATAAAACACAACTACAGATTCTACAGTCAACAGTTAACACTCACCAGTCACTTGTTAACACTCATCAGTCAGCTGTTAACACTCACCAGTCACTTGTTAACACTCATCAGTCAGCTGTTAACACTCACCAGTCACCTGTTAACACTCACCAGTCACCTGTTAACACTCACCAGTCACTGTTAACACTCACCAGTCAGCTGTTACACTCACCAGTCAGCGATAACCAGCAGTCATTCACCAGTCGATGCTAACTGGTCAACACTCACCAGTCAACGCCAGTCACTCATCCATCACTACTCGCCAGTCGCCAATTAACAGTCACTAGTCAACAGTTAACACTCACTGGTGACGCTCGCCATTCAACCTCACCTCCCTCTACAGTCACCTGTGAACTTGTGACAGTCAACACACCAGTCAATACTCATCATTCGATACTCACCCTGGACACTAAACATTCACCTCTCACCTGTCAGTCCTCTCCAGTCACTAGACGACACTCACCACTCATCAGTCAACACTCTTTACTCACCAGCCAATACTCATCAGTCCCCAGTCACCCATCAGTCAACACTCACCACTTGAGTCAATAATCACCCTATTCAGCAATTAATATTCACCAATCACTCCCATCAGTTACCACTCACCAGTCACCACTCACCAACCAGCACTCACCAGTCAGTACTCACACTCACCAATCAGTACTCACTCACCAGTTAGTACTCACACTCACCAATCAGCACTCACCAGTCAGTACTCACACTCACCAGTCAAGCACTCATTAGTCAGCAACCAGCAGTAGATGTTAGCCAACCCACAACCATTGATGAGTAAGGATGAGTAACATCACCATCTGTCCTAGTAATAATGAGAGCTGTGGCTGAGTTCGTATACTCATGGACTGGTACCCACCAGTCTCTCTAACAGTTACTCAGCTGACGACTGTCTGGCACCAGGGGGGTGTGTGTTGTTGTGATGACGTCACGTCTTCTCCCTAGGTGACATCATGTCTCCGCTCCTGTTTGTTGTCACTTGGCGAGACCGCCACACCTTTTCTATGTGATCAGCGGGAAACACACGTATATAAATTCATTTTCTAATCGTCCATATTTTTTTTCCCCTTCCCCTTTTCACCGCAGTTGCCATAGATCATTGACAGAGGCCTCCTGCTGGAACAATAATGCGCTAATTAAAACCTAACCACATGACGCTGGCGGCACACGTACGTACGGACGCACGTACCAGGCCCTCCTGCAGGGGAGAGGGGGGAAAAAAGAAAGAAAAATCGGTGCCATAGGGAGAAGTGAGGGTAAATAAAAAGTTCTCCCCCCCCCACACATGGGAGACCCCCAGCGTCACGGGCTGTTGGGCGGGTAACCCTGGGTAACACTCCCCTCCCCCCCCAAATACCCCCCCCTTAACCACCACCACTCGTTCCGAACCGTAGTCTGGATTCAGGATGAATATATTTACCAAAAAAACGTGTATCAATAAATTGTTATAGATACAATATTCCTTCAGTCACGACTCATGAGCATAATGGCAAATTATTTCAAAACAAAGTCGCTTCCTCGAGCGCTCATAAAAGCCATAGTTGAATGGCCAGCGACCATCTGTCCTGGGGTATACGAACCCGGGGCCAACCGATGGATCAGAACACCAGCAGAACAAAAGGCGTCTTGTTACAGGCTGAAGAATGGAGTAGTGAGGACCCTTGGCCATATGTCCACGCTATTCCGAGCCAATTAATGATCAGACGGAGTTAAACGCAACAACGACATTACGCCCCACAAAGCGGGACACCGACTCATACTTCCTCTGGTCTCTTATATTCGCTAGTGTGACAGAATCCTCGGCTTAAACATACTCATTGTTTACCACACTCTTCAGCATTGAGTGTGACGTCAGCAATGGCGGATAACCTTACATTGGCTTATTTAAGTCTAATTATCCATACCCCGTAGCTGCCAACTATATCTACATAAACATGAACAGCAAATCATCATCTATGTGTCATTCTTGGATGATATCATTAAGGCATTGTATATATAAACTTTCCGATTATGATCGTAAAAAACAAAAAGTAATGAGAGAACAGATTCGAGATACAAAATGTCGCCACTCGACATCCACACGTACCCGTCTGTGATTGGCAGATGTTGTCGTGTGCTCACATCACACACCCATATTATTGCTATTACTTACTGCTCCTGCAGCTCATTCATCGCGTTCTGTGAGTGAGATTGACGTGGCTGTCTTAAACAACAACGCTCATTCATCATGGAAGGTGTTCTCTAGGCACGACCGTTGGCGAATGATGGCAAGTTGACGTACAGGTAATCTTATTTTGCCGACATGTTCAAATGGCCAGCTCCCAAAAAAACACATAGTTGAACGCCAGACGATGATTGGTTAAGATCATGTATAAGATGAATAACACATTAATGTACTTGCGATGACAGAGCTTGAGGAGAGCAGCTATAATAAATGAAGCCATGTTGAGGGAGTAGAGTTATGGTAGACAGGGAGGGTTTCTTGGCCAAGGGGTGTCTGGGTCATTCAGGGAGTGTGTGGTGACCAGTGAGGGAGTGGTAGTGGTGAGGGACTAGTGTGGTGGTCAGGGAGGGAGGGAGTAGTGGTGGTGAGGGAGTGAGGATGGTCAGGAAAGATTTGGTGGCCAGGGAGAGAGAGGTAGTGGCGTGGTGAGGGAGGCTTTGGTTGCCTGGGAGTGGTGTGGTGAGGGAGGGTTTGGTTGCCTGGGAGTGGTGTGGTGAGGGAGGGTTTGGTTGCCTGGGAGTGGTGTGGTGAGGGAGGGTTTGGTTGCCTGGGAGTGGTGTGGTGAGGGAGGGTTTGGTTGCCTGGGAGTGGTGTGGTGAGGGAGGGTTTGGTTGCCTGGGAGTGGTGTGGTGAGGGAGGGTTTGGTTGCCTGGGAGTGGTGTGGTGAGGGAGGGTTTGGTTGCCTGGGAGTGGCGTGCTGAGGGAGGGTTTGGTTGCCTGGGAGTGGCGTGGTGAGGGAGGGTTTGGTTGCCTGGGAGTGGTGTGGTGAGGGAGGGTTTGGTTGCCTGGGAGTGGCGTGGTGAGGGAGGGTTTGGTTGCCTGGGAGTGGTGTGGTGAGGGAGGGTTTGGTTGCCTGGGAGTGGTGTGGTGAGGGAGGGTTTGGTTGCCTGGGAGTGGTGTGGTGAGGGAGGGTTTGGTTGCCTGGGAGTGGTGTGGTGAGGGAGGGTTTGGTTGCCTGGGAGTGGTGTGGTGAGGGAGGGTTTGGTTGCCTGGGAGTGGTGTGGTGAGGGAGGGTTTGGTTGCCTGGGAGTGGTGTGGTGAGGGAGGGTTTGGTTGCCTGGGAGTGGTGTGGTGAGGGAGGGTTTGGTTGCCTGGGAGTGGTGTGGTGAGGGAGGGTTTGGTTGCCTGGGAGTGGTGTGGTGAGGGAGGGTTTGGTTGCCTGGGAGTGGCGTGCTGAGGGAGGGTTTGGTTGCCTGGGAGTGGCGTGGTGAGGGAGGGTTTGGTTGCCTGGGAGTGGCGTGCTGAGGGAGGGTTTGGTTGCCTGGGAGTGGCGTGGTGAGGGAGGGTTTGGTTGCCTGGGAGTGGTGTGGTGAGGGAGGGTTTGGTTGCCTGGGAGTGGCGTGGTGAGGGTGGGTTTGGTTGCCTGGGAGTGGTGTGATGAGGGAGGGTTTGGTTGCCTGGGAGTGGCGTGGTGAGGGAGGGTTTGGTTGCCTGGGAGTGGTGTGGTGAGGGAGGGTTTGGTTGCCTGGGAGTGGCGTGCTGAGGGTGGGTTTGGTTGCCTGGGAGTGGCGTGGTGAGGGAGGGTTTGGTTGCCTGGGAGTGGTGTGGTGAGGGAGGTTTTGGTTGCCTGGGAGTGGTGTGGTGAGGGAGGGTTTGGTTGCCTGGGAGTGGTGTGGTGAGGGAGGGTTTGGTTGCCTGGGAGTGGCGTGGTGAGGGAGGGTTTGGTTGCCTGGGAGTGGCGTGGCAAGGGAGGGTTTGGTTGCCTGGGAGTGGTGTGGTGAGGGAGGGTTTGGTTGCCTGGGAGTGGCGTGGTGAGGGAGGGTTTGGTTGCCTGGGAGTGGCGTGGTGAGGGAGGGTTTGGTTGCCTGGGAGTGGTGTGGTGAGGGAGGGTTTGGTTGCCTGGGAGTGGTGTGATGAGGGAGGGTTTGGTTGCCTGGGAGTGGTGTGAAGAGGGAGGGTTTGGTTGCCTGGGAGTGGCGTGGTGAGGGAGGGTTTGGTTGCCTGGGAGTGGTGTGGTGAGGGAGGGTTTGGTTGCCTGGGAGTGGTGTGGTGAGGGAGGGTTTGGTTGCCTGGGAGTGGTGTGGTGAGGGAGGGTTTGGTTGCCTGGGAGTGGTGTGGTGAGGGAGGGTTTGGTTGCCTGGGAGTGGTGTGGTGAGGGAGGGTTTGGTTGCCTGGGAGTGGTGTGGTGAGGGAGGTTTTGGTTGCCTGGGAGTGGTGTGATGAGGGAGGGTTTGGTTGCCTGGGAGTGGTGTGGTGAGGGAGGGTTTGGTTGCCTGGGAGTGGTGTGATGAGGGAGGGTTTGGTTGCCTGGGAGTGGTGTGATGAGGGAGGGTTTGGTTGCCTGGGAGTGAGTGGTGGTGGTTTGTCTGGGTGCAGGGCCAGAGAGGGAGGGAGTGGTGACGGTGAGGGAAGTAGTTGGAAGTGATGAGGGAGGGAGGGAGGGACTGTTGTTGGTGAGGGAGTGCACGAGATGCGAGTGATGGTGATGAGGGAGGGAGGGAGTGGTGGTGGTGATGAGGGAGGGTGAGGGACCAGGGAGAGGGAATGGTGGTGGTGATGAGGGAGGGTGAGGGACCAGGGAGAGAGGGAATGGTGGTGGTGATGAGGGAGGTGAGGGACCATGGTGAGGGAGTTGGTGGTGATGAGGGAGGGTGAGGGACCAGGGAGAGAGGGAATGGTGTTGTTGGTGAAAGACCAGGGTGAGGGACCAGGGAGAGAGGGAATGGTGGTGGTGGTGGTGGAGGTGAGGGACCAGGGTGAGGGAGTGGTGGAGGTGAGGGACCAGGGAGTGAGGGAGTGGTGGTGGTGAGGGACCAGGGAGAGAGGGAGTGGTGGAGGTGGAGGTGAGGGAGTGGTGGTGGCAGGACAGATGTTATCATGGGATAATACTATTGGCGTCCAGCTATCGCGAGGTTGCTGGGGATTACCAGTGGCTCGCCCGCCCGGCTGGTCATGTGAGACCCCCGGGTTCGACACCCGTGACTACCACCACCACAGTGGCCCAGGCAGGACACCCCACTAACACACGGGTTAACACCACGACCCTGCACAGGCTATCACGTTCTCCTCCCTGGCCCACGTCGCTCTCCCGCACCTAACCATGGTGAGCCGTTATTCGACCTACAGACTCTCTCTCTCTCTCTCTCTCTCTCTCTCTCTCTCTCTCTCTCTCTCTCTCTCTCTCTCTCTCTCTCTCATCCCTGGGGATAGGGGTGAAAGAATACTTCCCACGTATTTCCTGCGTGTCGTAGAAGGCGACTAAAAGGGGAGGGAGCTGGAAATCCTCCCCTCCTTGTTTTACTTTTCTAAAGGAAGGAACAAAGAAGGGGGCCAAGTGAGGATATTCCCCTCAGAGGCTTAGACAGCTGTCCTTGACGCTATGTCGTTGATGGGGGTAAATGGCGAATATGTACGAAACACACACACACACACACACACACACACACACACACATATATACATGTATATATGTGTGTGAGTGTGTGTGTGTTTATGTATTTGTATGTGTGTGTGTGTGTGTGTTTATGTATGTGTGTGTGTGTGTGTGTGTGTGTGTGTGTGTGTGTGTGTGTGTGTGTGTGTGTATGTGTGTGTGTGTGTGTGTGTGTGTGTGTGTGTGTGTGTGTGTGTAAACGTTAGGTCGACCCCTGTGAGGTCTGCCGCTAGGGTTATCACCCATCACGCCACACTCACGCATCGAGAGTTTACTGATTAAGGATATTCTTGTAAGATTAGTTTGTAGTCGATAAAATTTTAGATTTTATGAATAATGGAAGAAATTAATGTGACAACGAATATGTATGGAGTGTGGAAAAGTGACAAAATGAATTAGTGGATCAAGTAACCAGGGAAACTGATGTAAATGTCTTGGTGTTACAACAAATGGTATCTCACATTACGCAGGACAGAGACGAGGGTCAGTGAGCATCCAACCATCTTGGAGACGGTTTGCCCCGCCCTGAGGGAACGTCGGCCATCGCTTAGCGAGGACTGCCGCACGCCCGGATCCCCGTGTACGTACGGGCCCACCTGACCGGAAGGACATGTGTAAACCAGTTAATGCTGCCTTCAAGTCAACTTTGACCACCAGAGACTAAGCAGAGCCGCTGGTCAGTATTATGTTGTGTGGCAGGAACTACAGTGTAGTGTTTGTTTTGAAGTGTTTACATTCATTAACTAAATTTCCCTCACAGTGGCAGGAACTACAGTGTTGTGCTTCTTTAGAAGTGTTTACGTTCATTAACTAAATTTCCCTCACACTTGTGAATTTGTGTTTTAGTTATTATTAATAGAAGTGTTAGGATGCATGCCAAATTATTTCTACAACTTTTAATAGAATTTGATATTAAAGGTGAAAATGTTCGCGGCCTTTCCTTAACCTACAGGAAAGTGAGTGGTCACAGTATGCTGGGCAGTCCATTGACCTAGTTGGGTCATTAATGTTCTCATTAAGAGGTTTTACTTGAACCATGACTGATGGGCCCCCATGGTAATCTGACTTTACCATCAACTATCAAGTAACGTGTAGTGTTGTGGATGAGAGCTTGGGAAGTGAGTCAGTTGTTGTTCGCTGATGATACAGCGCTGGTGGCTGATTCGTGTGAGAAACTGCAGAAGCTGGTGACTGAGTTTGGTAAAGTGTGTGATAGGAGAAAGCTGAGAGTAAATGTGAATAAGAGTAAGGTTAGTAGGTACAGTAGGGTTGAGGGACAAGTTAACTGGAAGGTAAGTTTGAATGGAGAAAAACTGGAGGAAGTAAAGGGTTTTAGATATCTGAGAGTGGACTTAGCAGCGGATGGAACCATGGAAGCGGAAGTGAGTCACAGGGTGGGGGAGGGAGCGAAGGTTCTGGGAGCGTTGAAGAATGTGTGGAAGGCGAGAACGTTATCTCGAAGAGCAAAAATGGGTACGTTTGAAGAAACAGTGGTTCCAACAATGCTATATGGTTGTGAGGCATGGGCTATAGATAGGTTTGTGCTGAGGAGGGTGGATATGTTGGAAATGAGCTGTTCCAAGACAATGTATGGTGTGAGGTGGTTTGATTGAGTAAGTAATGAAAGGGTAAGAAAGATGTGTGGTAATAAAAAGAGTGTGGTTGAGAAAGCAGAAGAGGGTGTTTTGAAATTGTTTAGTCACATGGAGAGAATGAGTGAGGAAAGATTGACAAAGAGGATGTATGTGTCAGAGGTGGATGGAAAGAGAAAAAAGGTAAGTTTGAATGGAGAAAAACTGGAGGAAGTGAAGTGTTTTAGATATCTGGGAGTGGATCTGGCAGCGGATGGAACCATGGAAGCGGAAGTGGATCATAGGGTGGGGGAGGGGGCGAAAATTCTGGGGGCCTTGAAGAATGTGTGGAAGTCGAGAACATTATCTCGGAAAGCAAAAATGGGTATGTTTGAAGGAATAGTGGTTCCAACAATGTTGTATGGTTGCGAGGCGTGGGCTGTGGATAGAGTTGTGCGCAGGAGGATGGATGTGCTGGAAATGAGATGTTTGAGGACAATGTGTGGTGTGAGGTAGTTTGATCGAGTGAGTAACGTAAGGGTAAGAGAGATGTGTGGAAATAAAAAGAGCGTGGTTGAGAGAGCAGAAGAGGGTGTTTTGAAGTGGTTTGGGCACATGGAGAGAATGAGTGAGGAAAGATTGACCAAGAGGATATATGTGTCGGAGGTGGAGGGAACGAGGAGAAGAGGGAGACCAAATTGGAGGTGGAAAGATGGAGTGAAAAAGATTTTGTGTGATCGGGGCCTGAACATGCAGGAGGGTGAAAGGAGGGCAAGGAATAGAGTGAATTGGAGCGATGTGGTATACCGGGGTTGACGTGCTGTCAGTGGATTGAATCAAGGCATGTGAAGCGTCTGGGGTAAACCATGAAAAGCTGTGTAGGTATGTATATTTGCGTGTGTGGACGTATGTATATACATGTGTATGGGGGGGGGGGGGGTTGGGCCATTTCTTTCGTCTGTTTCCTTGCGCTACCTCGCAAACGCGGGAGACAGCGACAAAGTATAATAGAAAAAAAAAAATATATATATATATATATATCCCATTAATAAGACAGTGTAGATTAGGGCCTCAGTTGCCCCTGCCGTCACAGCTAACATAAACAAACAAAGGCTGCCTCTCCTCTACACCATCAAGTATGACCAAGTCCTGCCTCAGGTGGGTGTTGGTGTTGTGGTAGTACGTGGTTCCCTCGTGTAGCATGACCCTCACCACCAAGTCCTGCCTCAGGTGGGTGTTGGTGTTGTGGTAGTACGTGGTTCCCTCGTGCAGCATGACCCTCACCACCAAGTCCTGCCTCAGGTGGGTGTTGGTGTTGTGGTAGTACGTGGTTCCCTCGTGCTCGCTTCGTGGCTCTCGTCTCCCCACTCCCACGTCATGTCCTCACTGAAATCTGACGTGTCTCCTCTCCCTGGTTGCTCAGGTCGTGTACCTGGTTGTTGCTCAGGTCGTGCACCTGGTTGCTCAGGTCGTGTGCCTGGTTGCTCAGGCCGTGTACCTGGTTGCTCAGGTCGTGTACCTGGTTGCTCAGGTCATGTGCCTGGTTGCTCAGGTCGTGTGCCTGGTTGCTCAGGTCGTGTACCTGGTTGCTCAGGTCGTGTACCTGGTTGCTCAGGTCGTGTACCAGGTTGTTCAGGTCATGCACCTGGCTGCTCAGGTCATGCACCTGGTTGCTCAGGTCATGCACCTGGCTGCTCAGGTCATGCACCTGGTTGCTCAGGTCGTGCACCTGCTTGTTCAGGTCGTGTACCTGGTTGCTCAGGTCATGCACCTGGTTGCTCAGGTCATGTCCCTGGTTGCTCAGGTCATGTCCCTGGTTGCTCAGGTCATGCACCTGGTTGCTCAGGTCATGCACATTCCCTCGGTCACCTGAGACCAGCAAAACCAGGAGGCGCTGGTTTCTTCCCAGCCCCGGGGTGGGCCTGTGCGCTGGTCTCTTCCCAGCCCCGGGGTGGGCCTGTGCGCTGGTCTCTTCCCAGCCCCAGGGTGGGCCTGTGCGCTGGTCTCTTCCCAGCCCCGGGGTGGGCCTGTGCGCAGGTTAGGTTGATGACCACAACGAACACTGGCCAGGCCAGACTCCACCTCTCCAGTACCTACCACACCTCACCATCCAGCAGGCGATGCTGGTCCTCACGGCCTCTCATGCACGGCTCTCGACGTCTCTTTCCTCTTCTCAACCTCTCAACTCTCGGATTGTAGATGCAGTCTCTCTGCTCCCTTGTGGAGGACGGGGAACGGGAGGCGTTCTGATCATAGTGTCATTCATCTCCCTTCACCCTGGGCACATTTCCCACACCCCGGGGGTCATCCATCTCGAAGCTCCTACTCCCGCCGTGTGGGGGAGGAGCAGGTGACCTTCCTTGGCCAGTTTAGGACCTGCGCTGTCCTGCCGGCCAGAGTCCACCTGTGGCTGTGGTGACGGCCAGAGTCCACCTGTGGCTGTGGTGACGGCCAGAGTCCGCCTGTGGCTGTGGTGACGGCCAGAGTCTGTCTGTGGCTGTGGTGACGGCCAGGGTCAACCTGTGGCTGTGGTGACGGCCAGAGTCCACCTGTGGCTGTGGTGACGGCCAGAGTCCACCTGTGGCTGTGGTGACGGCCAGAGTCCACCTGTGGCTGTGGTGATGGCCAGAGTCCACCTGTGGCTGTGGTGACGGCCAGAGTCCACCTGTGGCTGTGGTGACGGCCAGAGTCCACCTGTGGCTGTGGTGATGGCCAGAGTCCACCTGTGGCTGTGGTGATGGCCAGAGTCCACCTGTGGCTGTGGTGACGGCATGGAGGATGTCATCATAAGTTGTGGATCATCCTCAGTTCTCGTGTGGTGATGCCATGTTCCTCCTCCATCGTGGTTTGATCCTTCTTGTTCTCGTGTGGAGCGAGCCAGGAACCTCTCTCCTGTTGTCTTTCATTCTCCATTATCATCTGTTTGGACTTATTATAAAACTATTACAAGGGTTTTCATAAAATGATTTCGTACTGACGACTTTTGTATATAGACAAAAATTCTTTCTGGTCCTAAAGAGAACAATTTTCAGACAATTTGTGTGTCAATTATTTTATTTTTCCTTCTTTCTCAACCTGATCAACTCAGGAACCTCCCCATCCACTCGTCCCGGAGCCTCGCTGACCTCCGCTCATACACCCATTGGTTCTCAGGATTGATTTCACGTGACCTACGACCCGTGAGGACGCGGGCCATACCTCACCCTCTCAGGTCACGAGATGTGGTGAGGAATATCATGAACCATTGGTCGGTCTTCAGCCTCTCAGGTCACGTGATGTGACGAGGAATATCATGAACCACTGGTGGGTCTTCAGCCTCTGAGGTCATGACGAGATGTGGTGAGGAATATCATGAACCATTGGTCGGTCTTCAGCCTCTCAGGTCACGAGATGTGACGAGGAATATAATGAACCACTCATGGTAGCGTCCCTCCCTACGTGTCATACGTCAGGCCTAGCATCAACTCCTCAACCTTCCAAATATATTTTGTTCCTTTTTTTTCATATATGCTCCCCATTTCCCGCGTGAGCGAGGTAGTGTCAAGAACAGATAACGAAGCCTTAGAGGTAACGTTCCTCACTTGGTTCCTTGGTCTGATCCTTCTTTTGGGAAAGTAATGCAGGAGGGGAGGATTTCCAGTCACCCACGCCCGCCCTTCTTGGTCGCCCTCTACGACACGCAGGGAGTCTTTCCCATGCATTCCCCGCGTGTCGTACAAGGCGAATACAGGGGACGGGAGCGGGGGCTAGAAACCCTTCCCTCCTTGTATTCTAACTTTCTAAAAGAGGAAACAGAAGAAGGAGTCACGCGGGGAGTGCTCATCCTCCTTGAAGGCTCAGATGTCTAAATGTGCGTGGATGTAACCAAGATGAGAAAAAAGGAGAGATAGGTAGTATGTTTGAGGAAAGGAACCTGGATGTTTTGGCTCTGAGTGAAACGAAGCTTAAGGGTAAAGGGGAAGAGTGGTTTGGGAATGTTTTGGGAGCAAAGTCAGGGGTTGGTGAGAGGACAAGAGCAAAGGAAGGAATAGCACTACTCCTGAAACAGGAGTGGTGGGAGTATGTGACTGAGTGTAAGAAAGTAGACTAGATTGATATGGCTAAAAGTGAAAGTTGATGGAGAGAGATGGGTATTTACTGGTGCATATGCACCTGGGCATGAGAAGAAAGATCATGAGAGGCAAGTGTTTTGGGAGCAGCTGAATGAGTGTGTTAGCAGTTTTGATGCACGAGACCGGGTTATAGTGTTGGGTGATTTGAATGCAAAGGTGAGTAATGTGGCAGTTGAGGGAATAATTGGTATACATGAGGTGTTCAGTGTTGTAAATGGAAATGGTGAAGAGCTTGTAGATTTGTGTTCTGAAAAAAGACTGGTGACTGGGAATACCTGGTTTAAAAAGAGAGATATACATAAGTATACGTATGTAAGTAGGAGAGATGGCCAGAGAGCGTTATTGGATTACGTGATAATTGATATGCGCGTGAAAGAGAGACTTTTGGATGTTAATGTGCTGAGAGGTGCAACTGGAGGGATGTCTGATCATTATCTTGTAGAGGCGAAGGTGAAGATTTATAGAGGTTTTCAGAAAAGAAGAGAAATGTTGGGGTGAAGAGAGTGGTGAGAGTATTTGAGCTTGGGAAGGAGATTTGTGTGAGGAAGTAACAGGAGAGACTGAGTGCAGAATGGAAAATGGTGAGAGCAAAGGACGTAAAGAGAGTGGGGGGGGGGGGGGGGGATGTATTTAGGGAAGCAGTGATGGCTTGCGCAAAAGATGCTTGTGGCATAAGAAGCGTGGGAGGTGGGCAGATTAGAAAGGGTAGTGAGTGGTGGGATGGAGAAGTAAGATTATTAGTGAAAGGGAAGAGAGAGGCATTTGGACGATTATTGCAGGGAAATAGTGCAAATGACTGGAGATATGTAAAAGAAAGAGGCAAGAGGTCAAGCGAAAGGTGCAAGAGGTGAAAAAGAGGGCAAATGAGATTTTGGGTGAGAGAGTATCATTAAATTTTAGGGAGAATAAAAAGATGTTCTGGAAGGAGGTGAATAAAGTGCGTAAGACAAGAGAACAAATGGGAACATCGGTGAAAGGGGCTAATGGGGAGAAAATAATGGAAATAATGGAAATGGAAATAGTGGTGATGTGAGAAGGAGATGGAGTGAGTATTTTGAAAGTTTGTTGAATGTGTTAGATGATATAGTGGTAGATATAGGGTGTTTTGGTCGAGGTGGTGTGCAAAGTGAGAGGGTTAGGGAAAATGATTTGGTAAACAGAGAAGAGGTAGTGAAAGCTTTGCGGAAGATGAAAGCCGGCAAGGCAGCAGGTTTGGATAGTATTGCAGTGGAATTTATTAAAAAAGGGGGTGACTGTATTGTTGACTGGTTGGTAAGGTTATTTAATGTATGTATGACTCATGGTGAGGTGCCTGAGGATTGGCGGAATGCGTGCATAGTGCCATTGTACAAAGGCAAAGGGGATAAGAGTGAGTGCTCAAATTACGGAGGTATAAGTTTGTTGAGTATTCCTGGTAAATTATATGGGAGGGTATTGATTGAGAGGGTGAAGGCATGTACAGAGCATCAGATTGGAGAAGAGCAGTGTGGTTTCAGAAGTGGTAGAGGATGTGTGGATCAGGTGTTTGCTTTGAAGAATGTATGTGAGAAATACTTAGAAAAATAAATGGATTTGTATGTAGCATTTATGGGTCTGGAGAAGGCATATGAGAGAGTTGATAGAGATGCTCTGTGGAAGGTATTAAGAAAATAAGGTGAGGGAGGCAAGTTGCTGGAAGCAGTGAAAAGTTTTTATCGAGGATGTAAGGCATATGTACGTGTAGGAAGAGAGGAGAGTGATTGGTGCGCAGGGGTGCGTGATGTCTCCATGGCTGTTTAATTTGTTTATGGATGGGGTTGTTAGGCAGGTGAATGCAGGAGTTTTGGAGAGAGGGGCAAGTATGCAGTCTGTTGTCGATGAGAGGGCTTGGGAAGTGCGTCAGTTGTTGTTCGCTGATGATACAGCGCGAGTGGCTGATTTGGGTGAGAAACTGCGGAAGCTGGTGGCTGATTTGGGTGAAAGTGTGTGAAAGAAGAAAGCTGAGAGTAAATGTGAATAAGAGCAAGGTTAGTAGGTTCAGTAGGGTGGAGGGATAAGTTAATTGGGAGGTGAGTCTGAATGGAGAAAAACTGGAGGAAGTGAAGTGTTTTAGATATCTGGGAGTGGATCTGGCAGCGGATGGAACCATGGAAGCGGAAGTGGATCATAGGGTGGGGGAGGGGGCGAAAATTCTGGGGGCCTTGAAGAATGTGTGGAAGTCGAGAACATTATCTCGGAAAGCAAAAATGGGTATGTTTGAAGGAATAGTGGTTCCAACAATGTTGTATGGTTGCGAGGCGTGGGCTATGGATAGAGTTGTGCGCAGGAGGATGGATGTGCTGGAAATGAGATGTTTGAGGACAATGTGTGGTGTGAGGTGGTTTGATCGAGTGAGTAACGTAAGGGTAAGAGAGATGTGTGGAAATAAAAAGAGCGTGGTTGAGAGAGCAGAAGAGGGTGTTTTGAAGTGGTTTGGGCACATGGAGAGAATGAGTGAGGAAAGATTGACCAAGAGGATATATGTGTCGGAGGTGGAGGGAACGAGGAGAAGAGGGAGACCAAATTGGAGGTGGAAAGATGGAGTGAAAAAGATTTTGTGTGATCGGGGCCTGAACATGCAGGAGGGTGAAAGGAGGGCAAGGAATAGAGTGAACTGGAGCGATGTGGTATACCGGGGTTGACGTGCTGTCAGTGGATTGAATCAAGGCATGTGAAGCGTCTGGGGTAGACCATGGAAAGCTGTGTAGGTATGTATATTTGCGTGTGTGGACGTATGTATATACATGTGTATGGGGGGGGTTGGGCCATTTCTTTCGTCTGTTTCCTTGCGCTACCTCGCAAACGCGGGAGACAGCGACAAAGTATAAAAAAAAAAATATATATATATATATATATATATATATATATATATATATATATATATATATATATATATATATATATATATATATATATATATATATATGGTAGATTGTGCGTCTCACAGGTATAGTGGGCAGGTGGTGGTGATGATGTGGTTATTATATTATATGTGTGGACTGTGTGTGTGTGTGTGTGTGTGTGTGTGTGTGTGTGTGTGTGTGTGTGTGTGTGAAGGAAGGTATGACGAGAGAACGAGTCAGTATTTGTGAGAAGCACTGATACAAACATGATCAGGTCAGGCGCTGGACTGTCCACTGGCAGGAAAGTTACACAAAACTTTACAAAATATATATATCATGTGAAGCGACAAAATTTTAAAAAGTATTTCTTTTTTTCGTTTTCAAGTCGAGATAAGACTGATTATAGAGGCCGAGGCCAGCGCGGGGCGGCTCATCAGCTCAGCCTCCCGCCGCCCAAATAATCCTATTTCCAGGCAATTGGATCTCACTCCAGCCCGGGAGAAGTGTTCCCAACACTTATATGACAAGAACTTTAAGCCACAGATGATCAATAAAGCTTTGTCAGTACATTTATGGAATTACCTATGTGTACTGTACGGGGAGGGGGTTCTACACTCGTAGGACCCCCATCCCTTGTACTGTACAGGGAGGGAGGTGTACACTCGTGGAGCCCCATCTCTTGTGCTGCACGTGGAGGGATTTGTACACTCGTGGGGCCCCATCTCTTGAACTGTACAGGGAGGGAGGTGTACACTCGTGGGGCCCCATCTCTTGTACTGTACAGGGAGAGAGGTGTACACTCGTGGGGCCCCATCTCTTGTACTGTACAGGGAGAGAGGTGTACACTCGTGGGGCCCCATCTCTTGTACTGTACAGGGAGGGAGGTGTACATACGTGGGGCCCCATCTCTTGTACTGTACAGGGAGGGAGGTGTACATACGTGGGGTCCCATCTCTTGTACTGTACGGGGAGGGAGTTGTATATTCGTGGGGCCTCATCTCTTGTACTGTACAGGGAGGGAGGTGTACACTCGTGGGGCCCCATCTCTTGTACTGTACAGGGAGGTTAGGTGTACATACGTGGGGCCCCATCTCTTGTACTGTACGGGGAGGGAGTTGTACACTCGTGGAGCCCCATCTCTTGTGCTGTGCGGGGAGGGAGTTGTACACTCGTGGAGCCCCACCTCTTAAACTATACGTGGAGGGAGTTGTACACTCGTGGAGCCCCATCTCTTGTACTGTACGGGGAGGGAGTTGTACACTCGTGGAGCCCCATCTCTTGTACTGCACGGGGAGGGAGTTGTACACTCGTGGAGCCCCATCTCTTGTACTGTACGGGGAGGGAGTTGTACACTCGTGGAGCCCCATCTCTTGTACTGCACGGGGAGGGAGTTGTACACTCGTGGAGCCCCATCTCTTGTACTGTACGGGGAGGGAGTTGTAAACCCGTGGGGACCCCATCTCTGGAACATTGTCTCCTATCATACCAATTTTCTGTACGCAGTCCATATTAACCATGTCCTCAGCCATTTCATCCCATTCATCCACAACCCTCAAACCATAAAAGCATTTCCTCACACCTGTTTCACCATGAATCTTGCATTTCATGTGATTTCCTCTGGTTGTGCTCACCCTACACCTTTCCAAGAACATGTCACTCTCTTCGTCGTCACACTGCTTTAAAACTAATGGTTTTGATCAAGTCACCGCTAACTCTTCCCTCTTCCATGATGGCCAAATAGAAGGCTTCCAGCCTCTCCCTGGAACTCAAGAGTTCTTGAATTCCAATCCCATTTCTGTAGCCCTCCTCTGGACCTCCTCTATTCCCTCTCAGTGTTTCTTTAGATGCGGGAACCCAACCTGAGAAGCACATTCTAGTTTTACCTTCATGGAGGACATGTTAACAACATTGCAGACCTTGTCTGCCATTCTGATATTAACCAGGAGACATTCTGATCTCCCTGACTGTTCCTTCCTGTCCTCTGGCGGCAGATGAGGGACGATGGTCGGGGGGGCGTCGCTCACAGACCCCTCACGTCATCTGTTCCCGGGGCGAGAGAGACACACACACACACACACACACACACACACACACAAACAGGGGAACCCCATGACGTCAGCCGTGATGCGTCCAGAGACCTTGATACGATCTGGCATCCACGTCTCTCTCTCTCTCTCTCTCTCTCTCTCTCTCTCTCTCTCTCTCTCTCTCTCTCTCTCTCTCTCTCTCTCTCTCTCTCAGCCGTCCTCCGCCAGTCGTCTCTCATGCCTCCAGCTGTGTGACTGGGGTGATCCAGTCTGTATGTGTGACAGCTGATGGATGGTTCAACCTCTCCTTCTTTCCCTATAAACAGTGGTGTCGCCTAGCGGTTCCGTCATGTCTCCAACACTCCAGGGATTCTGTCATGTCTCCAACACTCCAGGGGTTCTGTCATGTCTCCAACACTCCAGCAATTCCGTCATGTCTCCAACACTCCAGGGGTTCTGTCATGTCTCCAACACTCCAGCGGTTCCGTCATGTCTCCAACAATCCAGCGGTTCCGTCATGTCTCCAACACTCTAGCGGTTCCGTCATGTCACCAACACTCCAGTGGTTCTGTCATGTCTCTAACACTCCAGGGATTCTATCATGTCTCCAACACTCAGGCGGTTTTGTCATGTCTCCAACACTCCAGCGGTTCCGTCATGTCTCCAACACTCCAGGGGTTCCGTCATGTCACCAACACTCCAGTGGTTCTGTCATGTCTCCAACACTCCAGGGATTCTATCATGTCTCCAACACTCCACCGGTTCTGTCAGGTCTCCAACACTCCAGCGGTTCCATCATGTCTCCAACACTCCAGCGGTTCCGTCATGTCTCCAACACTCCAGTGGTTCTGTCATGTCTCCAACACTCCAGGGATTCTATCATGTCTCCAACACTCAGGCGGTTCCGTCATGTCTCCAACAATCCAGCGGTTCCGTCATGTCTCCAACACTCCAGCGGTTCCGTCATGTCTCCAACACTCCAGTGGTTCTGTCATGTCTCCAACACTCCACGGATTCTATCATGTCTCCAACACCCCAGCGGTTCTGTCATGTCTCAAACACTCCAGCGGTTCCGTCATGTCTCCAACACTCCAGTGGTTCCGTCATGTCTCCAACACTCCAGCTGTTCTGTCATACAACACTCCAGCGGTTCCGTCATGTCTCCAACACTCCAGCGGTTCCGTCATGTTTCCAACACTCCAGCGGTTCCGCCATATCTCCAACATTCCAGCGGTTCCGTCATGTCTCCAACACTCCAGCGGTTCTGTCATGTCTCCAACACTCCAGGGGTTCTGTCATGTCTCCAACACTCCAGCGCTTCCGTCATGTCTCCAACACTCCAGCGGTTCTGTCATGTCTCCAACACTCCAAGGGTTCTGTCATGTCTCAAACTCTCCGGCGGTTCCGTCACGTCTCCAACACTCAGGCGGTTCTGTCATGTCTCCAACACTCAAGCCGTTCTGTCACGTCTCCAACACTCCAGCTGTTCCGTCATGTCTCCAACACTCCAGGGGTTCTGTCATGTCTCCAACACTCCAACGGTTCTGTCATGTCTCCAACACTCCAGCGGTTCTGTCACATCTCCAACACTCCAGGGGTTCCGTCATGTCTCCAACACTCCAGCGGTTCCGTCATGTCTCCAACACTCCAGCGGTTCTGCCATGTCTCCAACACTCCAGCGGTTCTGTCACGTCTCCAACACTCCACGGATTCTGTCATGCCTCCAACACTCCAGGGACACTGTCATGTCTCCAACACTCCAGGGGTTCTGTCATGTCTCCAACACTCCACGGATTCTGTCACGTCTCCAGCACTCTAGCGGTTCCGTCATGTCTCCAACACTCCAGCGGTTCCGTCATATCTCCAACACTCCAGCGGTTCTGCCATGTCTCCAACACTCCAGCGGTTCTGTCACATCTCCAACACTCCACGGATTCTGTCATGTCTCCAACACTCCAGGGACTCTGTCATGTCTCCAACACTCCAGCGGTTCTTTCATGTCTCCAACACTCCAGCGGTTTTTTCATGTCTCCAACACTCCAGGGGTTCTGTTATGTCTCCAACACTCCAGCGGTTCTGTTATGTCTCCAACACTCCAGGGGTTCTGTCATGTCTCCAACACTCCAGCGCCGTCATATCTCAAACACTTCAGGGGTTCTGTCATGTGTCCAACACTCCAGGGACTCTGTCATGTCTCCAACACTCCAGCGGTTCTTTCATGTCTCCAACAGTCCAGCGGTTCTGTCATGTCTCCAACACTCCAGGGGTTCTGTTATGTCTCCAACACTCCAGCGGTTCTGTCATGTCTCCAACACTCCATGGGTTCTGTCATGTCTCCAACACTCCAGCGGTTCTGTTATGTCTCCAACACTCCAGGGGTTCTGTCATGTCTCCAACACTCCAGCGCCGTCATATCTCAAACACTTCAGGGGTTCTGTCATGTGTCCAACACTCCAGGGACTCTGTCATGTCTCCAACACTCCAGCGGTTCTTTCATGTCTCCAACAGTCCAGCGGTTCTGTCATGTCTCCAACACTCCAGGGGTTCTGTTATGTCTCCAACACTCCAGCGGTTCTGTCATGTCTCCAACACTCCATGGGTTCTGTCATGTCTCCAACACTCCAGCGGTTCTGTTATGTCTCCAACACTCCAGGGGTTCTGTCATGTCTCCAACACTCCAGCGCCGTCATATCTCAAACACTTCAGGGGTTCTGTCATGTGTCCAACACTCCAGGGACTCTGTCATGTCTCCAACACTCCAGCGGTTCTTTCATGTCTCCAACAGTCCAGCGGTTCTGTCATGTCTCCAACACTCCAGGGGTTCTGTTATGTCTCCAACACTCCAGCGGTTCTGTCATGTCTCCAACACTCCATGGGTTCTGTCATGTCTCCAACACTCCAGCGGTTCTGTTATGTCTCCAACACTCCAGGGGTTCTGTCATGTCTCCAACACTCCAGCGCCGTCATATCTCAAACACTTCAGGGGTTCTGTCATGTGTCCAACACTCCAGGGACTCTGTCATGTCTCCAACACTCCAGCGGTTCTTTCATGTCTCCAACAGTCCAGCGGTTCTGTCATGTCTCCAACACTCCAGGGGTTCTGTTATGTCTCCAACACTCCAGCGGTTCTGTCATGTCTCCAACACTCCATGGGTTCTGTCATGTCTCCAACACTCCAGCGGTTCTGTTATGTCTCCAACACTCCAGGGGTTCTGTCATGTCTCCAACACTCCAGCGCCGTCATATCTCAAACACTTCAGGGGTTCTGTCATGTGTCCAACCCTCCAGGGACTCTGTCATGTCTCCAACACTCCAGCGGTTCTTTCATGTCTCCAACAGTCCAGCGGTTCTGTCATGTCTCCAACACTCCAGGGGTTCTGTTATGTCTCCAACACTCCAGCGGTTCTGTCATGTCTCCAACACTCCATGGGTTCTGTCATGACTCCAACACTCCAGGGGTTCTGTCATGTCTCCAACACTCCAGCCGCTCTGTCATGTCTCCAACACTCCAGCGCCGTCATATCTCCAACACTTCAGGGGTTCTGTCATGTCTCCAACACTCCACGGATTCTGTCATATCTCCAACATTCTTCATTCTCTGTATCATCAAACTTAACACCTCTAACAGGTAGCCCCATTCACCCACAAACTGGCGATCAAGCACTGCATTCCTCCACTTCTTTCACGTCCGCTTCATCCTCTTCTCTACACACCTCGTTTTCTTTCACCTCCAGCTGTGCATATGGGTTCGGCAAATATTACTGACCACTGTGCAGACGTGACGTAATCAGGTTTACGTCTATCCCCTTAACAAGCAGTTCATCTGTTCCCGGTTCTGTGAATCTTCACGACTTTACCATCACCTTTCACGTACCTTCTCACGTTGCAGTAACACGTAAAGCCGCCGCTACATCGGACGCCTTGCTTCACATGCCGAGTAACGTAACATGAAAAAGGAAAAGAAAAAAAAGTGGTGAAAGTCATCTTAGTGTTTCTGAAGAGGTGGAAAAAAGGTTATATAAAGGTCAGGTCTAGTAGACGCAGTTTAATGGGACACACTGCTTCGATGCCTGCTGCCTGGGGGCACTTGATGGCGAAGGCAAGCTACCAGCCAGCTCTCAGGGAGCTGCACAAGACCCAGGGAGAGTGTGTAACCTCAGCAAAACACGTAGAAACAACTAGGAAAATGTAGAATCGATTGGGAATGATTCTGCTGATGATAGATGACACCACGCCAGGTGTAGCCCAGCCTTCCGTCTGATGATGACCTGCCCCTCAACACCCCCTGGTGACAACGTGCGTCTCTTCACAGCAGATAATAAAAGAGCCTTCTACCGTGGCTTGTAATCCCATTAGTGAAACAATTGGATCCTAATCTGGGCTCAAAGAGAGGGATCCCATCCGAGGCGCGTCTGTTAATCCTCTACAGCAGCGTGGGTCCTCACGCCCATACTCTGCCCGCCAGGGGAGGGAAGTGTGTGTTGGCAGCAGAGCTCTTACCACACGAAGTTCCTCGTGTTCTCACCAGGGATTGTGGCTCTCTCTCTCTCTCTCTCTCTCTCTCTCTCTCTCTCTCTCTCTCTCTCTCTCTCTCTCTCTCTCTATCTATCTATCTATCTATCTATCTATCTATCTATCTATCAATCTATCTATCTATATATATATATATATATATATATATATATATATATATATATATATATATATATATATATATATATATATATATATATATATATTATCCCTGGGGATAGGGGAGAAAGAATACTCCCCACGTATTCCCTGCGTGTCGTAGAAGGCGACTATAAGAGAAGGGATGGGGGGCTGGAAATCCTCCCCTCCCGTTTTTACTTTTCCAAAAGAAGGATCAGAAAAGGGGGCCAAGTGAGGATTTTTTTTTCCTCTTACTGACGCGACACCACTAACGCAGGAAATGGCGAATACGTAATATATATATATATATATATATATATATATATATATATATATATTTGATCACCATCTATTCTCGACGCCAATCAGCCCCCCTTCCCTGAGAAACAGTAAAAACGCATGAAGGAAAAAAATTGGATAACATAAACTTTCTCTTGTTCTCCCCCACATCTGATCGCCGCCCCTTGCGCCAGTGAAGCAGCGCCAGGAAACAGACGAAGCAAGACCACATCCGCTTACATCCGTACACGAGCTGTTGTATGTAATACACCGAAACCACAGCTCCCTATCCACATCCAGGCCCCACAGACCTTTCCATGGTTTACCCCGGACGCTTCACATGCCTTGGTTCAGTCCACTGACAACACGTTGATCCCAGTATATCACATCTTTCCAATTCACTCTATTCCGTGTACGTTTTTCACTCTCCTGCATGTTCAGGTCCCGATTGCTCAAAATCTTTTTCACTCTATCCTTCTGTCTCCAATTCGGTCTCCCGCTTCTCCTTGTTCCCTCCAATTCTGACCCGTATATCCTCTGTCAATATTTCCACACTCATTCTCTCCATATGTCCAATCGTTTCAATACACCCTCTTCTGCTCCCTCAACCACAATCTTTTTATTACCACACATCTCTCTTACCCTTTCATTACTTACTCGATCAAACCACCTCACACCACATATTGTCCTCAAACATTATATTTCCAACACATTCATCCTCCTCCGTACAACCCTATCTATAGCCCACGCCTCGCAACCATATAACATTATTGGAACCACTATTTCTTCAAACATAACCATTTTTGCTCTTCGACATAACGTTCACTCTTTCCACACATTCTTCAACGCTTCCAGAACCTTCGCCCCCTCCCAAAACCTATGACTCACTTGTGCTTCCATGGTTCCATTCGCCGCCAAGATCACTCCCAGATATCTAAAACACTCACTTCCTCCAATTTTTTCCCCATTCAAATGTACATATCAACTAACTTGTCCCTCAACCCTACTGAACCTAATAACCTTGCTCTTATTCACATTTACTCTCAACTGTCTCCTTTCACATACTCTTCCAAACTCATTCACCAATTTCTGCAGTTTCTCACTCTAATCAGCCACCAGTGTTGTATCATCGGCGAACCACAACTGATTCACTTTCCAGTCCCACTCATTCCCCACCGATTGCATACTCGCCCCTCTCTCTAAGACTCTTGCATTTACCTCTCTCACAACCTCATCCCTAAACAAATTAAGCAAACATTGTGACATCACACACACCTGACGATAACCAATCTTCACTTAGAACCATTCACTAACCTCTCTTCCTACTTGCACACATGCCATACACGTGATATTTTTTTTTTTTTTCTTGCCTCTAGCAGCTTATCTCCACACCATACATTCTTAAGACCTACCACAATGCATCTCTATCAACCCTATCATGTGTCTTCTCCAGATCCATAAATGCCACATACAAGTCCATATGTTTTTCCAAGTATTTCTCACACACATTCTTCAAAACAAACACCTGATCCACACTATTCCTCCCCAATCAGATGTTCTGTACATGCTTTCACCCTTTAATCAATACCCTCCCATACAACTTACCATATATACTCAACAAACTTATGCCTCTGTAGTTTGATCACTCACCTTTATCCCTTTTGCCTTTATACAATAGCACTATACATGTATTCTACCAATCCTCAGGCACTTAACCATGATCCATACATATAATGAATATCTTTACCAACCAATCAACAACACAGTCACCCTTTCTTAAATCTAACTGCAATACCGTCCACTCCGGCCACCGTACCGCATTTCATATCACGCAAGGCTTTCACTACCTCTTCTTTCTTCACCAAACCACTCTCTCCGACCCCCCTCCCTCTCACTTCGCACACCACCCCGACCCAAACTTGCTGCATCTGCCACTCTATCATCAATCACATTCAACAGTCCTTCAAAATAGTTACTGCATCTCCTCATCACTTGGTCACTACCTGTTATCATCACCCCCCCATTGTTCCCCTGTCTTTCGCACATAACTTACCTGCTTCCAAAACATATCTTTATTCTCCCTAAAGATTACTGATACTCTCTCACTCCAACCCTCAATTGCCTTCTTTCAACCCTACACCTTCCCCTTGACCTCCTACCGCTGTCTCTTATACCTCTCCCAATCATTTGCACTCCTTCACTGTAAGAACCACCCAAACGTCTCTCTTTTACCTTTCACTCTTAACTTTACTTCCTCACCCCACCACTCACTACCCTTTCCAATCTGCCCACCCACCACCTTTCGCATGGCACATGCATCTCTCGCTCATGCCATCGCTGCTTCCCAAAATACATCCCATTCCTAACCCACTCCCTCACTTCATTTGCTTCCACCTACACTCAATTTCTCCTGGTATATCTTCACGTAAGTCTCCTTTCCAAGGTCACTTACTCTCACCACTCTCTCCTCCCCGACTTTCTTTCCTCTTTTCGCAAACCTCTACAAATCTTCACCTTCGCCTCCACAAGATAGTGATCAGACATCCCACCAGCTGCCCCTCTCAGCACTGACATCCAAAAGTTTCTCTTTTACACGCCTATCAATCAATTCGTAATCTGATAATGCCCTTTGACCATCTCTCGTACTCACATACGTATATTTGTGTATAAATCTCTTTTTAAACCAGTTATTCCCAATCACCAGTCTTTTTTCAGAACACAACTCCACAAGCACCTCACCATTTCCCCCTCATAACACTGAATACTCCATGATGACCAATTACATCCTCAAATGCCACATTACTCACCTTTGCATTTAAATCACCCATCACTAATGCCTGGTCTGGTGCACCAAAACTTCTGATACACTCACCCAGCAGATCCCAAAACACTTAACTCTTATGATCTTTTTTCTCATAGCCAGGTGCATAAGCACCAGTAATCACCCATCTTTCGCCATCCACTTTCAGATTTACCTACATCAATCTAGAGTTTACTACCAGACACTTTATCACACACTCCCACGACTCCTGTTTCAGGAGTAGCATCACTCCAACCTTAGCTCTTGTCCTCTCACTAACTCCTGATTTTACCTTCAGACATTTCAAAACTATTCTTCCCCTTTACTTTTGAGCTTTGTTTCACTCAGAGCCAAAATATCCAGGTTTCTTTCATCAAACACACTGCCTATCTCTCCTCTCTTTTCATCTTGGTTACGCCCACACACATTCAGACACCCTAGCCTGAGCCATTGAGGAGGATAACCACTCCTTACCTGGTTCCTTCTGTTTCCTTTTTCAGATATTGAAATACAAGAAAGAGATGGTTTCTTGGGGGCGGGGAATCCTCCCTCCAATTTAACTTTTCCAAAAAAAGGAACAGAGAAGGAGGCCAAGTGAAGAATTTTTCCTCGAAGGCTCAGTCCTCTGTTCTTAACACTATCTCGCAAAATCTTTCGGCAAACGAACTTTAAAGGACATCCCAGTACCTGTAGAATGCTAAGCAGTCTCAACTTCGCGCCATCAGACAAAGCCCCCTCTGAAACTACACTCTCCAGGTATGTACGAGTAACACTTTCTCTATAACACTATAGACACGAGGAACCTACATGTTCAATATACAGCTTCCATACTGAAAACATTGATAATCTCTTCAGCTGTCCTGTACTCACACAACAGAGATAAACACATCCCACAATTTTTTATCTGAGATCCACTCGGTGTACGTGGCTGTCTTACTGAGCGCTGCGGAGCAGGAAGGCCACTTAAGGTATTTGTACTATGTCCATGGCTTCAGTCATGGACAAAAGTTTCTCAACGAAGACAAAAATTAATTGGAAAAAAAAAGAAATAGAGGATTTAGGAAATGAAAAGGACAATTTTTGATAGTTTTGGAGGAAGTGGAAAAAACCTGCCGTTTATGAAGATTCAGGTCGTAGCCTTTGGATGAAGGTATGACATGGCAAAGACTCCCAGAGCCTCGCGTCACAGGGAGAGGAGAGACATCACGGCTCACTCCTGTGTTGCCAAAGCCCAAACAGTGATCATGTGTCGCAGTGGCTTGGCTGGGTATTACGTGGCCCAGCTTGAGGGCGAGGGCACGCAGACAGCGGCCGGAAGTTGAAACTACAGAAACAGAAGATCACTCTATGATGTCAGATAAGTGGGTCAAGTTCTGAGGTCAGATTAGAAGATATGACAAGTTGAACTGTTCAAATTCTACTCTGTGAAGGAGGCAGGTGAAGCTGGAACCTTCCTCGATGTGACAGCATCACGTTCCACAGAGAACGGATCAGTTCCTTGTATACCAGGAGTAACTGTTCACAAGAAGAGTCTTCGCCATCTGAACCAGACTTCCAATCTGCTTTAAAGGCAGACTCAGCTATTGGTGTGATGTAGGGTTTCTAAGGCGGGTTAAATCCTACGATAATGCCGATCATATCTACGGTGCTGAGTGATGGAATTAGGGAGCCATCACAGAAAATGGGAAAATTGTTGAGGGATTTTCAAAAGTGAAATAAGAAGATATTGGGTTTTTGGGGTGGAAGCGTTGAACTTAACGAAGTTAGGTCTGGCCCGGTGGGAAATCCTGCTCAAGTCGGAGTTTATTGAGGAAGTTGTGAGGGAACGAGACGCAGGCCGTACGAGAGGAGAAGGATCGGTTTAGAAGGAAGTGGAGGTGTGCAGTGTTGTGTCGTCTGCACAAGAGTCCGTCCAGTTGTTTCCTGAACAGAGGAAATCGTTGATACAGATGAAGCCTGAGGAACACTAGGGGAGAGGGAGAGATTGATCCGTCAACAGTTACAGAGATGGACCGGCCAGAGAGGACGCTACTGGACCAGAAAGAACAAAGTGTGAGAGGAACCTGGAAAGAAAGGAACTTTGAAATTTGGAACCTGGATGCCACACCTTGTCAAAGGCTTTCGATAACTGTTCCTCAGAGGCTTTCCAAAAAGCACCACTGGACATCAGATACACTGGAGACTCTCGCCCTGTGAAAACCATTCTGATGACGAAAAAAGACGACTTGAGATCGAACATGCTTAGAAAAATGGGAGTTCAGGACGGATCCTTTGGAAACGTTATGAGTCAATACAATAGGACGGTAGTTATATAAAGGTTAGAACGAGCATTCTTCTTCAGGGCAGGCAATGCAAATGCGTTTCCTAGAAGGAAAACTATTCGTTATTAAAATGAAGTGAAATAGACGAGCAAGCACAGGCGCAAGGTTCAAAAACACACTCCCTCAAAATACCAGGATGGACGTCACCTGGTCCATACGGCTCTGATTAAGTCTAGTGAGGCAAATGGCTTTCAGACGATGCGCATAACGAGTATGAGGATAGGCACACGATAAACTGTGTCATGGTTGAGGGAATTCTACAGTCACTGAAGATGGAGGGAAATCTACAGAGTAGCGGGAATGGAAGATCGACTGAAAGGTAGTACAATGAAATCTGTTGCGGTGATGTGGACAAAGATTTAACATAGTCGCCACACTTTTGGTTGAAGGAACAATCCACTTCGTGATTAACGAACGTATTCACGTTACTTTCGAGCAGTGAGTGCTGAATGCCCTCAAACAAGGCATACCTGAAAAAATGGACAGAAAGAAGAGATAAATCTTTCTGGGAAGACGAGGACATACTTCCAGCCTCGCAGCAATAACCTGTGCTACGTGCTAGACAGAGACAGAAGCATCGCCCGAGGAAACCCAGTGATTAACCAAGAAAAAAAAATGACAGTTAATTCATTGAACGATAATAGATCTCATTCTGGCGTGAGCTAAATTACTTTGCATCATGATATAATTACGGATAATTACCTTTTTTGGAGAGCAAAACGAAGTGAGTGTGACAGTTTACATAACACTGTTCCAGCGAATGTCTCTGGTCATATATCAGTGTAACATTTTTGACAATATGCTCCCACTGACGACTGTGAATTCGTTCTTAAACAATTACGAGCCATCATCCACCTTCACTGATAATATACACACTCTAATCCTATGATTGCCTGAGAAAGGTATATCAATTATTGACTTCATAAGTATATGTAACATCCTGGAGATCATGGGACGCCTCCACCTGATCCTCACACAATGTACTACGTCATCATGGTGAAGAGCAGTGTGGTGTCAGAAGTGGTAGAGGATGTGTGGATCAGGTGTTTGCTTTGAAGAATGTATGTGAGAAATACTTAGAAAAGCAAATGGATTTGTATGTAGCATTTATGGATCTGGAGAAGGCATATGATAGAGTTGATAGAGATGCTCTGTGGAAGGTATTAAGAATATATGGTGTGGGAGGTAAGTTGTGTGTCGCTGCACATAACTACCAGGCGATGACCATATCTTGGAACGACTCACTCCCCAAACGACCACTGGTCAGGAAAGAGGGGGGCTCGCGTCCTCACAGAGCCCCGAGACCTTGCCTGATCTTATGCATATCTTTCCTTTGTCTAATATAAAAGTTTTTTTGCTAAAACGAACCTTATTTGTCCTTCACTTTAAATGTTATAACCATAGGTGTATGATGTCACCAGTGAATGTTATAACCAGAAGTGTATGACGTCACCAGTGGATGTTATAACCATAGGTGTATGATGTCACCAGTGGATGTTATAACCATAGGTGTATGATGTCACCAGTGGATGTTATAACCATAGGTGTATGATGTCACCAGTGGATGTTATAACCATAGGTGTATGATGTCACCAGTGGATGTTATAACCATAGGTGTATGATGTCACCAGTGGATGTTATAACCATAGGTGTATGATGTCACCAGTGGATGTTATAACCATAGGTGTATGATGTCACCAGTGGATGTTATAACCATAGGTGTATGATGTCACCAGTGGATGTTATAACCAGAAGTGTATGATGTAACCAGTGGATGTTATAACCATAGGTGTATGATGTCACCAGTGGATGATATAACCAGAAGTGTATGATGTCACCAGTGGATGTTATAACCATAGGTGTATGATGTCACCAGTGGATGTTATAACCATAGGTGTATGATGTAACCAGTGGATGTTATAACCAGAAGTGTATGATGTCACCAGTGCATGTTATAACCAGAAGTGTATGATGTCACAAGTGGATGTTATAACCAGAAGTGTATGATGTCACCAGTGGATGTTATAACCATAGGTGTATGATGT
Organism: Panulirus ornatus; assembly: GCF_036320965.1. Lineage (NCBI taxonomy): Eukaryota > Metazoa > Arthropoda > Malacostraca > Decapoda > Palinuridae > Panulirus > Panulirus ornatus. The sequence continues at coordinate 34,888,168 of NC_092232.1, forward strand.
CACCAGTGGATGTTATAACCATAGGTGTATGATGTCACCAGTGGGTGTTATAACCATAGGTGTATGATGTCACCAGTGGATGTTATAACCAGAAGTGTATGATGTCACCAGTGCATGTTATATCCAGAAGCGTATGATGTCACCAGTGGATGTTATAACCATAGGTGTATGATGTCACCAGTGGATGTTATAACCAGAAGTGTATGATGTCACCAGTGGATGTTATAACCATAGGTGTATGATGTCACCAGTGGATGTTATAACCATAGGTGTATGATGTCACCAGTGGATGTTATAACCAGAAGCGTATGATGTCACCAGTGGATGTTATAACCATAGGTGTATGATGTCACCAGTGGATGTTATAACCATAGGTGTATGATGTCACCAGTGGATGTTATAACCAGAAGTGTATGATGTAACCAGTGGATGTTATAACCATAGGTGTATGATGTCACCAGTGGATGTTATAACCATAGGTGTATGATGTCACCAGTGGATGTTATAACCAGAAGTGTATGATGTCACCAGTGGATGTTATAACCATAGGTGTATGATGTCACCAGTGGATGTTATAACCAGAAGCGTATGATGTCACCAGTGGATGTTATAACCATAGGTGTATGATGTCACCAGTGGATGTTATAACCATAAGTGTATGATGTCACCAGTGGATGTTATAACCAGAAGTGTATGATGTCACCAGTGGATGTTATAACCATAGGTGTATGATGTCACCAGTGGATGTTATAACCATAGGTGTATGATGTCACCAGTGGATGTCATAACCAGAAGTGTATGATGTAACCAGTGGATGTTATAACCATAGGTGTATGATGTCACCAGTGGATGATATAACCAGAAGTGTATGATGTCACCAGTGGATGTTATAACCATAGGTGTATGATGTCACCAGTGGATGTTATAACCAGAAGTGTATGATGTCACCAGTGGATGTTATAACCATAGGTGTATGATGTCACCAGTGGATGTCATAACCAGAAGTGTATGATGTAACCAGTGGATGTTATAACCATAGGTGTATGATGTCACCAGTGGATGTTATAACCAGAAGTGTATGATGTCACCAGTGGATGTTATAACCATAGGTGTATGATGTCACCAGTGGATGTTATAACCATAGGTGTATGATGTCACCTGTGGATGTTATAACCATAGGTGTATGATGTCACCAGTGGATGATATAACCAGAAGTGTATGATGTCACCAGTGGATGTTATAACCATAGGTGTATGATGTCACCAGTGGATGTTATAACCATAGGTGTATGATGTCACCAGTGGATGTTATAACCAGAAGTGTATGATGTTCTCTCATATCTTCTGTTATATTCCGTAACTGGTGATGGGGTAACCACACTCTCCCAATCAACAGTGGTGTTCTCCAGGGTTCTGTTCTCTCTCCTAGACTGTTCCTCACAAAGCTATTCCCCATTTTCATCCAATGATTTTCTAGCTTCAACACATAACCAGATTCACCCGTACGTTAAAAACCCGCCATCACATCAATCCATTTCTTTCCAATCAGCGCCACTACCTTGGTCGTCCGTCCAGTACTTCGTCTTGTAGCAACTGTCTATTAAACTTACCATTGGACCATAAGACATCCCAGCGGAAGGGGTAGACATCATGAAGTCATTCGAATGCCACATTATACCATTTCTCATCTCATTCCTTTTCCTAAAACCCTTCCTTAACTTTCCCCATCACCCCCATCACCAGCCACCACCACACTCGAGTGTGATCGCGAAATGGAGGGTTTCTTGAGAACTTCTCTCTGTACAGAGTACAATGTTCTCTTGCACGTCCTGTTCAGATGACGTTCAGTACACGGGAGAACAGACCCGTCCCCTGTATGTAGCACGTTCAGTACACGGGGGAACAGACCCGTCCCCTGTATGTAGCACGTTCAGTACACGGGGCAACAGACCCGTCCCCTGTATGTAGCACGTTCAGTACACGGGGCAACAGACCCGTCCCCTGTATGTAGCACGTTCAGTACACGGGGGAACAGACCCGTCCCCTGTATGTAGCACGTTCAGTACACGGGGGAACAGACCCGTCCCCTGTATGTAGCACGTTCAGTACACGGGGGAACAGACCCGTCCCCTGTATGTAGCACGTTCAGTACACGGGGCAACAGACCCGTCCCCTGTATGTAGCACGTTCAGTACACGGGGCAACAGACCCGTCCCCTGTATGTAGCACGTTCAGTACACGGGGCAACAGACCCGTCCCCTGTATGTAGCACGTTCAGTACACGGGGCAACAGACTCGTCCCCTGTATGTAGCACGTTCAGTACACGGGGCAACAGACCCGTCCCCTGTATGTAGCACGTTCAGTACACGGGGGAACAGACCCGTCCCCTGTATGTAGCACGTTCAGTACACGGGGGAACAGACTCGTCCCCTGTATGTAGCACGTTCAGTACACGGGGCAACAGACCCGTCCCCTGTATGTAGCACGTTCAGTACACGGGGCAACAGACTCGTCCCCTGTATGTAGCACGTTCAGTACACGGGGCAACAGACCCGTCCCCTGTATGTAGCACGTTCAGTACACGGGGCAACAGACCCGTCCCCTGTATGTAGCACGTTCAGTACACGGGGGAACAGACTCGTCCCCTGTATGTAGCACGTTCAGTACACGGGGCAACAGACCCGTCCCCTGTATGTAGCACGTTCAGTACACGGGGGAACAGACTCGTCCCCTGTATGTAGCACGTTCAGTACACGGGGCAACAGACCCGTCCCCTGTATGTAGCACGTTCAGTACACGGGGCAACAGACCCGTTCCCTGTATGTAGCACGTTCAGTACACGGGGGAACAGACTCGTCCCCTGTATGTAGCACGTTCAGTACACGGGGCAACAGACCCGTCCCCTGTATGTAGCACGTTCAGTACACGGGGGAACAGACCCGCTGCCCACACGTCTGGTCAGGTTCCACCTGCACTGACCTCCACCTGCCACACCTCCTCCACCACCTGTCTAATGACCAGGGTGGAGGGCTGTCGCGCGCAGCGCCGCCCGCTGCGAAATCTGAAGCCGAGAGTGGAAGGTTCACGTGAGCCACGTGCTGTCGAGTGTCACGTGCACGGTGGGAGAACGTGTGTGTGTGTGTGTCTGATGCCAGCAGCAGTACATGTGTGTGGGGTGAAGACGGAGAGGAAAGACAACAGCCTGGGGGGGCCACGGAGGGGAACATGACAGCCTCCGTCACAAACCCTGGTGATACCCAGACGGTGGGACCTCCCTGGCAGAGGTGTGTGTGTGTGTGTGTGTGTGTGTGTGTGTGTGTGTGTGTGTGTGAGAGAGAGAGAGAGAGAGAGAGAGAGAGAGAGAGAGAGAGAGAGAGAGAGAGAGAGAGAGAGAGAGAGAGAGAGAGAAGCGGGAGGAGGGACCTACACCACCAACAGAAGATGGAGTGGCTAACGTTGCTGACCATGAGTCACGCACGAGCCAGCCCGGGTTCGAATCCTCGTCGCATCAGTCTGCAGCCGTTACAGTCGTACACTTATGCAGTCACACGATTGTATAACTGTATCAGCCACACAGTCAGCCCGCACCCAAAGCAGGTGCCCTTCCTACCCTTTTGGATGGTTGATATATATATATATATATATATATATATATATATATATATATATATATATATATATATATATATATATATATATATATATGGAACCATGGAAGCGGAAGTGAGTCACAGGGTGGGGAAGGGGGCGAAGGTTCTGGGAGCCTTGAAGAATGTGTGGAAGTCGAGAACATTATCTCGGAAAGCAAAAATGGGTATGTTTGAAGGAATAGTGGTTCCAACAATGTTATATGGTCGTGAGGCGTAGGCGATAGATAGAGTTGTGCGGACGAGGGTGGATGTGTTGGAAATGAGATGTTTGAGAACAATATGTGGTGTGAGGTGGTTTGATCGAGTAAGTAATGTAAGGGTAAGAGAGATGTGTGGTAATAAAAAGAGTGTGGTTGAGAGAGCAGAAGAGGGTGTTTTGAAATGGTTTGGTTCCATGGAGAGAATGAGTGACGAAAGATTGACCAAGACGGATATATGTGTCAGAGGTGGAGGGAACAAGGAGAAGTGGGAGACCAAATTGGAGGTGGAAAGTTGGAGTGAGAAAGATTTTGAGCGATCGGGGCCTGAACATACAGGAGGGTGAAAGGCGTGCAAAGAATAGAATGAATTAGAACGATGTGGTATACCGGGGTCGACGTGCTGCTAATGGATTGAACCAGGGCATGTGAAGCGTCTGGGGTAAACCATGGAAAGTTTTGTGGTGCCTAGATGTGGAAAGGGAACTGTGGTTTCGGTGCATTATACATGACAGCTAGAGACTGAGTGCGAACGAATGTGGCCTTTGTTGTCTTTTCCTAGCGCTACCTCGCGCGCGCAGGGGGGCAGGTACCATTTCGTGTGTGGCGGGGTGGCGACGAGAATGGATGAAGGAAGCAAGTATGAATGAGTACATGTGTATATATGTATATGACTGAGTATGTATATGAATGTATACGCTGAAATGTATAGGTATGTATATGTGCGTGTGTGGACGTGTATGTACATACATGTGTATGTGGGTGGGTTGGGCCATTCTTTCGTCTGTTTCCTTGCGCTACCTAGCTAACGCGGGAGACAACGACAAAGTATAATATATATATATATATATATATATATATATATATATATATATATATATATATATATATATATATATATATATATATATATAATGTGTGTGTGTCCTACCTTACCCAGTTCTTGTAATCTCGTCCAGGGACTTCTCTCTCTACAGGAGACCGTCATTTCCCTGCTTCTGGCTGTAGCGCAGCCTTGATACTGCAGGGCCCCAGCACCGTCCTCACCAGTGGTCTGGTCCAGCCATGTCCTCACCAGTGGTCTGGTCCAGCCATGTCCTCACCAGTGGTCTGGTCCAGCCATGCCCTCACCAGTGGTCTGGTCCAGCCATGTCCTCACCAGTGGTCTGGCCCAGCCATGTCCTCACCAGTGGTCTGGTCCAGCCATGCCCTCACCAGTGGTCTGGTCCAGCCATGTCCTCACCAGTGGTCTGGTCCAGCACTGTCCTCACCAGTGGTCTGGTCCAGCCATGTCCTCACCAGTGGTCTGGTCCAGCCATGCCCTCACCAGTGGTCTGGTCCAGCCATGTCCTCACCAGTGGTCTGGTCCAGCCATGCCCTCACCAGTGGTCTGGTCCAGCACTGTCCTCACCAGTGGTCTGGCCCAGCCATGTCCTCACCAGTGGTCTGGTCCAGCCATGCCCTCACCAGTGGTCTGGTCCAGCCATGTCCTCACCAGTGGTCTGGCCCAGCCATGTCCTCACCAGTGGTCTGGTCCAGCCATGTCCTCACCAGTGGTCTGGTCCAGCCATGCCCTCACGAGTGGTCTGGTCCAGCCATGTCCTCACCAGTGGTCTTGCCCAGCCATGTCCTCACCAGTGGTCTGGTCCAGCCATGTCCTCACCAGTGGTCTGGTCCAGCCATGTCCTCACCAGTGGTCTGGTCCAGCCATGTCCTCACCAGTGGTCTGGCCCAGCCATGTCCTCACCAGTGGTCTGGTCCAGCCATGTCCTCACCAGTGGTCTGGCCCAGCCATGTCCTCACCAGTGGTCTGGTCCAGCCATGCCCTCACGAGTGGTCTGGTCCAGCCATGTCCTCACCAGTGGTCTGGCCCAGCCATGTCCTCACCAGTGGTCTGGTCCAGCCATGCCCTCACCAGTGGTCTGGTCCAGCACTGTCCTCACCAGTGGTCTGGTCCAGCCATGTCCTCACCAGTGGTCTGGTCCAGCCATGTCCTCACCAGTGGTCTGGCCCAGCCATGTCCTCACCAGTGGTCTGGTCCAGCCATGTCCTCACCAGTGGTCTGGCCCAGCCATGTCCTCACCAGTGGTCTGGTCCAGCCATGCCCTCACGAGTGGTCTGGTCCAGCCATGTCCTCACCAGTGGTCTGGTCCAGCCATGCCCTCACGAGTGGTCTGGTCCAGCCATGTCCTCACCAGTGGTCTGGTCCAGCACTGTCCTCATCAGTGGTCTGGTCCAGCACTGTCCTCACCAGTGGTCTGGTCCAGCCATGTCCTCACCAGTGGTCTGGTCCAGCCATGTCCTCACCAGTGGTCTGGCCCAGCCATGTCCTCACCAGTGGTCTGGCCCAGCCATGTCTTCATCAGTGGTCTGGTCCAGCACTGTCCTCACCAATGGTCTGGTCCAGCCATGTCCTCACCAGTGGTCTGGTCCAGCCATGTCCTCATCAGTGGTCTGGTCCAGCCATGTCCTCACCAGTGGTCTGGCCCAGCCATGTCCTCACCAGTGGTCTGTTCCAGCCATGTCCTCACCAGTGGTCTGGTCCAGCACTGTCCTCACCAGTGGTCTGGTCCAGCCATGTCCTCACCAGCAGCACCATCATTACCCAACTCTTCCTCTTCGCCAGACTGCTCACCACCTAACCTCACTCTCCCTTCCAAAAAGCCGAGATTCTACTGTGTTGCCTTATCTATCGACGCCCCCATAAGACGACGCTAGCGTTAAAGATGGCGCTCGGGAGGTATCAGGCGGGCCCTGGGCGCCCTGTCGTCCCGTCACCCCGGGGTTAAGAGGATTTGACACTCTATTTTCTGCCTTATCAGGGAAACAATAACAGGCGACAGCCGACCGCTTACCGCGTAATCGAATTCAATCCTGCTTGTATCGCCGCCGCTTCCCCCCCTCCAAATGTTATTCAATCCGCTTTAACGTGATTATTTCCTTCCTGTAATGAACGCCGAGAGGATCGGGATCAGTTAGTCACCTTGATTTATCGTCTATTATTTCCCCGTACCCTCACCACAGACGCTTGTGGATCTGTTTAGGTCAGAGAAAATGATAGGTTTCCTCAGCGTAAAACACTTGAGCACAACGGGGTCTTACTTAATTGGGTCGATTACAACGTAAGTGGCAACTCCCATTCTCTTTTTCCCGCGTCTATGACAAAAGTAATGACCGACTACTCTCGCCTTACACCGCGCCATTAAAGCCTCTTATTTTATACATTATTAATCTATTTACATCTTCTTAACCCCCAACAAGTAAAGTATATACATATATATGACAGATTAATGTTCGTTTTGAAAAGAGAAAAGGTGGAGGAGCCTGGCAGGCAGGCCGGCCCGTCACCGCAACACAAGAGAAAGAAAAATCCCAACCCCAGCGCTGGTCTGCCCCCTCCCCGGCCGCCGCTCCCGCCACACTTGTAACTATTTCCCGTCATTTGCGTCCGGCTCGACGGTCGACCACTCCGCTGACACTCCCTGAATTACGACCCTTATCATCCTGCAGCGAAGACCTAATGTTATGTGATCCTTAATAAATATGATAATAATGTGATAATAAACAAGTTATCCTCCACTGATTCCTCACACGAGGGACGTAACCCACAGGACACCACGGGTGGAAATATCGGCTGTACGGAACGGTTTCAGGAAGGCGATAATCGCGTCTTTTAGGGAGAGAGGCGCCGCCACTAACAAAATGGCGGCGGTAGCGTCCCCATCTCGGCTATCAAGACAGCATTAAAATTCATTGGCGTTAATCGCGGGAGGACAATCGTGCGTGCCGGGCTGAGGACCACAGAACTGGGCTGAGGCAAGACCCGGGAAGACCACAGAACTGGGCTGAGGCGAGACCCGGGAAGACCACAGAACTGGGCTGAGGCGAGACCCGGGAGTACCAGAACAGGGCTGAGGTCAGACCCGGGACGACCATAGAACTGGGCTGAGGCGAGACCCGGGAAGACCACAGAACTGGGCTGAGGCGAGACCCGGGAGTACCACAGAACAGGGCTGAGGTCAGACCCGGGACGACCACAGAACTGGGCTGAGGCAAGACCCGGGAAGATCACAGAACTGGGCTGAGGCAAGACCCGGGAAGACCACAGAACTGGGCTGAGGTCAGACCCGGGAAGATCACAGAAATAAGCTGAGGCGAGACCCGGGAGTACCACAGAACTGGGCTGAGGCAAGACCCGGGAAGATCACAGAACTGGGCTGAGGCAAAACCCGGGAGTACCACAGAACTGGGCTGAGGTCAGACCCGGGAAGATTACAGAACTAAGCTGAGGCGAGACCCGGGAGTACCACAGAACAGGGCTGAGGTCAGACCCGGGACGACCATAGAACTGGGCTGAGGCGAGACCCGGGAAGACCACAGATCTGGGCTGAGGCAAGACCCGGGAAGACCACAGAACTGGGCCAAGGCGAGACCCGGGAGGACCACAGAACTGGGCTGAGGCAAGACCCGGGAGGACCACAGAACTGGGCTGAGGCGAGACCCGGGAAGACCATAGAACTGGGCTGAGGCGAGACCCGGGAAGACCACAGAACTGGGCTGAGGTCAGACCCGGGAGGACCACAGAACTGGGCTGAGGCGAGACCCGGGAAGACCATAGAATTGGGCTGAGGCGAGACCCAGGAAGACTACAGAACTGGGCTGTGACACCCGGGAAGACCATAGAACTGGGCTGAGGTCAGACCCGGGAAGACCATAGAACTGGGCTGAGGCGAGACCCGGGAGGACCACAGAACTGGGCTGAGGCGAGACCCAGGAGGACCACAGAACTGGGCTGAGGTCAGACCCGAGAAGACCATAGAACTGGGCTGAGACGAGACCCGGGAGAACCACAGAACTGGGCTGAGGTCAGACCCGGGAAGACCATAGAACTAGGCTGAGGCGAGACCCGGAAGTACCACAGAACTGGGCTGAGGTCAGACCCGGGAAGACCATAGAACTAGGCTGAGGCGAGACCCGGGAGTACCACAGAACTGGGCTGAGGTCAGACCCGGGAAGACCACAGAACTGGGCTGAAGTCAGACCCGGGAAGACCATAGAACTAGGCTGAGGCGAGACCCAGGAAGACCACAGAACTGGGCTGAGGTCAGACCCGGGAAGACCATAGAACTAGGCTGAGGCGAGACCCGGGAAGACCACAGAACTGGGCTGAGGTCAGACCCGGGAAGACCATAGAACTGGGCTGAGGCGAGACCCGGGAGGACCACAGAACTGGACTGAGGTCAGACCCGGAAAGACCATAGAACTGAGCTGAGGCGAGACCCGGGAGGTCCATAGGACCCTGCTGAGGCAAGACCTTAGAGGACCACAGGACTGGGCTGAGGCCAGACCCGGGAGGTCCATAGGACCGGGCTGAGGCAAGACCTTAGAGGACCACAGGACTGGGCTGAGACCAGAACCGGAAGGTCCGTAGGACCGGGCTGAGACAAGACTCGGGAGGACCACAGAACTGGGCTGAGACCAGACCCGGAAGGTCCGTAGGACCGGGCTGAGACAAGACCCGGGAGGACCACAGAACTGGGCTGAGACCAGACCCAGGAGGACTACAGAACTGGGCTGAGACCAGACCCAGGAGAACCACAGGACCGGGCTGAGGCCAGACCCAGGAGGACCACAGGACCGGGCTGAGGCCAGACCCAGGAGGACCACAGGACCGGGCTGAGGCCAGACCCAGGAGGACCACAGGACCGGGTTGAGGCCAGACCTAGGAGGGCCACGGGACAGGCTGATGCTGGACCACAGGACCAGAGGAACGAGCCGAATCGGACGGCGGGACAGGACAGGACCAGTGGACCAGCAGGAGGAGATGCTGGGAGACGATAGACGATGAGAGACAGATGTAGGGAGGGAAGGAGAGACAGATGTAGGGAGGGAAGGAGAGACAGATGTACGGAGGGAAGGAGAGACAGATGTAGGGAGGGAAGGAGAGACAGATGTAGGGAGGGAAGGAGAGACAGATGTACGGAGGGAAGGAGAGACAGATGTAGGGAGGGAAGGAGAGACAGATGTAGGGAGAGAAGGAGAGACAGATGTAGGGAGAGAAGGAGAGACAGATGTAGGGAGGGAAGGAGAGACAGATGTAGGAAGGGAAGGAGAGACAGATGTAGGGAGGGAAGGAGAGACAGATGTACGGAGGGAGGGAGAGACAGATGAAGGGAGGGAAGGAGAGACAGATGTAGGGAGGAAAGGAGAGACAGATGTAGGGAGGGAAGGAAAGACAGATGTAGGGAGGGAAGGAGAGACAGATGTACGGAGGGAAGGAGTGACAGATGAAGGGAGGGAAGGAGAGACAGATGTAGGAGGAAAGGAGAGACAGATGTAGGGAGGGAAGGAGAGACAGATGTAGGGAGGGAAGGAGAGACAGATGTAGGGAGAGAAGGAGAGGCAGATGCACGGAGGGAAGAGAGACAGATGTAGGGAGGGAAGGAGAGACAGATGTAGGGAGGGAAGGAGAGACAGATGTAGGGAGGGAAGGAGAGACAGATGTAAGGAGGGAAGAGAGACAGAGAGACAGATGTTGGGAGGGCAGAGGGGAAGGAGAGAGCAGGAGGTGTATGTATGTGTGTGTGTGTGTGTGTGTGTGTGTGTGTGTGTGTGTGTGTGTGTGTTGCGGGGGGGGGGGGTGAAGAATACAATAGAAGCGGATAGAGGAAAACACAAGAATAAAAAGAAAAAGAAATGAAGGGAAATGGAGGGAGTGAGATGATCTGTGGTGGAGAGGGGGAGGATGGAGGGGCTGAGGCTCAGGATGGGGAGGGAGGGTGCGGGGGGGGGGGCAGGAGGAAGACGGGAGGAGGGTAGTGGAGGAGGAAGAGGGTCAGAGGCTACGGCATGAGGAGGAGTGGAGGAGGAGAACACAGGACAGGGTCGAAGGAGGAGGAGGAGGAGCAGCAGGAAGACACATACAGGGAAGGGTAGTTGGGAGCGGGAGGGCGGACGACCAGGAGGAAGTCAATAAGTAGAGCGCGGGCAGCAGGGAGGCAGGCGGTCAGCAGGAAGCAGGGGACGGGTGGAGACGGTCAGCAGGAAGCAGGGGACGGGTGGAGGCGGGCAGCAGGAAGCAGGCGACGGGTGGAGGCGGGCAGCAGGAAGCACGGCGAAATACCAGCAGGCCAGAGGAGGAGGAGGAGGAGGAGGGGGTGAAGAGGAGGAGACACAGATACAAACAACAGCGTAATGGCTCCCCACTCATGTAGGTAATGGCTCCCCAGTCATGTAGGTAATGGCTCCCCAGTCATGTAGGTAATGGCTCCCCAGTCATGTAGGTAATGGCGCACCAGTCATGTAGGTATTGGCTCCCCAGTCATGTAGGTAATGGCTCCCCAGTCATGTAGGTAATGGCTCCCCAGTCATGTAGGTAATGGCTCCCCAGTCATGTAGGTAATGGCTCCCCAGTCATGTAGGTAATGGCTCCCCAGTCGTGTAGGTAATGGCTCCCCAGTCATGTAGGTAATGGCTCCCCAGTCATGTAGGTAATGGCTCCCCAGTCATGTAGGTAATGGCTCCGCAGTTATGTAGGTAATGGCTCCCCAGTCATGTAGGTAATGGCTCCGCAGTCATGTAGGTAATGGCTCCCCAGTCATGTAGGTAATGGCTCCCCAGTCATGTAGGTAATGGCTCCCCAGTCAAGTAGGTAATGACTCCCCAGTCATGTAGGTAATGGCTCCCCAGTCATGTAGATGATGGCTCCCCAGTCAAGTAGGTAATGACTCCCCAGTCATGTAGGTAATGGCTCCCCAGTCAAGTAGGTAATGGCTCCCCAGTCATGTAGGTAATGGCTCCCCAGTCATGTAGGTAATGGCTCCCCAGTCATGTAGGTAATGGCTCCCCAGTCAAGTAGGTAATGGCTCCCCAGTCATGTAGGTAATGGCTCCCCAGTTAAGTAGGTAATGGCTCCCCAGTCATGTAGGTAATGGCTCCCCGGTCATGTAGGTAATGGCTCCCCAGTCAAGTAGGTAATGACTCCCCAGTCATGTAGGTAATGGCTCCCCAGTCAAGAAGGTAATGGCTCCCCAGTCAAGTAGGTAATGGCTCCCCAGTCAAGTAGGTAATGGCTCCCCAGTCATGTAGGTAATGACTCCCCAGTCATGTAGATAATGGCTCCCCAGTCAAGTAGGTAATGACTCCCCAGTCATGTAGGTAATGGCTCCCCAGTCAAGTAGGTAATGGCTCCCCAGTCAAGTAGGTAATGGCTCCCCAGTCATGTAGGTAATGGCTCCCCAGTCATGTAGGTAATGGCTCCCCAGTCAAGTAGGTAATGGCTCCCCAGTCATGTAGGTAATGGCTCCCCAGTAAAGTAGGTAATGGCTCCCCAGTCATATAGGTAATGGCTCCCCAGTCAAGTAGGTAATGGCTCCCCAGTCATGTAGGTAATGACTCCCCAGTCATGTAGGTAATGGCTCCCCAGTCAAGTAGGTAATGGCTCCCCAGTCATGTAGGTAATGGCTCCCCAGTCAAGTAGGTAATGGCTCCCCAGTCATGTAGGTAATGGCTCCCCAGTTAAGTAGGTAATGGCTCCCCAGTCATGTAGGTAATGGCTCCCCGGTCAAGTAGGTAATGGCTCCCCAGTCATGTAGGTAATGGCTCCCCAGTCACGTAGGTAATGGCTCCCCAGTCACGTAGGTAATGGCTCCCCAGTCAAGTAGGTAATGGCTCCCCAGTCATGTAGGTAATGGCTCCCCAGTCATGTAGGTAATGGCTCCCCAGTCATGTAGTTAATGGCTCCCCAGTCATGTAGGTAATGGCTCCCCAGTCATGTAGGTAATGGTTCCTCAGTCATGTAGGTAATGGCTCCCCAGTCATGTAGGTAATGGCTCCCCAGTCATGCAGGTAATGGCTCCCCAGTCATGTAGGTAATGGCTCCCCAGTCATGTAGGTAATGGCTCCCCAGTCATGTAGGTTATGGCTCCCCAGTCATGTAGGTAATGGCTCCCCAGTCATGTAGGTAATGGCTCCCCAATCATGTAGGTAATGGTTCCCCAGTCATGTAGGTAATGGCTCCCCAGTCATGTAGGTAATGGTTCCCCAGTCAGGTAATGGCTCCCAGTCATGTAGGTAATGGTTCCCCAGTCATGTAGGTAATGGCTCCCCAGTCATGTAGGTAATGACTCCCCAGTCATGTAGGTAATGGTTCCCCAGTCATGTAGGTAATGGCTCCCCAGTCATGTAGGTAATGGCTCCCCAGTCATGTAGGTAATGGCTCCCCAGTCATGTAGGTAATGGCTCCCCAGTCATGTAGGTAATGGCTCCCCAGTCATGTAGGTAATGGCTCCCCAGTCATGTAGGTAATGGCTCCCCAGTCATGTAGGTAATGGCTCCCAGTCATGTAGGTAATGGCTCCCCAGTCATGTAGGTAATGGCTCCCCAGTCATGTAGGTAATGGCTCCCAGTCATGTAGGTAATGGCTCCCCAGTCATGTAGGTAATGGCTCCCCAGTCATGTAGGTAATGGCTCCCCAGTCATGTAGGTAATGGTTCCCCAGTCATGTAGGTAATGGCTCCCCAGTCATGTAGGTAATGGCTCCCCAGTCATGTAGGTAATGGCTCCCCAGTCATGTAGGTAATGGCTCCCCAGTCATGTAGGTAATGGCTCCCCAGTCATGTAGGTAATGGCTTCCCCAGTCATGTAGGTAATGGCTCCCCAGTCATGTAGGTAATGGCTCCCCAGTCATGTAGGTAATGGCTCCCCAGTCATGTAGGTAATGGCTCCCCAGTCATGTAGGTAATGGCTCCCCAGTCATGTAGGTAATGGCTCCCCAGTCATGTAGGTAATGGCTCCCCAGTCATGTAGGTAATGGCTCCCCAGTCATGTAGGTAATGGCTCCCCAGTCATGTAGGTAATGGCTCCCCAGTCATGTAGGTAATGGCTCCCCAGTCATGTAGGTAATGGCTCCCCAGTCATGTAGGTAATGGCTCCCCAGTCATGTAGGTAATGGTTCCCCAGTCATGTAGGTAATGGCTCCCCAGTCATGTAGGTAATGGCTCCCCAGTCATGTAGGTAATGGCTCCCCAGTCATGTAGGTAATGGCTCCCCAGTCATGTAGGTAATGGCTCCCCAGTCATGTAGGTAATGGCTCCCCAGTCATGTAGTAATGGCTCCCCAGTCATGTAGGTAATGGCTCCCCAGTCATGTAGGTAATGGCTCCCCAGTCATGTAGGTAATGGCTCCCCAGTCATGTAGGTAATGGCTCCCCAGTCATGTAGGTAATGGCTCCCCAGTCATGTAGGTAATGGCTCCCCAGTCATGTAGGTAATGGCTCCCCAGTCATGTAGGTAATGGCTCCCCAGTCATGTAGGTAATGGCTCCGCAGTCATGTAGGTAATGGCTCCCCAGTCATGTAGGTAATGGCTCCCCAGTCATGTAGGTAATGGTTCCCCAGTCATGTAGGTAATAGCTGCGCAGTCATATAAGTAATGGCTCCCCAGTCATGTAGGTAATGGCTCCCCAGTCATGTAGGTAATGGCTCCCCAGTCATGTAGGTAATGGCTCCCCAGTCATGTAGGTAATGGCTCCCCAGTCATGTAAGTAATGGCTCCCCAGTCATGTAGGTAATGGCTCCCCAGTCATGTAGGTAATGGCTCCCCAGGCATGTAGGTAATGGCTCCCCAGTTATGTAGGTAATAGCTCCCCAGTCATGTAAGTAATGGCTACCCAGTCATGTAGATAATGGCTCCCCAGTCATGTAGGTAATGGCTCCCCAGTCATGTAGGTACTGGCTCCCCAGTTATGTAGGTAATGGCTCCCCAGTCATGTAAGTAATGGCTCCCCAATCATGTAGGTAATGGCTCCCCAGTCATGTAGGTAATGGCTCCCCAGTCATGTAGGTAATGGCTCCCCAGTTATGTAGGTAATGGCTCCCCAGTCATGTAAGTAATGGCTCCCCAGTCATGTAGGTAATGGCTCCCCAGTCATGTAGGTAATTGCTCCCCAGTCATGTAGGTAATAGCTCCCCAGTTATGTAGGTAATAGCTCCCCAGTCATGTAGGTAATGGCTCCCCAGTCATGTAGGTAATGGCTCCCCAGTCATGTAGGTAATGGCTCCCCAGTCATGTAGGTAATGGCTCCCCAGTCATGTAGGTAATGGCTCCCCAGTCGTGTAGGTAATGGCTCCCCAGTCGTGTAGGTAATGGCTCCCCAGTCATGTCGGTAATGGTTCCCCAGTCATGTAGGTAATAGCTCCCCAGTCATGTAGGTAATGGCTCCCCAGTCATATAGGTAATGGCTCCGCAGTCATGTAGGTAATGGCTCCCCAGTCATGTAGGTAATGGTTCCCCAGTCATGTAGGTAATGGTTCCCCAGTCATGTAGGTAATGGCTCCCCAGTCATGTAGGTAATGGCTCCCCAGTCATGTAGGTAATGGTTCCCCAGTCATGTAGGTAATAGCTCCCCAGTCATGTAGGTAATGGCTCCCCAGTCATGTAGGTAATGGCTCCCCAGTCATGTAGGTAATGGCTCCCCAGTCATGTAGGTAATGGTTCCCCAGTCATGTAGGTAATGGCTCCCCAGTCATGTAGGTAATGGTTCCCCAGTATGTAGGTAATGGCTCCCCAGTCATGTAGGTAATGGCTTCCCAGTCATGTAGGTAATGGCTCCCCAGTCATGTAGGTAATGGCTCCCCAGTCATGTAGGTAATGGTTCCCCAGTCATGTAGGTAATGGTTCCCCAGTCATGTAGGTAATGGCTCCCCAGTCATGTAGGTAATGGCTCCCCAGTCATGTAGGTAATGGCTCCCCAGTCATGTAGGTAATGGTTCCCCAGTCATGTAGGTAATGGTTCCCCAGTCATGTAGGTAATGGTTCCCCAGTTATGTAGGTAATGGCTCCCCAGTCATGTAGGTAATGGCTCCCCAGTCATGTAGGTAATGGTTCCCCAGTTATGTAGGTAATGGCTCCGCAGTCATGTAGGTAATGGCTCCCCAGTCGTGTAGGTAATGGCTCCCCAGTCATGTAGGTATTGGCTCCACAGTCATGTAGGTAATGGCTCCCCAGTCATGTAGGTAATGGCTCCCCAGTCATGTAGGTAATGGCTCCCCAGTCATGTTGGTAATGGCTCCCCAGTCATGTAGGTAATGGCTCCCCAGTCATGTAGGTAATGGCTCCCCAGTCATGTAGGTAATGGCTCCCCAGTCATGTAGGTAATGGCTCCCCAGTCCTGATCCTTGTGGCACTCCACTTGCCTTACCTAACCATCCTGAGACTTATAGTTTAACATTATTATTTATCTACAGCTGGTCAATCAGTTATTCAGCCAGCGATGTACGAGACCATCTATGCCATGTGACTGAACGTCTTCGCTTGTGATCTACGATGCAGAGCAGCGTCAAATGCTCTCTGTAGATGTAAACAAATGGAATCCAAATCTGTTTACCCCTCACCACAGGTGTTGACGGGTATCATAAATCAAGTGTATTTGTTAGACATGATCCACTGAGGCGAAATCCTTGATGATGCCAATCTTTACCTGGATGGCCGCCATGTTCTACATAATTTACTGCCATTACCAATGATGAAGTCTACAGAAGTCTCCCCTCTGCTCACGTCATGCTAAATGAGAGATAAGATATTGGGGAAAGCGATGGCTAATTACTTCTTTGGAATATGTATTATCTATTTCTTTTTTTAAGTTCGCTGAGACGGCGCGGGTAGCTGAGGCCCTAACCAAGGCCAGCCCATTAACGCTACATACACCCATATACCCCAGCCTGAGCCAGGTACCCATTATATACCCCAGCCTGAGCCAGGTACCCAGTATATACCCCAGCCTGAGCCAGGTACCCATTATATACCCTAGCCTGAGCCAGGTACCTATTATATACCCTAGCCTGAGCCAGGTACCCATTATATACCCTAGCCTGAGCCAGGTACCCATTATATACCCTAGCCTGAGCCAGGTACCCATTCTATACCCTAGCCTGAGCCAGGTGCCCATTATATACCCCAGCCTGAGCCAGGTACCCATTATATACCCTAGCCTGAGCCAGGTACCCATTATATACCCTAGCCTGAGCCAGGTACCCATTATATACCCTAGCCTGAGCCAGGTACCCATTATATACCCCAGCCTGAGCCAGGTACCCATTATATACCCTCGCCTGAGCCAGGTACCCATTATATACCCTAGCCTGAGCCAGGTACCCATTATATACCCCAGCCTGAGCCAGGTACCCAGTATATACCCCAGCCTGAGCCAGGTACCCATTATATACCCTAGCCTGAGCCAGGTACCCATTATATACCCTAGCCTGAGCCAGGTACCCATTATATACCCTAGCCTGAGCCAGGTACCCATTATATACCCTAGCTGAGCCAGGTACCCATTATATACCCTAGCCTGAGCCAGGTACCCATTATATACCCTAGCCTGAGCCAGGTACCCATCATATACCCTAGCCTGAGCCAGGTACCCATTATATACCCTAGCCTGAGCCAGGTACCCATTATATACCCTAGCCTGAGCCAGGTACCCATTATATACCCTAGCCTGAGCCAGGTACCCATCATATACCCTAGCCTGAGCCAGGTACCCATTATATACCCTAGCCTGAGCCAGGTACCCATTATATACCCTAGCCTGAGCCAGGTACCCATTATATACCCCAGCCTGAGCCAGGTACCCATTATATACCCTCGCCTGAGCCAGGTACCCATCATATACCCTAGCCTGAGCCAGGTACCCATTATATACCCTAGCCTGAGCCAGGTACCCATTATATACCCTAGCCTGAGCCAGGTACCCATTATATACCCTCGCCTGAGCCAGGTACCCATCATATACCCTAGCCTGAGCCAGGTACCCAGTATATGGACCAACCCCTCAGGGGGTGGAGGAACATCTGGGTTGATTGTGGAACCCACTGGCAAACGTGTGGAACTGATCCTGTAGCCAGTGACTTGCTGAACAAGATCAGTCAATGGGCTTAACTCTGTTATCTTGACCTGCCGTGCTATCTCTCAATCTGACGGGTTATCTGGACCACGTACATCACCATGCAGCAGACTGTTATCATCTGCTGATAACGTGCCTGCAGCTGGAGCAACTGTGTCTTCAGTGGTTGCTACGGACGAGGAGGAATCCTCAAAGATATTTGCCACTGATCCATTATCAAGTACCACGTACAATGTTTGCCACTGATCCATCATCAAGTACCACGTACAATGTTTGCCACTGATCCATCATCATGTACCACGTACAATGTTTGCCACTGATCCATCATCAAGTACCACGTATACAATGTTTGCCACTGATCCATCATCATGTACCACGTACAATGTTTGCCACTGATCCATCATCAAGTACCACGTACAATGTTTGCCACTGATCCATCATCAAGTACCACGTACAATGTTTGCCACTGATCCATCATCAAGTACCACGTACAATGTTTGCCACTGATCCATCATCATGTACCACGTACCATGTTTGCTACTGATCCATCATCAAGTACCACGTACAATGTTTGCCACTGATCCATCATCAAGTACCACGTACAATGTTTGCCACTGATCCATCATCAAGTACCACGTACAATGTTTGCCACTGATCCATCATCAAGTACCACGTACAATGTTTGCCACTGATCCATCATCATGTACCACGTACAATGTTTGCCACTGATCCGTCATCAAGTACCACGTACAATGTTTGCCACTGATCCATCATCATGTACCACGTACAATGTTTGCCACTGATCCATCATCATGTACCACGTACGATGTTTGCCACTGATCCATCATCATGTACCACGTACAATGTTTGCCACTGACCCATCATCAAGTACCACGTACAATGTTTGCCACTGATCCATCATCAAGTACCACGTACAATCACCGTTCACCGTAAACAATGGACCTTTTGACTCTCTTGCTTCTAACGTCACTGTAAAACTGTTTTGAGATTCACTTTATAATTTTCAGATAAATATGCGATTCATCTTATCATTTTGGTCAATGTATGGTTTGTGGTGATGTTTGTTGTGTCTTTACACTAGGCCATATGTGTTGACGTGAAAGGAGGCAGCCCTGCAGTGAAAGGAGGCAGCCCTGCAGTGAAAGGAGGCAGCCCTGCAGTGAAACAAGGCAGCCCTGCAGTGAAGCAAGGTGGCCAAGCAGTGAAACAATGCAGCCCTGCAGTATAACAAGGCAGCCCTGCAGTGAAGCAAGGTGGCCAAGCAGTGAAACAAGGCAGCCCAGCAGTGAAACAAGGCAGCCCTGCAGTATAACAAGGCAGCCCTGCAGTGAAGCAAGGCATCCCAGCAGTGAAACAAGGCAGCCCAGCAGTGAAACAAGGCAGCCCTGCAGTGAAGCAAGGTGGCCAAGCAGTGAAACAATGCAGCCCTGCAGTATAACAAGGCAGCCCTGCAGTGAAGCAAGGTGGCCAAGCAGTGAAACAAGGCAGCCCAGCAGTGAAACAAGGCAGCCCTGCAGTATAACAAGGCAGCCCTGCAGTGAAGCAAGGCATCCCAGCAGTGAAACAAGGCAGCCCAGCAGTGAAACAAGGCAGCCCTGCAGTGAAACAAGGTGGCCAAGCAGTGTAAACAAGGTGGCAAAGCAGTTCGACAAGGTGGTCGAACAGTGAAAGGAGGAGGCCAAAGAGTGAAACGAGGTGGCCAAGCAGTGAAAAGAGATGGCTAAGTATTCAGACAAGGTGGCATGCAGTGAAAAGAGATGGACAGACGGTGAAAAAAAAAAAGTGTGGCCAAGCATTGAAACATGGCTAAGCGATAAGATGATGTGGTCAAAAAGTGAAAAAGGTGGCCAAACAGTGAAACAAGGTGGTCAAGCAGGGTAAACAAGGTGGCCAAGCAATGAATAAAAGCGTTCAAGTAGTGAAACAAAGCACCCGTGCAGTGAAAAAGGGTGGCCGAGCAGTGAAACAAGGTGGCCGAGCAGTGAGACAAGGTGGCCGAGCAGTGAAACAAGGTGGCCGAGTAGTGAAACAAGGTGGCCGAGCAGTGAAACAAGGTGGCCGAGCAGTGAGACAAGGCAGGCGGCTGAGCAGTGATACAAGGCGGCCGAGCGGTGATACAAGGCGGCCGAGCGGTGAAACAGTGGCTGAGCAAGTCTCAGCGACCAAGGTGAAGCGTGATGAGGGAGTTATGGAAAATTTGAAGTGGAACTCAATCAGGAAGTGTGTGTCGTGAGGTGGGGTGAGAGTGAGTGAGAGAGGCAGCGGCAGAGTGGGCAGGGGAGAGTGTGTGAAGTGGGTTGAGAGTGAGTGAGAGAGGCAGCATCAGAGTGGGCAGGGGAGAGTGTGTGAAGTGGGGTGACAGTGAGTGAGAGAAACAACGAGAGTGGCCTGGGGAGAGTGTGTGAAGTGTACTGGGGTGAGAGTGAGTGAGAGACAGTGCGCCAGAATGGGCAGGGGAGAGTGTGTGAAGTGGGGTTAGCGTGTGTTTCAAGAACAGAGTCTGAGTGAAGAGTGTGTGAGGTGTGACGGGGTGAGAGCGAGTGAGAGCGACGGTGCCAGAGTGAACGAGGGAGACTGGCGGGTGTGGTAGATGAGGCGGTGAGAGAGAGAGAGAGAGAGAGAGAGAGAGAGAGAGAGAGAGAGAGAGAGAGAGAGAGAGAGAGAGAGAGAGAGAGAGAGAGAGAGAGAGGCTAGATGTGAGTGGAACAGGGAGAGCACACGCGAGGGAAGTGTGAAGATGAATGAAGGAGAGTGAAGTTGGTTGCAGTGAGAGTGGATGACGTGGGTGATAATGATGGGTGGGGGAGGGTGAACCTCCCATGTGAAGACCGAAGTGAGAGTTGGTCAGAAAGAATGAGGATAAGGATGAGTGAGTGTGAGTCAATGAATGAAGGTTGGTGAGTAAGGAGAGAGTGAATAATAAGAGTGGAGGGAGAGGGTGTGGGCAGTTCTACGGATGAGTAAGTGTAGATGAATGACTGGTCGTCCAGATGAGTAAGCTCGAGTGTTAGTGAGAGTTAAGGACATAAAGATGGGTAGCCACGACCCACCATGAGGGTGAATCATGAGCCCACACCAAGGGCGGGGCCCCTGGCCACGGTGATCATCGCTATAAGCACCCGACAGTTGGGTCACCTCATGACCCCACACCCGTCATGGCTTGGCGGCCGCGCCCTACGGACGTGGCTGATCTCCTCACTCCAGCAACGCCTCCCTCAGGCATGACAGCTGCGCAAACCAGAGCCAGAAGGTCCCCAACCCTGAGGCCCTGACACAAGGGGCCCTTGGGGGTCTTCACCACCGTCAGGATCAACACGATGCAACACCTAACTTTTCCCATATTCTCCAGCAGGTGTTTTTGATGCATCATCTTCTACCACACCTCCTACAGGATCTTGGTTACGCCTCCTCCCCCTGTAGCAACGCCCTCCCGTCTGCCGCGCCTGCAGCAGAGTGACAGGCCTTCGGTGCCCCCTCGTCTCCTCCTTCGGTACAGAACCTTGGCACCCCTCCTCTCCTGTAGCTACACTGTAAGACCTGGGCAACGACCACCTTTACCTCCTGCACCTACACCAGCATCGTGGGGCGCCCCCGCCAAGCCTGACTCCACCTCACCTTATCTCACTTATCAAACTCCTGCACCTTCAGTAGCATCTTGCCCTGGGTTATGTCACCTCCTTACATCGGCTAATAAGGCAGGAAGGAGTTGAAGTTGTTACCAGTGTTTCCATGCTCCTCTCTCTCTCTCTCTCTCTCTCTCTCTCTCTCTCTCTCTCTCTCTCTCTCTCTCTCTCTCTCTCTCTCTCTCTCTCTCTCTCTCTCTCCTCCACATTACGAAAGATCCCAGACACTTAGATGGTGAGCAACACTAGAGACGAATGTGAGGAAGACACTGAAGTGAGTGAAGGTGAGTAAGAACAAATGAAAGAGAGAGTGAAAGTTACTAAAAGTGAGTGAGTGACAGCGACAGTGAGAGGGATGTTATAAATGTGACGCAGAGTTAGTGAGAATGAGTAAGAGCTAGCAAGGGTGAGTAAAGGGAACTGACTTGACCAAAGGTGAGCGAAAATTAATGAGGGGTGTGAGGGCGAGTGAGATAGGAATGGAGATGATGAGTGACATTTACAATACATGAGTGAGGTAGGGAATGTTGAATGACACTCATCGAACACTTGACCCACATAGGGTGGGGTCGGGTCACTCAGGGTCACAGCGGTCTCTCTCTCTCTCTCTCTCTCTCTCTCTCTCTCTCTCTCTCTCTCTCTCTCTCACACACACACACACACACACACAAACATACTGCTATAAACGCACGCCAGCAATCGTCTGTCACCGTACACTGGGCCAGGAGGGTGAAGCTGGCTGTGCTACGCTGGGTCTCGCCCACAGTTCAGCAGCGGGCGCCTGCCCCAGCCACGGTGAGGCGGGCGGGTGTTGGCAGCTCTCCAGCTTGCCCTCCCACGGCACGGCCAGAGATCACTACACCCAGGCAACACCACACCCGGGGACACCATCACACCCAGGCAACACCACATCCGGGGACACCACCACACCCAGGCAACACCACACCCGGGGACACCACCACACCCAGCAACACCACACCCGGGGACACTACCACACCCGGGGACACCACCACACCCGGGGACACCACCACACCCAGGCAACACTACACCCGGGGACACCACCACACCCGGGGACACCACCACACCCAGGCAACACCACACCCAGGCAACACCACACCCGGGGACACCACCACACCGGGACACCACCACACCCAGGCAAAACCACACCAGGCAACACCACACCCGGGGACACCACCACACCCAGGCAACACCACACCCGGGGACCCACCACACCCAGGCAACACTACACCCGGGGACACCACCACACCCAGGCAACACCACACCCGGGGACACCACCACACCCAGGCAACACCACACCCGGGGACCCCACCACACCCAGGCAACACACACCCGGGGACACCACCACACCCAGGCAACACCACACCCGGGGACACCACCACACCCGGGACACCACCACACCCAGGCAACACCACACCCAGGCAGACACCACACCCGGGGACACCACCACACCCGGGGACACCACCACACCAGGCAACACCACACCCAGGCAACACCACACCCGGGGACACCACCACACCCAGGGCAACACCACACCCGGGGACACCACCACACCCAGGGCAACACCACACCCGGGGACACCACCACACCCGGGCAACACCACACCCGGGACACCACCACACCGGGGACACACCACACCCAGGGCAACACCAAACCCAGGCAACACCACACCGGGGACACCACCACACCCAGGCACACCCCACCCGGGGACACCACACACCCAGGCAACACACACCCGGGGACACCACCACACCCGGGCAACACCACACCCGGGGACACCACCACACCCGGGGACACCACCACACCCAGGCAACACCACACCCAGGCAACACCACACCCGGGGACACCACCACACCCGGGGACACCACCACACCCGGGGACACCACCACACCCAGGCAACACCACACCCGGGGACACCACCACACCCAGGCAACACCACACCCGGGGACACCACCACACCCAGGCAACACCACACCCGGGGACACCACCACACCCGGGGACACCACCACACCCGGGGACACCACCACACCCAGGCAACACCACACCCAGGCAACACCACACCCGGGGACACCACCACACCCGGGGACACCACCACACTCAGGCAACACCACACCCGGGGACACCACCACACCCGGGGACACCACCACACCCAGGCAACACCACACCCGGGGACACCACCACACCCGGGGACACCACCACACCCAGGCAACACCACACCCAGGCAACACCACACCCGGGGACACCACCACACCCGGGGACACCACCACACCCAGGCAACACCACACCCGGGGACACCACCACACCCGGGGACACCACCACACCCAGGCAACACCACACCCGGGGACACCACCACACCCGGGGACACCACCACACCCGGGGACACCACCACACCCAGGCAACACCACACCCAGGCAACACCACACCCAGGGACACCACCACACCCGGGGACACCACCACACCCGGGGACACCACCACACCCAGGCAACACCACACCCGGGGACACCACCACACCCGGGGACACCACCACACCCAGGCAACACCACACACGGGGACACCACCACACCCGGGGACACCACCACACCCAGGCAGCACCACACCCGGGGACACCACCACACCCGGGGACACCACCACACCCAGGCAACACCACACCCAGGCAACACCACACCCGGGGACACCACCACACCCAGGCAACACCCCACCCGGGGACACCACCACACCCAGGCAACACCACACCCGGGGACACCACCACACCCGGGCAACACCACACCCGGGGACACCACCACACCCAGGCAACACCACACCCGGGGACACCACCACACCCGGGGTCACCACCACACCCAGGCAACACTACACCCGGGGACACCACTACACCCAGGCAACACCACACCCGGGGACACCACCACACCCAGGCAACACCACACCCGGGGACACCACACCTGGGGACACCACCACACCCAGGCAACACTACACCCGGGAACACCACTACACCCAGGCAACACCACACCCGGGGACACCACCACACCCAGGCAACACCACACCCGGGGACACCACCACACCCAGGCAACACTACACCCGGGGACACCACACCCGGGGACACCACCACACCCAGGCAACACCACACCCGGGGACACCACCACACCCAGGCAACACTACACCCGGGGACACCACCACACCCAGGCAACACTACACCCGGGGACACCACCACACCCAGGCAACACCACACCCGGGGACACCACCACACCCAGGCAACACCACACCCAGGCAACACCACACCCGGGGACACCACCACACCCAGGCAACACCACACCCGGGGACACCACCACACCCAGGCAACACCACACCCGGGGACACCACCACACCCAGGCAACACCACACCCGGGGACACCACCACACCCAGGCAACACCATACCCGGGTACACCACCACACCCAGGCGTAACAGAGGGTAACAGAGGACACCCACGGGGACGGCAACAGTGACGACACCCAAGAGAACCACTGTACCCAAGGGGGGACTGCCACACCCGGGGGATAACCGAAGACACCCAAGAGGACCACCGTACCCAAGTGGTACTCCCACACCACACCCTGGGATAACCACATCCCGAGGGACCATCGCACCGGGTACGACTCTACTACGTCAAGGGGAAAAATTCCCAGGACGCCATGGAGGAGTGGGCCCAGCTGAGGTCCCAGGGACCAGAGAATCCCTCACCTGTACCACAACACATTTCCTGGGTCTCTGAGCACGTCACCAGACATGGTGCGTGGCGTCGGCTTCCAACGCATCGACGCAAACGTCCTGCGTAATCTCTCCGTCAGCGACCTGACGGTAGTTCCGTCACTGACGTAGTGAAGTCATACCCTCACGGTCTGACC
Source organism: Panulirus ornatus (assembly GCF_036320965.1). Classification (NCBI taxonomy): domain Eukaryota; kingdom Metazoa; phylum Arthropoda; class Malacostraca; order Decapoda; family Palinuridae; genus Panulirus; species Panulirus ornatus. The sequence goes on from NC_092232.1 coordinate 34,913,456, forward strand.
TGACCCGCTCTCGTAATCCAGTCGCCCTCATGTGAACGACGCTTGACCTTGCCTGACCTCTGTCTTATCCGTTAGGGGACCAGCGTCCATCAATCTGGCTGCCATCCATGATGAGGTAATTCCCTGGCGTGAGGTGGTCCTCTCTCTCTCTCTCTCTCTCTCTCTCTCTCTCTCTCTCTCTCTCTCTCTCTCTCTCTCTCTCTCTCTCTCTCTCCTACCTGCATCAGTCAGGGAGGGAAGCAGTCGACCCGCCTCAGACCACAAGAGCGCTGCCCTCGCGCCTGAACACCTTCAGCCCATGTCACTCTAGCAAGAACCCATGGGGTTCCTTCATCGTCAGTAGGAGCTCCATCCCTCTCCAGTGTGAGTGAACTTCTTCCCCTGCTGCTAAGGCGCCCAAGTGGGATTAGGGATCGCCCGCCACCTTCAGCAGCCACGATAATCTTTCCCCGCCATCTCCCTCCTGCAGAGCAATTCAACCATGGCAACTGCCTACCTCCCTCCGTTCTATGGAACCTCAGTACTGCCTCCTGCCACCTGCCACACAACCTTGGGATTTTAGCGGCGTTATCTTCTATAGAAGCTCCACGAGAACAACTACTGGCTCACCTCTCTTATGGCACTCCTGCCTCGCCTCTTCCACATCAGCAACTCATCTCACCTGGTTGTCTGATTCTGTACTTCTTGAAGTTTGAACTGAAGTATATCACATTAACATTTAAAGTATAAAGCATCGCGTATTATCGTGTTTTCGTAACCCTCTTCCAGTTCAACCGCTTCAGCAAACAGAGAAGTGAGACATAAAAATCCATGATAAAGTAGTCTGAGAAATCTAAAAAGGATTTTTATCACTGGGATGGAAAACGGCCACTGAAGTACCACCTTTTCAAGAAAGGTGACATGGAGATTATTCTGCACCACAAACTCAAGTGGCAAAGCAACGTTTCCTTAAAGTCGAAATGATGATCAAGAGACGTGAACTCATGGCTAAAGGGAACAGCATGAATGACAGACATGATGGGTTTAGGGGAAAGAGATCAAGTGTGAAAAAAAACAAGAAGTCTCGGGAGTTTTATGAGAGATCAAGTGTCATCTTGGGGCGGGAGAAAGTGGGTTTACAATATATTGTTGGTCAGTTCAGAGGAATATGTCACCACATACACCAGGCGACTGAGATATAGTTGCAAGGCGATGGTAACGCCACAGTCGCCCTCGCGTAGCCGAACAGTTGAGGTACACAGGATATTAGTGACTTGTGTCTGATGTAAGGTGTACCTCAACACCTGGGCCTCTACCCTCAGGTGGACACATGCGTATACCAGGGTAGTCCCACCGACGTGTGGCAGCAGTGGTAATAGAATCAACCTATTGAACACGAGAGGACGACCCTTGAGGACAGCAGTACTGCCCTTGAACACGACGGTACGACCCTTGAGGACAGCAGTACTGCCCTTGAACACGACGGTACGACCCTTGAGGACAACAGTACTGCCCTTGAACACGACGGTACGACCCTTGAGGACAACAGTACTGCCCTTGAACACGACGGTACGACCCTTGAGGACAACAGTGCTGCCACTGAGCATGACGTACGACCCTTAAGGACAACAGTGCTGCCACTGAGCATGACGTACGACCCTTGAGGACAACAGTGCTGCCATTGAGCATGACGTACGACCCTGGAGGACAACAGTGCTGCCACTGAGCATGACGTACGACCCTTAAGGACAACAGTGCTGCCACTGAGCATGATGTACGACCCTTGAGGACAACAGTGCTGCCACTGAGCATGACGTACGACCCTTGAGGACAACAGTGCTGCCACTGAGCATGACGTACGACCCTTGAGGAGAACAGTACTGCACTTGAACACGACGGACGACCATTGAGCATGAGGGTAAGACCACTGGTCCCGTGATGGTCGTACCGTCGTGCTCAAGGGGTTAAGAGGGGTGAGGTCCAAGGAGGGGAGAGAGGCCCTCCGAACGACCTACATGAGAGGAAAGGAGACCACGGGGTAGTATGACGACCACCCTTATGTTCACGAGGGGTCGTTATCACACAAACATGGTCCTGTTCCGCCACATATAGTCATACTTCCCCAAGGACCCGTTTTCTATGAAGATAACCTGGTGTTACCCACGACCCATCCAAAAGGCTCCTGCAGTCCAAGGTTGCGCTACTTCCAGTAGCAGGGAAAGTACACGTCTCTAAAAGTGACAAGTTCTTTGGCGAGATTGTACTCCCAGTGATACATCCTCACCGAAGGTGACTTATCACTCGCGGTGTAAGTTCGAGCAGGCAGAGTCCGGTAACACCAGTTCCACGACATAAAGATGACTTTTCGTCGCTACAGAAGAAAATAGGAAGCTGGGTAATGTGACGGTCAGGAGGGACGAGGGAAAACATTATCATTTTTCCTTCTTTTTTGTTTAGTACAAGATTTGTAGACAGATGGAACCCCCACAGTGGGAGGACGGTGAACACTGAGACACCACTGGGAAAATTATATGACTTGAAGAGGGAAGTGTGAGGCTCAGAGATGACGCCTCGTGAGTGTAAAACTCACCACCTCATGCACACAGAGGAGTAACTGAATACACACAGACGCACACACACACACACACACACACACACACACACACACACACACACACACACACCCAACCACACACACACACACACACACACACACACATACACACACACATACACACATACACACATACACCCAACCGCCTACATACACACACACACACACACACACACACACACACACACACACACACACACACACACACACACACACACAAATACACCCAACCACCCACCCACCCACCCACAACACACACACACACACACACACACACACACACACACATACACCCAACCACCCACACACACACACACACACACACACACAAACACACAGCTACACACACACACAGCTACACACAGCGAGCCTGAGCATCAGTCAACACTTGGCAGTGAGCCAGCCGCCCGTCACAACCTATTTGTAAAAAACCTGACCAGCTCCCAGCAGTGGCGGAGACGACGTGCAATTTGGGCTGACATTAATATGAAGGAGGAGAGTGTAGGTGAGCAGCCCGAAGACAGCTCTCCAGAGGCCAGGGGGGTCTGCTACAGGCCAGAGCCAGAGCGGGTGGGTCTGCTGCAGGCCAGAGCCAGAGTTGGTGGGTCTGCTGCAGGCCAGAGCCAGAGTAGGTGGGTCTGCTGCAGGCCAGAGTAGGTGGGTCTGCTGCAGGCCAGAGCCAGAGTAGGTGGGTCTGCTGCAGGCCAGAGTAGGTGGGTCTGCTGCAGGCTAGAGCCAGAGTAGGTGGGTCTGCTGCAGGCCAGAGCCAGAGTGGGTGGGTCTGCTGCAGGCCAGAGCCAGAGTGGGTGGGTCTGCTGCAGGCCAGAGCCAGAGTAGGTGGGTCTGCTGCAGGCCAGAGCCAGCCAGAGTGGGTGGGTCTGCTGCAGGCCAGAGCCAGAGTGGGTGGGTCTGCTGCAGGCCAGAGCCAGAGTAGGTGGGTCTGCTGCAGGCCAGAGCCAGAATAGGTGGGTCTGCTGCAGGCCAGAGCCAGAGTTGGTGGGTCTGCTGCAGGCCAGAGCTTGACCTGGTGTCCGTCCTAGAGACCAGGGCCAGACCTGGAGGTTGTGCCTCAAGTTAGGGGCAGACCTGGAGGTTGTGCCTCAAGTTAGGGGCAGACCTGGAGGTTGTGCCTCAAGTTAGGGCCAGACCTGGAGGTTGTGCCTCAAGTTAGGGCCAGACCTGGAGGTTGTGCCTCAAGTTAGGGCCAGACCTGGAGGTTGTGCCTCAAGTTAGGGCCAGACCTAGAGGTTGTGCCTCAAGTTAGGGCCAGACCTGGAGGTTGTGCCTCAAGTTAGGGGCAGACCTGGAGGTTGTGCCTCAAGTTAGGGGCAGACCTGGAGGTTGTGGCTCAAGTTAGGGCCAGACCTGGAGGTTGTGCCTCAAGTTAGGGCCAGACCTGGAGGTTGTGCCTCAAGTTAGGGCCAGACCTGGAGGTTGTGCCTCAAGTTAGGGGCAGACCTGGAGGTTGTGCCTCAAGTTAGGGCCAGACCTGGAGTTTGTGCCTCAAGTTAGGGGCAGACCCGGAGGTTGTGCCTCAAGTTAGGGCCAGACCTGCTTTGTGGTCAAGTGCAGCGTAACACATTTTCCTCTGAACTAGAATATTCCTCAGAGATAATATGTGAAGTAATGTTTTCTTAGAAAATATATAAGAAATTACAAGATTGAGAATCATCAAGTGGATTTCACATCCCGACGGGCCAGTGCGTCCCAGGGACAGCGTGTGGACCCTGGTAGTCCCAGGTCTGGTTGACTTAGCGTTTGCCTCTTCCCTTCCACACCCAGACTGTGGAACGCTTTCCCTTCTCTCCATGATGTGACCCGACTCCCTCAGTCCATGATCGGTCAACGCCACCAACATCATGTGTACAGGGAGAGGTTTCCTCATCCTCCGTAGCAGTTCTGACCCTCATGTGGGCACCGGTGAGTGATACCTCATCACCCACATTACTCATGGTTTATCTATGTCTCATTAACGTGGCGTGGGACGAGGGATCAAGCATACACAAAGAGGCTGAATCGATCGTGGGATTTTTCCCATTTTGCAGGACTGGGGTCCCCAAGTCCCACAGGATGGCAAACGACAAAGGTCGTCCATTCCCCAGGGCTGGACTTGACGTTGCCCTGCGACTTGACGTAAGAGAGACTTCGTTTTCTATTTTCCACCGTCAAGACGGTCGAGACGCCACAATTTGTCCACGAGGACATTGTAAGGTCGATGGTACGATTCCTGGGTGTGAGGCGTATGAGGATAGGTCAAAGAACCAGGCCATCATACGCGAGGGTCGTGCCGTCGTGGTCAAGAGATGTACCGTCGTGGTCAAGGGTCGTACCGTCGTGGTCAAGGGTCGTACCGTCGTGGTCAAGGGTCGTACCGTCGTGGTCAAGGATCGTACCGTGGTGGTCATGGGTCGTACCGTCGTGGTCAAGGGTCGTACGTTGTGGCCAAAAGTCGTACTGTTGTGGTCAAGAGTTGCACCGTCCTGGCCAAGGGTCGTACCGTCCTGGCCAAGGGTCGTATCGTCCTGGCCAAGGGTCGTACCGTCGTGGGGAAGGGTCGTACTAATGAACACAAGTGGACCGTACCTGAGGTGGAGAGTCAGGCGGAGGAGAGAGCGATGGTGAGGAAGGCCAGATATGGACTCCTGTGGGCTGAGGACGTGGCTGACTCCCCTGCCTGCATGGCGCTGTGTACCCGGGAGGCCCTGCCGGCAGCCAGTTAGTTAGTTAGTTAGTTAGTTAGGCAGTTAGTTAGTTAGTTAGGTAGTTAGTTAGTTAGTTGATTGACACAAATAATAACAGTACACTAACATAATAGGCAAGCACATTTTGCCATAATTCTTAGTCCACACAATAACCTTCACACTCAAGCTCCAATATACCCGAGTTCCGCCACTCAGAGCAGAGAATCATAACATAGGTATAACACTTGTATATACAACTTCCACACATCATAGACAATTAGATAAAGCTTTTGCATCGCCATTGCAATCCACCGAGTCGCTCACACTCGTGAATGTCAACCTGGGGTACCATCTTTGACACTTGCATGTGACACCAGGCCTCCTGACAGCACATGTGTGTGTGTGTACGGTATTACTAGCACATGTACTGCTGCACATCACACATTCCTGATGGTGTCCTACTCCTCCATCTGGCTGGTTCTAGTCTCAGAGTGTGGGACATGACGCGTAGTAACCTTATAAATGCTTGGCGTTCGAAATCTGGAATACGTTTTTCACTGATATAACCCTGATGTATAGAGAGGGTGTGTAGGGGTTAGGTACAGTTCTGTCGACCAGTCGTATCCTGGTTTTCTCTGATATATGTTGTTATACTGTCTCGTGGATCCACACTCTGGTTGTGCTGGAATATGTATGTGTGTGTGTGTGTGTGTGTGTGTGTGTGTGTGTGTGTGTGTGTGTGTGAGGAGTCGGTACCCAAGTGTACTGGCTTGGCCACACAACTCGAACATCACAGAAAACGGTCCATCAAAATTAACGAAATGACACTTTGCTTTTTAAGAAAAAAAACTTGTACCTTCTCTTCGTAACTGTGTGTTCTACATCAGATGTATTGATGATTCTGCGAGGCACAAGTTAATGCTTGTGTTGTGTTGTCTCACACATGATAAACTTCACACTGACTTACTGTATTGAATCATAAGTCACTTTGTGTGGCTGGTGAGCTACGGTTTGGTGGTGTTGAGCAGTGAGTGACCCGGTCATGGCAGCGATGCCCACCAGCTGGCGCTTAGATATGATCGGTATGCCTCCGCTCGACGTACAAGACACCGTCAACTTATCTTCTGTCGCGCCTCACTCGACGGCTCGCGAAGCCTCATTACGGTGTCTATTTCGCCATCATGGTTGAACCAGGCAGGCGCCTGAGTATGAGGACTTGTGAGTGTATGATACACTGACACCACGGAGGAGGAGGGGGACAGTGGGAGAACATGGTGTCTTCCGTGCTACCACGGGAGAGGAGTCCAGACGCGCCGCTGAGTGAATGACTGAGGTTATGTACGCTGAGTGAATGACTGAGGTTATGTACGCTGAGTGAATGACTGAGGTTATGTACGCTGAGTGAATGCCTGAGGTCATGTACGCTGAGTGAATGACTGAGGCCATGTATGCTGAGTGAATGCCTGAGGTCATGTACGCTGAGTGAATGACTGAGGCCATGTACGCTGAGTGAATGACTGAGGTCATGTACGCTGAGTGAATGACTGAGGTTATGTACGCTGAGTGAATGCCTGAGGTCATGTACGCTGAGTGAATGACTGAGGCCATGTACGCTGAGTGAATGACTGAGGTCATGTACGCTGAGTGAATGACTGAGGTCATGTACGCTGAGTGAATGACTGAGGTCATGTACGCTGAGTGAATGACTGAGGTCATGTACGCTGAGTGAATGACTGAGGCCATGTACGCTGAGTGAAGGACTGAGGTCATGTACGCTGAGTGAATGACTGAGGTCATGTACGCTGAGTGAATGACTGGGGTCATGTACGCTGAGTGAATGACTGGGGTCATGTACGCTGAGTGAATGACTGAGGTCATGTACGCTGAGTGAATGACTGGGGTCATGTACGCTGAGTGAATGACTGAGGTCATGTACGCTGAGTCACACTTGACCTGAGAGTCAGTGGCCAAGTCATGTGTCAATACCCACACACATCACCACCCACACCTGTAGCCTCCAACCTGTGGTAACGAAGATATTCTATAATGGTACAACCTCACAACCATCCACGATGTTGTGTTGTCCCACATACAACCCTCACCTTCTCACAACCATCCATGATGTTGTGTTGTCCCACATACAACCCTCACCTTCTCACAACCATCCACGATGTTGTGTTCTTCCACATACAACCTTCTCCTTCCTTGCTAGTGGAGGGAGGTGGGAGGGGGAGGGGGGAGTAATCATGATGCCCCTGACCTCTCCTGACCCCAGGTCAGTCAGGTCGGCTGCCACACCGGTCCTCAGGTCAAGGCAGGTAACGGGTTACGGTAACACATCATCCACTGGTAACAGAGTGGCCGAAAGAATACTCGAAGGGAAGGACAAATTTACTACGGAGAGAGAGAGAGAGAGAGAGAGAGAGAGAGAGAGAGAGAGAGAGAGAGAGAGAGAGAGAGAGAGAGAGAGAGAGAGAGAGAGAGAGAGGGGACTGACCCCTGGGGACATCAGTACACACACCGCCACTGTAACACCCACTACACTTTACACAGTGGGACAGTGAAGTGGTGTGGCCGTGGGAGGAACCTTGGTCACCACTGGAGGGAGACAGTGGCCACACCAGCAGTGGCAAGAGGGCCAGGCCGGGCCCTCCTGCCTCCATCATCAACATGACAATGGCTGCGGTGGTCACGACCCGCCCCTCACCCTACCCCAGACCACACGCCCGACCCTCCCCTCACTCCCTCCCTCCATCACCACCCACTCCATCACTCACCATAGCCACACCATGACACATCATGATCACCACTCACTATCACTCACCATAGCCACACCATGACACATCATGATCACCACTCACTATCACTCACCATAGCCACACCATGACACATCATGATCACCACTCACTATCACTCACCATAGCCACACCATGACACATCATGATCACCACTCACTATCACTCACCATAGCCACACCATGACACATCATGATCACCACTCACTATCACTCACCATAGCCACACCATGACACATCATGACCACCACTCACTATCACTCACCATAGCCACACCATGACACATCATGATCACCACTCACTATCACTCACCATAGCCACACCATGACACATCATGATCACCACTCACTATCACTCACCATAGCCACACCATGACACATCATGATCACCACTCACTATCACTCACCATAGCCACACCATGACACATCATGTTCACCACTCACTATCACTCAGCCACCCCATGACACATCATGATCACCACTCACTATCACTCACCATAGCCACACCATGACACATCATGACCACCACTCACTATCACTCACCATAGCCACACCATGACACATCATGATCACCACTCACTATCACTCACCATAGCCACACCATGACACATCATGATCACCACTCACTATCACTCACCATAGCCACACCATGACACATCATGACCACCACTCACTATCACTCACCATAGCCACACCATGACACATCATGACCACCACTCACTATCACTCACCATAGCCACACCATGACACATCATGATCACCACTCACTATCACTCACCATAGCCACACCATGACACATCATGTTCACCACTCACTATCACTCAGCCACACTATGACACATCATGATCACCACTCACTATCACTCACCATAGCCACACCATGACACATCATGACCACCACTCACTATCACTCACCATAGCCACACCATGACACATCATGATCACCACTCACTATCACTCACCATAGCCACACCATGACACATCATGTTCACCACTCACTATCACTCAGCCACACCATGACACATCATGATCACCACTCACTATCACTCACCATAGCCACACCATGACACATCATGTTCACCACTCACTATCACTCAGCCACACCATGACACATCATGATCACTACTCACTATCACTCACCATAGCCACACCATGACACATCATGATCACCACTCACTATCACTCACCATAGCCACACCATGACACATCATGATCACCACTCACTATCACTCACCATAGCCACACCATGACACATCATGTTCACCACTCACTATCACTCAGCCACACCATGACACATCATGATCACTACTCACTATCACTCACCATAGCCACACCATGACACATCATGTTCACCACTCACTATCACTCAGCCACACCATGACACATCATGATCACTACTCACTATCACTCACCATAGCCACACCATGACACATCATGATCACCACCCACTCCATCACTCACCATAGCCACACCATGACACATCATGATCACCACTCACTATCACTCAGCCACACCATAACTCGTGGTCACCGCTCGTCACCACCCTCACCATCACTGCTCATGGCCACCATCTTCACCATCACTGGTCTTGGCCACCATCTTCACCATCACTGGTCTTGGCCACCATCATTGGTCTTGGCCACCATCCTCACCATCACTGGTCATGGCCACCATCTTCACCATCACTGCTCATGGCCACCATCTTCACCATCACTGGTCTTGGCCACCATCTTCACCATCACTGGTCTTGGCCACCATCATTGGTCTTGGCCACCATCTTCACCATCACTGGTCATGGCCACCATCACTGGTCATGGTCACCATCACTGGTCACCATCACTGGTCATGGTCACCATCACTGGTCACCATCACTGGTCTTGGCCACCATCACTGGTTATGGCCACCATCACTGGTCACCATCACTGGTCTTGGCCACCATCTTCACCATCACTGGTCTTGGCCACCATCACTGGTTATGGCCACCATCACTGGTCACCATCACTGGTCATGGTCACCATCACTGGTCACCATCACTGGTCTTGGCCACCATCACTGGTTATGGCCACCATCACTGGTCACCATCACTGGTCTTGGCCACCATCTTCACCATCACTGGTCTTGGCCACCATCATTGGTCTTGGCCACCATCCTCACCATCACTGGTCTTGGCCACCATCTTCACCATCACTGGTCATGGCCACCATCACTGGTCATGGTCACCATCACTGGTCACCATCACTGGTCATGGTCACCATCACTGGTCACCATCACTGGTCTTGGCCACCATCACTGGTTATGGCCACCATCACTGGTCACCATCACTGGTCTTGGCCACCATCTTCACCATCACTGGTCATGGCCACCATCACTGGTCATGGCCACCATCACTGGTCACCATCACTGGTCATGGTCACCATCACTGGTCACCATCACTGGTCACCATCACCAGTCAACTGTTCTCAAGTGTCTGTACACCTGGGCCGCCTGGGAGCCTCGTATGTGTGGATGCTGCAACTTTATCTCTGTAATTTGCATGATAATGAGCAGTGACTTCCCTCCCACACTGGGGGCCACACTTGCCGCCTCTCTCCTGGCCTTGTACCACATGGGTGATGAAGCTAAGTTCCCTCACTTCCCTCCACACACGTCGCAGGTTACTTCCAGTGTTCCCTCTTCTCTCCACACACGTCTCGGCTCACTTCCAGTGTTCCCTCACTTCCCTCCACACACGACTCACTCCCACCAGCGCCCTCTAGGTCTGGAGTCGCTCCTGACGTAACGGAACTGTTTTCTACCAAAAATCGTCATGGCCTCCCAAGATTCTGTTCGTGTTTATGTATTTCCTTTTAATCTTCCTCCACACAGAGGGGATCGTGTCAGGGATTTCCTCCTCCTCCTCCTCCTCCTCCTCCTAGACCTGGAACTATTTTTGTTGCATGTCTTTGGACACTTTCCAGTGGTCCTATATGACCCCAGAGGTAAAGGGGGGACCAGATTGTACTGACACCTCCCACCCATGGCTCAGTGCATGTCGCACATGACCCACATAAAAACCATTCCACTGTCCATGTACGTGAACGCAATCCTGACGTGACGAAATTAGTTCGGCTCCATTAGGATCCCTCCTGCTCTGGTTGTTGTGAGATGCTCGCTGCCCTGGTCTGTTCGACAACCCCTTCCCCCATCTCCCCGACTTAGCATTTACCAAGGTTGACTTTCATTGGCCGATGGTCTACCATCACCAGGCAACACACTCGGGTATGGTTCTGCCTCGTCTGTCACACTGTATACGTCGATGAGGAAACATCAACGGACCTCACTGAGGCACTGAGACCTCGGGAACACCACTTGTCACCCACATCCAGGTTAAGAGAACTCCCTCGACATGTTCTCGTTTCTCTCCAAGTTCGAGAGTCGACGTTGGGGCTACGTAGCTCCTCCCTAACACCAGTCTAACTTGATCAAAGAATCTCTTCTGGAGCAAAATGTAAACACGTTTCTAGTAGTCTGTGGTCAATAAACGTTTTCATCTCCTTTTCTTCGGATCTGTCACGCACGATCTTTCCCTTTACCTTGCTTGTTCCAGTCAAGAAATCCTCTTCCTTCTTCTTCTTCCTGTTATTCTTTTGTATGATATTATACGCCAGGCTCGTTAGCGACAATCTTTTATTGTTCTGGGATCTACTCTGTCGCTGGTCTTATATATATATATATATATATACATACACTGGCGCTCTATGGCTCTCTTCTATTCACGAGGGAGGGGTCCCTGCCCTGGTTGAAATGGATCATCAACAGTGGACAGGTTAACAGTCGTCATATACAAGTAACCAGACGCCATGTACTCTCTCTCTCTCTCTCTCTCTCTCTCTCTCTCTCTCTCTCTCTCTCTCTCTCTCTCTCTCTCTCTCTCTCTCTCATTCTTGGCCCATTTAAACAATTTTCTTTCATTCCTCCTTTATTCATTTCTGTCCCTGATAACCACTAACTTGTTGCCCATGATTTCGTCTTTGTACTGTCCCCTCCACCTGTCTACCTCCAAGTTGACAGCGGCACACCACCACAGCCGAGCTGGCAACACAGGACCTGAGCGACCAAGGCACCGTCAGGGTTGGCCTCCCTGTGCCTGAACGCCGTCAGCCATGCTGCAAGCTCGCAGTCCTGGCCTTTAACACCACCGCCTTAAAAACCATGACCCGGGGTCGATGGCGTCCCCAGCTGGCTTCAACTGGCACTTCGCCCTCCTGGTGCAGACCTCCTCCGCTTGCTCCCTCCCACAGACAGCTCTGGAGGCGCCTTCTTTCCACTCCTGTCGTTATCTGTACGTATCGGAGAGTGAGAGATCTGGCAAGGGTTACTCTCCCCGGGAGCGTGTGTGCAGCAAGGCATGGCTGTGAGGGAGGAGCGGTATCCCGCAGCAAATTGATGCATGATGGTCATTTGTATTCAGCTTTTATCGCTCAAAATCTTCCCATTCAATTCCAACCGCGCGCGTCTCTCCTGCCCTCTTTTGTTTTCCGTGGCCTGAGAGAGGGGGGTGTGTGTCGTGTCTTGTGGCTCCTGACGAAGGCTAGAAGGATAGCAGGATAATCCTCGATCCTGCTGATCTCCCTCACCAGCTAATGTAATAACGAGGCTGTCAGCAGGGAGCGTTGCTCGGGAATAAATGCGTATATGACTGGGCCACAAGAGACATTATGGAGGCTGGAGATGTTTGATGGTGGAGCGCGGGCGAAGCGGCAGGCCCCGAGCGGTGAAAAATGGCGGTGTATGCGTGGCTGCGTCTCTCCCTCGCTCGTATGTGATATAGTCTTCACCATTATCTGATCAACACTCCCCAGCCCCGCGCTCTCACCGCTCTACACCCTCCGACACCTACACCCTCACCCCCGGGGTAATGACGCCTTCACTCGCACTGCTCCTTGACTCCAAGGCTTCCCTCACAGCCCATGGAGGAGGCGACGTGAGGAAGCAAGAGTGAGTGGATAGTGCTGGTGGTCGCGGCCACAGCCTAGATGTATTTGTAATGTTGCACTTGTAACTCACAACTGAGACGGTAGCTTCGTGTCATGGTTGGCCGAGTGGCGATCTGAGTGACCGTCTGACTGGCTGAGTGGCTGTCTGGCTGGCTGAGTGGCTGCATGGCTGGCTGAGTGGCTCTCTGTGTGGTTGTCTAGCTGGCTGAGCGGCTGTTTGAACGGCAATCTGGCTGGCTGAGTGCTGTCTGAGTGGCTGTCTGGCTGGGTGGCTGGTTCACCTACTGCACGCCACGACGGCAGACAGCAACCCAGCGAACAATCATACGAGAGACACATTAGATTTGTGCGCCAGCGAACGTCCCGTACTGAGAGGCAGGCCCGGGCTGGGCTCTCTCGGGTCTGTTGACAAGTAATGGTGTAGAGCAACAGAGGAAATAGAAAGCACTACACTGAGGTCATGAGTTCAGTATAGTGAGACGAAGGACAGTCCACCACTTCGTCTGTTCTGACTCGTTATCAAGGACGTCAAATGTTCACAGGCCAACATGAACCCGGGCTGACCAGCAAGCTGGGGGCACAACAGACTGGGGGGGAAACAGAGGGCTGGGGATCCCTATGATAGGAGACAGCAGGCTGGGGGACAGTATAATGGGAGACAGCAGGCTGGGGGACAGTATAATGGGAGACAGCAGGCTGGGGGACAGTATAATGGGAGACAGCAGGCTGGGGGACAGTATAATGGGAGACAGCAGGCTGGGGGACAGTATAATGGGATACAGTTGGCTAACACGATACCTGATTGTCCAACACGACACCTGATGGTCCAACACGACACCTGATGGTTCAACACGACACCCGATGGTCCAACGCGATACCTGATGGTCTAACACGACACCTGATGGTTCAACACGACACTTGATGGTCTAACACGACACCTGATAGTCTAGCACGACACCTGATGGTCTAACATGACACCTGATGGTCTAACACGACACCTGATGGTTCAAAACGACATCTGATGGTCTAACACGACACCTGATGGTCCAACACGACACCTGATGGTCTAGCACGACACCTGATGGTCTAACACGACACCTGATGGTCTAGCACGACACCTGATGGTCTAACACGACACCTGATGGTCCAACAGGACACCTGATGGTCTAGCACGACACCTGATGGTCTAGCACGACACCTGATGGTCTAGCACGACACCTGATAGTCTAACACAACACCTGATGGTCCAACGCGATACCTGATGGTCCAACACGACACCTGATGGTCCAACACGACACCCGATGGTCTAACACGACACCTGATGGTCTAACACGACACCTGATGGTCTAACACAACACCTGATGGTCCAACGCGATACCTGATGGTCTAACACGACACCTGATAGTCCAACACGACACCCGATGGTCTAACACGACACCTGATGGTCCAACACGACACCTGATGGTCTAACACGACACCTGATGGTTCAACACGACACCTGCTGGTCCAACACGACACCTGATGGTCTAACACGACACCTGATGGTCTAACACGACACCTGATGGTCCAACACGATACCTGATGGTCTAACACGACATCTGATGGTCTAACACGACACCTGATGGTCTAACACGACACCTGATGGTCCAACACGACACCTGATGGTCTAACATGACACCTGATGGTCCAACACGACACCTGATGGTCTAACACGACATCTGATGGTCTAACACGACACCTGATGGTCTAACACGACACCTGATGGTCCAACACGATACCTGATGGTCTAACACGACACCTGATGGTCTAACACGACACCTGATGGTCTAACACAACACCTGATGGTCCAACACGACACCTGATGGTCTAACACGACATCTGATGGTCTAACATGACACCTGATGGTCCAACACGACACCTGATGGTCTAACACGACATCTGATGGTCTAACACGACACTTGATGATCTAACACGACACCTGATGGTCTAACACAACACCTGATGGTCTAGCACGACACCTGATGGTCTAGCACGACACCTGATGGTCTAACACAACACCTGACGGTCCAACACAACACCTGATGGTCTACCACGACACCTGATGGTCCAACACGATACCTGATGGTCTAACATGCCACCTGATGGTCTAACACGACACCTGATGGTCTAACACAACATCTGATGGTCTAATACAACACCTGATGGTCTAACACAACACCTGATGGTTTAACACAACACCTGATGGTCTAACACAACACCTGATGGTCTAACATAACACCTGATGGTCCAACACGACACCTGATGGTCCAACACGACACCTGATGGTCTAACACAACACCTGATGGTCTAACACAACACCTGATGGTCTAGCACGACACCTGATGGTCTAACATAACACCTGATGGTCCAACGTGACACTTGATGGTCTAACATGACACCTGATAGTCTAACACGACATCTGATGGTCCAACACGACATGATAGTTCAACACGGCACATTATTGACCCGAATGTGTGTGTGTGTGTGTGTGTGTGTGTGTGAGAGAGAGAGAGAGAGAGAGAGAGAGAGAGAGAGAGAGAGAGAGAGAGAGAGAGAGAGAGAGAGAGAGAGGATGTGGGTTGCTAGGCCGGCGGCAGATCCCGGGTTCACTGGAGACTTAACCACAAGTTTGGATGGAAATTGTATATCATGTGACGTCAAGAGAGTTTTATCCTGGGGTGGGAGGTAGGGTTCCTGCTGGTGAACACCCTAGGGCAGGGTAGGGCGGGGCAGGGGAGGGTGGGGCAGGGCAGGGAAGGGCAGGGCAGGGCGGGGCGGGACAGGGCAGAGGAAGGCAGGGTTGGGCAGGGCAGGGAAGGGCAGGGCAGGGCGGGGCGGGACAGGGCAGAGGAAGGCAGGGTTGGGCACGGCAAAAGCATGGCATGGAATAGCACAGCATGGCAGGGCAGGGCAGGGCAGGGCAGGGCAGGGTAGGGTAGGGTGGGGCAGGGCAAGGCAAGCAAGGAGATCGGAGCGCAGCAGGGCATAAGAGGGTACAGCTGTAGAAGGCGAGCCTCTTGGGGATGACCCATTCTATCTACATTCCCTTAAATGTCTTAACTTCTTGGGACCTGGTTTTCACGCCTGTCTCTCCGGCAATGGAGGAAGAAGCAGACTAGATCTCTTCCTCTCTAACAGAGCCAGGAATCATCTTTATCACCTGGGCCTCGATGTGGGTCCGACCATGTCCCTCTCTCTTCCTCCACCTCTCATCTAACCAACCCTCATCCTCACCCCATCACACCCACATACATCATTATCACAACAAGACAGACCGCGACTCTCACAAAAACTCTCTTAACTCGTGGCACACACACACCACCAATTATGATCATCAGATACTCACGTTAACAGACAACACACAGCCAGAACACAGCCAGCAGACGATCATCCATGCAGCTGACCCAACCCTTTACCAAATACACACACCCACCAGGATACACCTTCTTCCCCTCCTGTCATAAGACTTCTCTCATGCTGCAGTCGACAGTTTGACCAAAACAGACTTCAGTTAGGCCAAGTACAGTGGGATCTCACTACACTACGCAGCCACACCCTCAACAGCCTTTCAGAAGACCACAGCAGACACTGGAACTCGTTAATCACCACAGCAGAGAAAAGCCGAATAGAATCCCATCAAGATTTTTGGAAACAAATCGTCAGACTCAAAGGCACACCCACACCAGACTTGGACGGGCTAAAAGATAACAACACTTTACATCAAAACCCTCAGGATATTGCCAGTATTTCTCAGAGACGCTGGAAGGGTATTATTCAACCACATCTCCCACATCCCTCAGCTCATGACAACACTCAGAGACACACAGTATTTTTACACAGTAGACCCAGATCACATCATACACTTGCACGTCTTTACTGACGACCACTAACTCACAACTACTATTACTTTTAACGAGGTCAAATTCCTCATAAAATCTCCTAAACTAGCCCCAGGTAACTTGGCCATTGGTTGCCAGCTCCCCACATTTCCCTCTTCCAAGCTCCACAAGCCTCAGGCTATTTTCCAGCTAATCTTAAAACTGCAACTACCATAAGGATCCCAAAGCTAATAACTTCAGTCAAGACACCTTGAACTACATACAACACCTGATGAACAACATCCTCTCACATACACAGTTTGCCTTTCGACAACATCACCCAAGATGAATTTAACATCATCGCCCTTTACATAAAAAAAACAATCGCATATACGACTGCCCTTGTAAACAAAGATGGTGTAAAGGCCTTCGACACTGTCTGGCTTGAGGTGCAAATTAAGCACTCGCCTTGAACGTCCATATCCCAACTGCAAGAATTCCTGTTTTAATTACTTTCCTCTTAATGGTGGTGTGCCTCAAGGCTCCGTGCTGGCTCCCACACTATACGTTCTCTACACAACTGACTTACTCGAACCTCTGTACACTGATACTATGACTCTATAACACACAGATGACGTAGATCAGCTAGTAAAAGCTATGGTCACTTCTAACATTACTAGTAAAGCTCAGAAAGATATTGATCACCTTTCGCCATGGGATATGAAACGGTGAATGAAATTAAACCTGCAAAATTCAACATATCGTATTTCTATGTACAACAGAGACACAACCTAACTAAAGTTTACCGACACTCCCACGTCCACCGTCATCCACCCATCCCAATTACACTCAACAAGTGTACTGAGCCTAAAGTATGACGTTCACCTTAAACATGTACAAACACAGCCTTCATGACCTCTTCAACAGACCCCCTGGAGACGACCCTAATCCCATATACTAAACAAAAAGACAGAATCCTGAACGACCTAGAAAGACTGTGACGGCATGACCAAGCGACCCTCTCCACGTATGTCCTATTAATTGAAAGAAATGTCCTACACCTGGCCTTCCTCAGCTGTCGTGTCCTGTCCTGCCCACACCAAACCCAGTCACACTACATGTTGGATGGAGCCCTGACTCTGTACCTTCTAATAAATCTCGCTTCTTTAAGATTGACTCTTCAACTTCTCCCTCCCCTTTCTGTCCCCCTTCTCTGAAAGGTCTTTTCTATCATTCATTCATTCATTCATTCAAGGCAGGGAACAAGAGGGAAGGGTGGTGTCAGGCAGGACAAACCGTGGCACGAGTCAACATCATCGCACAGTAATCTTCTCAAGGAAAATCACAACAGAATCTTCGCTGCTGACAAGTTAAAGGTTGTGTTGCGAGTCGAAGGTGTGGGAGAGCGGCGCTCACATGAACCAAGTTGTGAGGGGAAATGTGAAGCTACACCACCAACGTCTGAAGGCGAGAAACAAATCTAGAGTCTTGGAAGGTCAGTGTAGGAGAGTCAGTGTGGGAGGGCCAGTGTGGGAAGGTCAGTGTGGGAAGGTCTGTGTAGGAAGGTCAGTGTTGGAGGGTTAGTGTTAGAAGGTCAATGTAGGAAGGTCAGTGTTGGAAGGTCAGTGTTGGAAGGTCAGTGTTGGAAGGTCATTGCGGGAAGGTCAGTGTGGGAAGGTGATTGTGAGGAGAGAGGGTCATACACTGACCCGGACCATCAACAATGGAGAGCATGAAACCCTCGACCCCCTACTGTGCTGTAGGGGAGGCGCCTCAGTTCCTCCATGTAGTGCACGTTCAACATCCCAGAGGCCAGGACCTCAGCTGCACCATGCGAGACGACCAGGGGCTTGAGGTGTGTGGAAACAGGATGGTAGTAGGTGGAGCAGAGGCCAGGGGGAGGAGTTACTGAGAGAGACACTAACCCTCTGATAACCACTCCACACACACAAGTCACTCCCTCCCTCATCCGCTCTGGACATCACCCATCCCAGCAACACAACAAACACCGTTCCATCATATCCCAAGACCCATCATGCCCACGATGCATCTGCCATAAAGAGGACACCGACCTCGTACAGCTCAACCGCCCAACACTGTACACAGCAGCACACACATCACTACACTTTATGACCTGTGGTGCCGTCCAGTGGACGTGGCCAGCTTCCTGAGTGCTGCAGGTGTCTTATAAATATAGAATGGACTCCTGGGATATATATATATATATATATATATATATATATATATATATATATATATATATATATATATATATATATATATATATATTTCTTACTATTCGCCATTTCCCGCGTTAGCAAGGTAGCGTTAAGAACAGAGGACTGAGCCTTTGAGGGAATATCCTAACTTGGCCCCCTTCTCTGTTCCTTCTTTTGGAAAATTAAAAACGAGAGGGGAGGATTTCCAGCCCCCCCGTTCCCTTCCCTTTTAGTCGCCTTCTACGCCACGCAGGGAGTACATGAGAAGTATTCTTTCTCCCCTATCCCCAGGGATGAAGAATGTGTGGAAAGAGAGAACGCTATTTCGGAGGGCAAAAACGGGTATTTTTGAAGGAATAGTAGTTCCAACAATGTTATTGGTTACGAGGCATGAGCTATGGATAGAGATGTGCGGAGGAGGGTGGATGTGTTGGAAATGCAATGTTTGAGGACATGCATTGTGGGTGGTTTGATCGAGTAAGTAATGAAAGGGTAAGAGAAATGTGTGGAAATAAAAAGAGTGTGGTTGAGAAAGCAGAAGAGGGTGTGATGAAACGGTTTGGACATAAGAAGAGAACGAGTGAGGAAAGGTTGACAAAGAGGATATATGTGTCGTCAGTGGAGGGGACAGGGAGGACCGGGAGACTAAATTGGAGGTGGAAAGATGGAGTGAAAATGATTTTGAGCGATCGGGGCCTGAACATACAGGAGGGTTAGAGGCGTGCACTGAATACAGAAAATTGGAACGATATGACATACTGGGGTCAATGTGTCGTCAGTGGACTGAACCAGGACATGAAAAACGTCCGGGTGAACCATGGAAAGGTCTGTGAGGACTGGATGTGGGTAGGGAGCTGTGGTTTCGCTGCATCACACGCGACAGGTCGAGAATGAGTATAGGCGGATGTGGCCTTTCTTCATCTGTTTCCTGGCGCTACCTCGCTGACGCAGGAGACCGCGATCGGGTATGGGGAGAAGAAAATGCATATGTTATCTTTTCTTTCTTTTCCTTCATGCACTTGTGCTGTTTCCTGTGGGTCGGGGTGGCGTCGGGAATGGATGAAGGCGAGGAAGTAATAATATGTACATGAGTATATGTGTGTGTGTAGGTGCATGTATATACGTATGTTTCGGTAGGCAAGGTGGCTGTAGGGTAGCATGGTAGTAGGCGTTGCTGATTATTTCAATGGTGTCGTCGACCGGCACATTCGTGAGAAGGTTCTCGAACGTCTGAGGAGGTCAGTATACCACGTGAAGTACTTCCCTCAAGTTTGTCTATAGATTCATCAACGCATCTGAGAGCATACTTCGCTCGGGTGTGGGGGATGATAAGCTTGTTCAGTTGTATAACACGATGATACGTTGATGTAGAGGCACTGGGAGATAATGGGTCGGAGCGGATTCACTAATGTGTGAGTCTTAACATTACCACAGAAGTATCCTGAGCCCTTTTCTCCAGATATGCGTTGGAACTTTAATTGCCATCCACGTCTGCGATGGCTGCGTCTACAGGTCTGTTCAGTTTCTTCTTCAAAGTTTCCGTTGAGTTTCTCTGGGTGCGTTTAAGTTTACTGGAGTCCTGCAGGTAATCCTTACGGTCAAGGATCACGAACACTTTCTTATGTGAGTGTTCTGAGAGAGGCAGCTGGCGGGATGTCTGATCATTATCTTGTGGTGGCTTGAATGAAGATTTGTAGAGGTTTTCAGGAAAGAGAAAACAATATGGGTGAGAAGAGAGTGGTGAGGGTAAATGATCTTGGAAAAGAGATCTGTGCGAAGAAATGAGAGTATATGAAGCGAGGGGAGTGGGTGAGGAATGGCAGGTATTTAGGGAAGCAATGCTGGCATGTGCGAGAGATGCATGCGGCATGCGAAAGGTGGGAGGTGGGCAGATTAGAAAAGGTTGTGAGTGGCGAAATGAAGAAGTAAACTTACCAGTGAAAGAAGAAAGAGATACGTTTGCGCAATACTTATAAGGAAGGAGTGCAAATGACTGGGTGATGTATAAAAGAAAACGGCAGGAGGTCAAGAGGAAGGTGTAGGAGTTCATAAAAGGGCAAATGAGGCTGGGGTGTGCGAGTATCAGTAAACTCTAGGGAGCATACGATGTTTTGGAAGGAGGTAAATAATTAACAAATGGCAAGAGAACAAATGGGAACATCGGTGGAGGGAGGAAAAGGGGAAGTGATAATAGGTAGTGATGGAGTGAGTATTTTGAAGGACTGTTCAGTATATCTGAGGATAGAGGGGCAGATGTAGGGTTTGTGGGTCGGGGTGGCAGGCGAAGTGAGAGTCAGGGAGAGTGGTTTTGTGAAGAAAGAAGAGATGGTGAAAGCCTTGGGTAAGATGAAATGTGGCAAGTCAGCTAGAGTGGACGGTACTGTAGTTTAAATTCTTAAGAAAGGGAGTGACTGTGTCGTTGATTGGTTAGTTAGAATTTTCAGTGTTATGTATGGATCAAGGTGAGGTGTCTTTGGAACGGCGGTATGCATTTATAGTGTCGTTGTATAAAGGCAAAGGGGTTAAAGGTGAGTGTTCAAACAAGAGAGGTATAAGTTTGTTGAGTATACCTGGTAAGTTGTGTGAGAGGGTATTGATTGAGAGGCTGAATGCATGTACAGAGCATCAGATTAAGGAAGAGCAGTGTGGTTTCAGGAATGGTAGAGGGTGTGGATTAAGTGTTTGCTTTAAAGAACTTGCATGAGAAAAGTACTTAGAGATACAGAGGGATTTGTATGTGAGCGAATGAGGCCACATCCACTCACATCCATTCTTCAGCTGTCATGCGCAATGCACCGAAACCACAGCTCCCTATCCACAACCAGGCCCCACAGACCTTTCAATGGTTTACCCCGGACGCTTCACATGGCCTGGTTCTTTCCACTGACATATTCAAACATAAAATTTTTCATTTCACTCTTGAAACATCCAAGACAAGGAATCAGTCTACGGAGGTGGGTGTCCATGTTTCAGTAAGTGCTCCCTCCTGACATCCTGAGTAAGGAAGGCAGCACCGGGCCGTTGTCCTCCACAGGGTGAGCAGGGAGGCCCCAGGCCCGAACCTCATCCCATACACACACACACCCTCTGGCTGGGGTGAGAGCGAGCGTGGCTTGTTTGGTAGTCAGTAAGGATAACACAACCAGTGTAGCCGCCATGATAGCTACAGCACTGGGGAAGACAAAATAAAATGACGACCACAATGGTCAATAAAGCAACAAGGGCGATGAGGTGGTAGATGAACGGGTAGATGAGGGGGTAGATAAGGGACTTCTGTGGCGGCAGCGATGTTGGGTGGTGGACGGAGCCATCGGAGTTGAAGTGAGCCATAGATTGGGTCATGGAGAGGTCTTGCTTGGGTGCATTGACGAGTGGGTGAAGAAGATGGGTTACTGTAGGTGAGGACAAAGATGGCTGTGATTAATGGTAGAACGCCCCCTGCTGGTGAAGGCGATGGTAGGTGATTAGTACCCCTGCTGGTGACGGTGATGGTAGATGATTAGTACCCTGCTGGTGACGTTGATGGTAGGTGATTAGTACCCCTGCTGGTGACGGTGATGGTAGATGATTAGTACCCTGCTGGTGACGTTGATGGTAGGTGATTAGTACCCCTGCTGGTTAAGGCGATGGTAGGTGATTAGTACCCCTGCTGGTGACGGTGATGGTAGATGATTAGTACCCTGCTGGTGACGTTGATGGTAGGTGATTAGTACCACTGCTGGTGACGGTGATGGTAGGTGATTAGTACCCCTGCTGGTGACGGTGATGGTAGATGATTAGTACCCCTGCTGGTGGTGGTGATGGTAGGTGATTATTACCCCTGCTGGTGACGTTGATGGTAGATGATTAGTACCCTGCTGGTGACGTTGATGGTAGGTGATTAGTACCCCTGCTGGTGACGTTGATGGTAGGTGATTAGTACCCCTGCTGGTGAAGGTGATGGTAGAAGATTAGTACCCCTGCTGGTGACGGTGATGGTAGATGATCAGTACCGCTGCTGGTGATGGTGATGGTAGGTGATTAGTACCCCTGCTGGTGACGGCGATGGTAGGTGATTAGTACCCCTACTGGTGACGGCGATGGTAGGTGATTAGTACCCCTGCTGGTGACGGTGATGGTAGGTGATTAGTACCCCTGCTGGTGATGGTGATGGTAGGTGATTAGTACCCCTGCTGGTGACGGCGATGGTAGGTGATTAGTACCCCTGCTGGTGACGGCGATGGTAGGTGATTAGTACCCCTGCTGGTGACGGCGATGGTAGGTGATTAGTACCCCTGCTGGTGGTGGTGATGGTAGGTGATTAGTACCCCTGCTGGTGACGGTGATGGTAGGTGATTAGTACCCCTGCTGGTGACGGTGATGGTAGGTGATTAGTACCCCTACTGGTGACGGCGATGGTAGGTGATTAGTACCCCTGCCTGGTGACGGAGATGGTAGATGATTAGTACCCCTGCTGGTGATGGTGAGGTAGGTGATTAGTACCCTGCTGTGAGGTGCGATGTAGAGATTAGTACCACCTGCTGTGACGGGCGATGGTAGGTGATTAGTACCCCTGCTGGTGAGTTGATGGTAGGTGATTAGTACCCTGCTGGTGACGGCGATGGTAGGTGATTAGTCCCCTGCTGGTGAACGGCGATGGTAGGTGATTAGTACCCCTGCTGGTGACGGTGATGGTAGGTGATTAGTACCCCTGCTGGTGACGGCGATGGTAGGTGATTAGTACCCCCTGCTGGTGAAGGCGATGGTAGGTGATTAGTACCCCTGCTGGAGACGGGGATGGTAGGTGATTAGTACCCCTGCTGGTGACGGCGATGGTAGGTGATTAGTACCCCCTGCTGGTGAAGGTGATGGTAGGTGATTAGTACCCCTGCTGGTGACGGTGATGGTAGATGATTAGTACCCCCTGCTGGTGACGGCGATGGTAGGTGATTAATACTCCTGCTGGTGACGGTGATGGTAGGTGATTAGTACCCCTGCTGGTGACGGCGATGGTAGGTGATTAGTACCCCTGCTGGTGACGGTGATGGTAGGTGATTAGTACCCCTGCTGGTGACGGTGATGGTATGTGATTAGTACCCCTGCTGGTGATGGTGATCGGTAGGTGATTAGTACCCCTGCTGGTGATGGTAGATGATTAGTACCCCTGCTGGTGACGGTGATGGTAGGTGATTAGTACCCCTGCTGGTGATGGTGATGGTAGGTAATTAGTACCCCTGCTGGTGATGGTGATGGTAGATGATTAGTACCCCTGCTGGTGACGGCGATGGTAGGTGATTAATACTCCTGCTGGTGACGGTGATGGTAGATGATTAGTACCCCTGCTGGTGACGGTGATGGTAGGTGATTAGTACCCCTGCTGGTGATGGTGATCGTAGGTGATTAGTACCCCTGCTGGTGATGGTAGATGATTAGTACCCCTGCTGGTGACGGTGATGGTAGGTGATTAGTACCCTGCTGGTGACGGCGATGGTAGGTGATTAATACTCCTGCTGGTGACGGTGATGGTAGGTGATTAGTACCCCTGCTGGTGATGGTGATGGAAGGTGATTAGTACCCGTGATGGTGATGGTAGATGATTAGTACCCTGCTGGTGACGGTGATGGTAGGTGATTAGTACCCCTGCTGGTGATGGTGATGGAAGGTGATTAGTACCCGTGATGGTGATGGTAGACGATTAGTACCCTGCTGGTGACGGTGATGGTAGGTGATTAGTACCCCTGCTGGTGATGGTGATGGTAGGTGATTAGTACCCCTGCTGGTGATGGTGATGGAAGGTGATTAGTACCCGTGATGGTGATGGTAGATGATTAGTACCCCTGCTGGTGACGGCGATGGTAGATGATTAGTACCCCTGCTGGTGACGGCGGTGGTAGGTGATTAGTACCCCTGCTGGTGACGGCGGTGGTAGGTGAATAGTACCCCTGCTGGTAATGGTGATGGTAGGTGAATAGTACCCCTGCTGGTAATGGTGATGGTAGGTGATTAGTACCCCTGCTGGTGACGATGATGGTAGGTGATTAGTACCCCTGCTGGTGAAGGGATGGTAGGTGAATAGTACCCCTGCTGGTAATGGTGATGGTAGGTGATTAGTACCCCTGCTGGTGACGATGATGGTAGGTGATTAGTACCCCTGCTGGTGACGGCGGTGGTAGGTGATTAGTACCCCTGCTGGTGACGGTGATGGTAGGTGAATAGTACCCCTGCTGGTAATGGTGATGGTAGGTGATTAGTACCCCTGCTGGTGACGATGATGGTAGGTGATTAGTACCCCTGCTGGTGAAGGGATGGTAGGTGATTAGTACCCCTGCTGGTGATGGTGATGGTAGGTGATTAGTACCCCTGCTGGTGACGGCGATGGTAGGTGATTAATACTCCTGCTGGTGACGGTGATGGTAGGTGATTAGTACCCCTGCTGGTGATGGTGATGGAAGGTGATTAGTACCCGTGATGGTGATGGTAGATGATTAGTACCCCTGTTGGTGATGGTGATGGTAGACGATTAGTACCCTGCTGGTGACGGTGATGGTAGGTGATTAGTACCCCTGCTGGTGATGGTGATGGTAGGTGATTAGTACCCCTGCTGGTGATGGTGATGGTAGGTGATTAGTACCCCTGCTGGTGATGGTGATGGTAGATGATTAGTACCCCTGCTGGTGACGGTGATGGTAGATGATTAGTACCCCTGTTGGTGACGGTGATGGTAGGTGATTAGTACCCCTGCTGGTGATGGTGATGGTAGGTGATTAGTACCCCTGCTGGTGACGTTGATGGTAGATGATTAGTACCCCTGCTAGTGACGGTGATGGTAGATGATTAGTACCCCTGCTAGTGACGGTGATGGTAGATGATTAGTACCCCTGCTGGTGATGGTGATGGTAGGTGATTAGTACCCGTGATGGTGATGGTAGATGATTAGTACCCCTGTTGGTGATGGTGATGGTAGACGATTAGTACCCTGCTGGTGACGGTGATGGTAGGTTATTATCACCCCTGTTGGTGACGGTGATGGTAGGTGATTAGTACCCCTGCTGGTGACGGTGATGGTAGGTGATTAGTACCCTCCCCTGCTGGCGGCGGGGAGGGTAGGTGATTAGTACCCCTACTCGAGGCGAGTGAGGGAGCGGGAGGAGAAGGATTGTTGGTGGAAGGAAGGAGGTAGCAGGAGGGTAGTGCGTGATGGAGGGTAGATAGAGGGAGGCATCAGGAGAGGAGGGTAATTCGTAGGGTTCGTGATGGTGGAGGGAAAGAGGCTGCAGGTGAGGGTGTGGTTCGGGGCAGGGTGGTGGGAGAGGGAGGGAGGGAGGGAGGAGGCAGCTGGAGGGGAGGGTGTAGTGGAGGACAGGGTTGTGGGAGGGAGGGAGGGAGGGAGGGAGGGAGGGAGGGCAGTATCAGGAGGGAGGGGCTAAACACGGGTTATGACTCTCCAAAGAAGTGGGTCTTGCTCCATAAATCACACGTGAGCCAGCCAGCCTCACCCCTGGCTGGCGTCTCTCACCCCACCCACCCAGCCTGGGGCGGCGGCGGTGGAGGGAGGGAGGGCCTTCGGGATGGGGGTGATCTAGAGGAGGGAGAGGGGAGCGGAGGGGCGAGGGGACTCCCCGCATCACTTCCTGACAAACAAATATTAGAGGAAACAGTTAGCGACGCCTCATTTCATTATCAAAGCGATGACTTAATCTGCAGCGACGCCATGCGAGGCTCACGGCGGGAGGGTAGGAGAGTGGCGGAAGGGAGGGGAGGGGCGGTGGATGAGGGAGGGAGTGTGGTGGGTGAGGGGAGGCAGGGGAGTGTATGAGGGGAGGTGGTGGATAGTCAGTGAAGGGAGGGAGGGTAGCGAGTGAGGGGAGGAGAGGGGAGTAAGTGGTGGATGATGGATGCTTGAAAGGAGGGTGATGGGTAAGAGCTGGGAGGGTGTGGGAAGGGGGAGGTGATGGGTGGTAGTGGATGAGGGAAGGGGAATAATGGCAATGGGTGAGGAAAGGGGAGGATAGTGGGTGAAGGTAAGGAAGGGTCGCGGGTTACAGGAGGGATGGTAGTGGGTGAAGGGGTGGGGCCTGTTGGGTGAGAGGTGGGAGAGTGGTGTGTGAGGGGGAGGAAGGGTAGTGGGTGAGGGGAGTAAGGATGGTGGGTGAGAGGAGAGATAGTAGTGAGTGAGGGGAGTAAGGGTGATGCTGCTATTGTTGTTTGTTGGGTGATGAGTGAGGGGAGTAAGTATGGGGGATAATGGGGATGGAGGGTGGTGAGTGAGGGGAGGGAGGGTACATGGTAAGGATAATGGGGAGGGGTGGGGGTGAGTGAGGGGAGGGAGAGTACATGGTGAGGCAGATAACAGTAGAGCTGATGGTCTATATAGATGTTATCTGGTGCAGGACAGTACATCACAAGGCTCCTCCCCACCCACCACTATAGATGGAGACAGGACAGTACAGCAGAAGGCTCCTCCCCACCCACCACTATAGATGGAGACAGGACAGTACAGCAGAAGGCTCCTCCCCACCCACCACTATAGATGGAGACAGGACAGTATATCACAAGGCTCCTCCCCACCCACCACTATAGATGGAGACAGTACAGTACAGCAGAAGGCTCCTCCCCACCCACCACTATAGATGGAGACAGGACAGTACAGCAGAAGGCTCCTCCCCACCCACCACTATAGATGGAGACAGGACAGTACATCACAAGGCTCCTCTCCACCCACCACTATAGATGGAGACAGGACAGTACAGCAGAACGCTCCTCCCCACCCACCACTATAGATGGAGACAGGACAGTACAGCAGAAGGCTCCTCCCCACCCACCACTATAGATGGAGACAGGACAGTATATCACAAGGCTCCTCCCCACCCACCACTATAGATGGAGGCAGGACAGTACAGCAGAAGGCTCCTCCCCACACACCACTGTAGATGGAGACAGGACAGTACAGCAGAAGGCTCCTCCCCACCCACCACTATAGATGGAGATAGGACAGTACAGCAGAAGGCTCCTCCCCACCCACCACTATAGATGGAGACAGGACAGTACAGCAGAAGGCTCCTCCCCACCCACCACTATAGATGGAGACAGGACAGTACAGCAGAAGGCTCCTCCCCACCCACCACTATAGATGGAGACAGGACAGTACAGCAGAAGGCTCCTCCCCACCCACCACTATAGATGGAGACAGGACAGTACAGCAGAAGGCTCCTCCCCACCCACCACTATAGATGGAGACAGGACAGTACAGCAGAAGGTTCCTCCCCACCCACCACTATAGATGGAGACAGGACAGTACATCACAAGGTTCCTCCCCACCCACCACTATAGATGGAGACAGGACAGTACAGCAGAAGGCTCCTCCCCACCCACCACTATAGATGGAGACAGGACAGTACAGCAGAAGGCTCCTCCCCACCCACCACTATAGATGGAGACAGGACAGTACAGCAGAAGGCTCCTCCCCACCCACCACTATAGATGGAGACAGGACAGTACAGCAGAAGGCTCCTCCCCACCCACCACTATAGATGGAGACAGGACAGTACAGCAGAAGGCTCCTCCCCACCCACCACTATAGATGGAGACAGGACAGTACAGCAGAAGGCTCCTCCCCACCCACCACTATAGATGGAGACAGGACAGTACAGCAGAAAGCTCCTCCCCAGCCATCACTATAGATGGAGACAGGACAGTACATTAGAAGGTTCCTCCCCACCTACCACTATAGATGGAGACAGGACAGTACAGCAGAACGCTCCTCCCCACCCACCACTATAGATGGAGACAAGACAGTACAGCAGAAGGCTCCTCCCCACTCACCAGTATAGATGGAGACACGACAGTACATCAGAAGGTTCCTCCCCGCTCACCAGTATAGATGGAGACAAGACAGTACAGCAAAAGGCTCCTCCCCACCCACCACTATAGATGGAGATAGGACAGTACAGCAGAAGGCTCCTCCCCACCCACCACTATAGATGGAGAAAGGACAGTACAGCAGAAGGCTCCTCCCCACCCACCACTATAGATGGAGACAGGACAGTACAGCAGAAGGCTCCTCCCCACCCACCACTATAGATGGAGACAGGACAGTACAGCAGAAGGTTCCTCCCCACCCACCACTATAGATGGAGACAGGACAGTACAGCAGAAGGCTCCTCCCCACCCACCACTATAGATGGAGACAGGACAGTACAGCAGAAGGCTCCTCCCCACCCACCACTATAGATGGAGACAGGACAGTACAACAGAAGGCTCCTCCCCACCCACCACTATAGATGGAGACAGGACAGTACAGCAGAAGGCTCCTCCCCACCCACCACTATAGATGGAGACAGGACAGTACAGCAGAAGGCTCCTCCCCACCCACCACTATAGATGGAGACAGGACAGTACAGCAGAAGGCTCCTCCCCACCCACCACTATAGAGGGAGACAGGACAGTACAGCAGAAGGCTCCTCCCCACCCACCACTATAGATGGAGACAGGACAGTACAGCAGAAGGTTCCTCCCTACCCACCACTATAGATGGAGACAGGACAATACAGCAGAAGGCTCCTCCCCAACCATAACTACAGATGGAGACAGGACAGTACAGCAGAAGGCTCCTCCCCAACCATCACTACAGATGGAGACAGGACAGTACAGCAGAAGGCTCCTCCCCACCCACCACTATAGATGGAGACAGGACAGTACAGCAGAAGGTTCCTCCCCACCCACCACTATAGATGGAGACAGGACAGTACAGCAGAAGGTTCCTTCCCACCCACCACTATAAATGGAGACAGTACAGTACAACAGAAGGCTCCTCCCCACCCACCACTATAGATGGAGACAGCACAGTACAGCAGAAGGCTCCTCCCTACCCATCACTATAGATGGAGACAGTACAGTACAGCAGAAGGTTCCTCCCCTCCCACCACTATAGATGGAGACAGGACAGTACAGCAGAAGGTTCCTCCCCACCCACCACTATAGATGGAGACAGGACAGGACAGCAGAAGGTTCCTCCCCACCCACCACTATAGATGGAGACAGGACAGTACAGCAGAAGGTTCCTTCCCACCCACCACTATAAATGGAGACAGTACAGTACAACAGAAGGCTCCTCCCCACCCACCACTATAGATGGAGACAGTACAGTACAGCAGAAGGTTCCTCCCCACCCACCACTATAGATGGAGACAGTACAGTACAGCAGAAGGCTCCTCCCCACCCACCACTATAGATGGAGACAGGACAGTACAGCAGAAGGTTCCTCCCCACCCACCACTATAGATGGAGACAGGACAGTACAGCAGAAGGTTCCTCCCCTCCCACCACTATAGATGGAGACAGTACAGTACAGCAGAAGGCTCCTCCCCACCCACCACTATAGATGGAGACAGTACAGTACAGCAGAAGGTTCCTCCCCACCCACCACTATAGATGGAGACAGGACAGTACAGCAGAAGGTTCCTTCCCACCCACCACTATAGATGGAGACAGGACAGTAGATCACAAGGTTCCTCCCCACCCACCACTATAGATGGAGACAGGACAGTACAGCAGAAGGCTCCTCCCCACCCACCACTATAGATGGAGACAGGACAGTACAGCAGAAGGTTCCTCCCCACCCACCACTATAGATGGAGACAGGACAGTACAGCAGAAGGTTCCTCCCCTCCCACCACTATAGATGGAGACAGGACAGTACAGCAGAAGGTTCCTCCCCACCCACCACTATAGATGGAGACAGGACAGTACAGCAGAAGGTTCCTCCCCACCCACCACTATAGATGGAGACAGTACAGTACAGCAGAAGGCTCCTCCCCACCCACCACTATAGATGGAGACAGTACAGTACAGCAGAAGGCTCCTCCCCACCCACCACTATAGATGGAGACAGGACAGTAGATCACAAGGTTCCTCCCCACCCACCACTATAGATGGAGACAGTACAGTACAGCAGAATTATACTGATATGAAATTTCATAGGAAACGCTGAACGGAAAACAGACTCTAACCTAATATCCCAGTCTCACGGGGAAGACTTTATGGGTGTTCACACATCCCACATACATTATACTGTCATTCTTCGAACTTCGAAATTTATCATTCTCAAAATTTCTATTAAATTCCTCTGATTCGCCGCTTTCATAGAGCATATACATTTAGATTCTCGCTGTTGCTGAAGGCTCCAGTTACCGGGCAAAAGTCTACATCAAGGCCAGGCCTTAACTGAAATAAGAGAGAATTATGAGACGGAAAAAGAAAAGACAGTGGAAAGTATTTACGATTTTTAAGGAAGTGAAAAACCTGTCTTATACTTTCTTCATAAAGTGGATATCTGAGAGACAGTAAGTTTTACTGCTCTTCTTTGTACTTGTTTACTTTTTCCCTGTCTATCGATAGTTCAGTCAGCAGACCTGAACAGGTCATTGTAAGTATGGTCTAACTAGGACGCTGTCAATAGTAAGCAATGTCTCATTTATAACTTATAATTCTCACAATTAAACCATATATGCAGCCCAGCACTGCTTTACATATCTGAAGTCATCACTGATGATCACTTTAAGGTATTTTTCTTAAACTTGTAATAACATCTTACCAAATATTTCATATCTTTTTATTTCAGCATAAAGATGCCATTTTTCTTCACTCTTTCCCTTACTTCTGGCCACCCCGTCAGTCATTAAACGCCCTTCCCTCACCAGGCGTTAATCTCTTCACTTAGTATCGTCGGCAAGTTAGAAGGTAAACAGATTAGGTCCTGGGCCTTAGCCTTGGAGTACCTCACTCACCACGCTCAACCACTGGCACGCCTCCTCCCCCCCGACCTGACACCACTCACTGTTTCCTATCTGTAAGTTGGTCAACAATCCTCACACATATACTCGATTTCCTCCAGTGTGTGATCACATCTTATCTCACAATCCTTTATGTGAGGGAGGGTCGGAGGGGAGAGTGAGGGGCGTGGAGGGTCAGAAGGGAGGGTGAGGGGTGTGGAGGGTCGAAGGGGAGGGTGAGGGGTGTGGAGGGTAAGAAGGGAGGGTGAGGGGTGTGGAGGGTCAGAAGGGAGGGTGAGGGGCGTGGAGGGTCGAAGGGGTGAGGGGTGTGGAGGGTCAGAGATCCAGATAGGTGAGGGGCGTGGAGGGTCGAAGGGGTGAGGGGTGTGGAGGGTAAGAAGGGAAGGTGAAGGGTGTGGAGGGTCATAAGAGAGGATGAAGGTTGTGGAGGATTGGTGGGATAGGTGAGGGTTGTGGAGGGTCAGGAGGGAGGGTGAGGGGTGTGGAGGGTCCTGTTGGAGGGTTAAGGGTGTGGATTGCGAGGGATGGGGAGGGTTCGGAGGGGAGAATGAGGGGTCATGGGTGCAGCAGAATTACCCCCGCTGGTCACTCTCGCTAACCACTCGCCTGATTGCTCTGCTGTATTGATAATATTTATGGTAGTTACGAGGCGCTGGGCCCGGCTGTAGTAACTAGGGAACCAAGCGGGCCAAGTACTTGCCCCAAGCCCCGGGGAAGGGGTGACCTCCAGCCCTGGGGGGGCCAGATGGCGACCTCCAGCCCCCGGGGGGCCAGATGGTGACCTCCAACCCCCGGGGCTAGATGGTGACCTCCTGCCCCGGGGAGTCAGATGGCGACCTCCTGCCCCGGGGGGCCAGATGGTGACCTCCAACCCCCGGGGCTAGATGGTGACCTCCATGGGCCATCGTGGCCGAGGGCTGCACCATCCTGCCTGAGGGTGTTGGTGAAGATAAGTCATACAGCGGCACCTGGTGGTGATCCACACCACATCTCACCAGTGACCCCTGAGCCACCAGTATAGCATTATCTATATGTGATATAGCATTATCTATACGTGATATAGCATTATCTATACGTGATATAGCATTATCTATACGTGATATAGCATTATCTATACGTGATATAGCATTATCAATACGTGATATAGCATTATCTATACGTGATATAGCATTATCTATACGTGATATAGCATTATCTATACGTGATATAGCATTATCTATACGTGATATAGCATTATCTATACGTGATATAGCATTATCAATACGTGATATAGCATTATCTATACGTGATATAGCATTATCTATACGTGATATAGCATTATCAATACGTGATATAGCATTATCTATACGTGATATAGCATTATCTATACGTGATATAGCATTATCTATACGTGATATAGCATTATCTATACGTGATATAGCATTATCAATACGTGATATAGCATTATCTATACGTGATATAGCATTATCTATACGTGATATAGCATTATCTATACGTGATATAGCATTATCTATACGTGATATAGCATTATCTATACGTGATATAGCATTATCTATACGTGATATAGCATTATCTATACGTGATATAGCATTATCTATACGTGATATAGCATTATCAATACGTGATATAGCATTATCTATACGTGATATAGCATTATCTATACGTGATATAGCATTATCTATACGTGATATAGCATTATCTATACGTGATATAGCATTATCTATACGTGATATAGC
Source organism: Panulirus ornatus (assembly GCF_036320965.1). Classification (NCBI taxonomy): domain Eukaryota; kingdom Metazoa; phylum Arthropoda; class Malacostraca; order Decapoda; family Palinuridae; genus Panulirus; species Panulirus ornatus. Next base: position 34,947,080 of record NC_092232.1, read on the forward strand.
ATTATCTATACGTGATATAGCATTCTCTATACGTGATATAGATGATGACAGAGAACGAGGAGGGGCAAGCTATATGCATCTATCAACAGGCCATCCCCAGGGAAGGTCTGTGACGTTACCAAAGACAGACAGCAGACCACACAGCCACAGACAGCAGACCACACAGCCACAGACAACAGGCGACACAGCCAAAGACAGCAGACCACACAGCCAAAGACAGCAGACCACACAGCCACAGACAGCAGACCACACAGCCACAGACAGCAGACCACACAGCCACAGACAGCAGACCACACAGCCACAGACAACAGGCGACACAGCCAAAGACAGCAGACCACACAGCCAAAGACAGCAGACCACACAGCCACAGACAGCAGACCACACAGCCACAGACAACAGGCCACACAACCACAGACAACAGGCGACCCAACCACAGACAACAGTCTACACGGCCACAGACAACAGGCGACACAACCACAGACAACAGTCCACACGGCCACAGACAACAGTCCACACGGCCACAGACAACAGTCCACACGGCCACAGACAACAGACAACGTATCCACACACAGCAGACTACACAACCACAGACACCTGACTGCACAGCCACGAACAGAACAGCAGCCACAGACAGCAGACAGCACAGCCACAGACAGCAGACAGCAGACAACAGAGCCACACATGGCAGACAACACACTCACAGCCAGACAGCAGATAACACAGGTCTGTGGTTGTGTTGGCTGGTTCACTGGCTGGGTTGGCTGCCTCCAGGCCATGATATATTGGCTCTGAAGCCGACACCGGCTGGCTAAATGTACGTCGGTGTGAGGGAGTGGAAGGGAGAGTGGAGGGCAGAAGGGAGGGTGGTGTGAGGGAGTGGAAGGGAGAGTGGAGAGCAGAAGGGAGGGTGGTGTGAGGGAGTGGAAGGGAGAGTGGAGAGCAGAAGGGAGGGTGGTGTGAGGGAGTGGAAGGGAGAGTGGAGAGCAGAAGGGAGGGTGGTGTGAGGGAGTGGAAGGGAGAGGGGTGGGCAGAAGGGAGGGTGGTGTGAGGGAGTGGAAGGGAGAGGGGAGGGCAGAAGGGAGGGTGGTGTGAGGGAAGTGGAAGGGAGAAGGGAGGGCAGAAGGGAGGGTGGTGTGAGGGAGTGGAAGGGAGAGTGGAGAGCAGAAGGGAGGGTGGTATGAGGGAGTTGAAGGGAGAGGGGAGAGCAGAAGGGAAGGTGGTGTGAGGAAGTGGAAGGGAGAGGGGAGGGCAGAAGGGAGGGTGCTGTGAGGGAGTGGAAGGGAGAGTGGCGAGCAGAAGGGAGGGTGGTGTGAGGGAGTGGAAGGGAGAGGGGAGAGCAGATGGGAGTGTGGTGTGAGGGAGTGGAAGGGAGAGGGGAGAGCAGAAGGGAGTGTGGTGTGAGGGAGTGGAAGGGAGAGGGGAGAGCAGAAGGGAGTGTGGTGTGAGGGAGTGGAAGGGAGAGGGGAGAGCAGAAGGGAGTGTGGTGTGAGGGAGTGGAAGGGAGAGGGGAGAGCAGAAGGGAGGGTGGTGTGAGGAAGTGGAAGGGAGAGGGGAGGGCAGAAGGGTGGTGTGAGGGAGTGGAAGAGAGAGTGGAGAGCAGAAGGGAGGGTGGTGTGAGGGAGTGGAAGGGAGAGGGGAGAGCAAAAGGGAGTGTGGTGTGAGGGAGTGGAAGGGAGAGGGGAGAGCAGAAGGGAGTGTGGTGTGAGGGAGTGGAAGGGAGAGGGTAGAGCAGAAGGGAGGGTGGTGTGAGGAAGTGGAAGGGAGAGGGGAGGGCAGAAGGGAGGGTGGTGTGAGGGAGTGGAAGGGAGAGTGGAGAGCAGAAGGGAGGGTGGTGTGAGGGAGTGGAAGGGAGAGCAGAAGGAAGTGTGGTGTGAGGGAGTGGAAGGGAGAGGGGAGAGCAGAAGGGAGTGTGGTGTGAGGGAGTGGAAGGGAGAGGGGAGAGCAGAAGGGAGGGTGGTGTGAGGGAGTGGAAGGGAGAGGGGAGAGCAGAAGGGAGGGTGGTGTGAGGGAGTGGAAGGGAGAGGGGAGAGCAGAAGGGAGGGTGGTGTGAGGGAGTGGAAGGGAGAGGGGAGAGCAGAAGGGAGGGTGGTGTGAGGGAGTGGAAGGGAGAGGGGAGGGCAGAAGGGAAGGTGGTGTGAGGGAGTGGAAGGGAGAGGGGAGAGCAGAAGGGAAGGTGGTGTGAGGGAGTGGAAGGGAGAGGGGAAAGCAGAAGGGAGGGTGGTGTGAGGGAGTGGAAGGGAGAGGGGAGAGCAGAAGGGAGGGTGGTGTGAGGGAGTGGAAGGGAGAGGGGAGGGCAGAAGGGAAGGTGGTGTGAGGGAGTGGAAGGGAGAGGGGAGGGCAGAAGGGAAGGTGGTGTGAGGGAGTGGAAGGGAGAGTGGAGAGCAGAAGGGAAGGTGGTGTGAGGGAGTGGAAGGGAGAGGGGACAGTAAAAGGGAGGGAGGAGCGTGGGGAGCAGGAGAGAGGGAGAAGCATAAGGATGGGGAGTTGGGTGTGGAGGAGGAGGAGGAGGAGGAGGAGGAGGAGGAGGAGGAGGAGGGAGGAGGAGGAGGAGGAGGAGGAGGAGGAGGAGGAGGAGGGGGGGGGAGGAGGAGGAGGGAGGAGGAGGAGGAGGAGGAGGAGGAGGAGGAGGAGGAGGAGGAGGAGGAGGAGGAGGAGAAGGAGGAGGAGGAGGAGGGAGGAAGAATGAAACACGTCAGGAGAGCTGAAGGAAAAAGGGGAGTTTAGGGAGCAGTAGGGGAGGGAGAGACCAAGGGAGCATAAGGAGCTGGAGGGAGCGTGATGTGATACGTGGGGGGGGAAGCGAACGAGTGGGGAGGAGCATGATGAACATGAGGAGGAGAGAAGGGAGTGAGGATCAGGGAAAGGCACTAGAAACATGAGGGAAAGCGGTGTGAGGTACATAAACGTGAGGGAGCATGGACGCATGAGAGCATGGAGGAGGCAGAGGAAGATGAGGGGATGGAGAAAGCATGAGTGTGTTGTGAGGGTGGCAGGCTGGGTGGTGGTAGGCTGTGTTGTGGGGGGAAGGCTGCTGGTGGAAGGGTGTATTGTGTGGGTGACAGGCTGCTGCGTTGTCAGGGTGGCAGGCAGCTTGTGGTTCTCAGTAAATTGTGGGTGGAAGGCAGCTGTTGGTAGGCTGTGTTGTTTGGACGGCAGGTAGCTGGTGGTAGGGCTGTGTTGTGTGGGCTGCAGGCAGCTGGCGGTCGGCTGTGTTGTGTGAGTGGCAGACAGCTGGTGGTAGGGCTGTGTTGTGTGTGCGGCAGACAGCTGGTGGTAGGGCTGTGTTGTGTGTGCGGCAGACAGCTGGTGGTAGGGCTGTGTTGTGTGTGCGGCAGACAGCTGGTGGTAGGGGTGTGTTGTGTGGCGGCAGACAGCTGGTGGTAGGGCTGTGTTGTGTGTGCGGCAGACAGCTGGTGGTAGGGCTGTGTTGTGTGTGCGGCAGACAGCTGGTGTAGGGCTGTGTTGTGGTGTGCGGCAGACAGCGGTGGTAGGGCTGTGTTGTGTGTGCGGCAGACAGCTGGTGGTAGGGCTGTGTTGTGTGTGCGGCAGACAGCAGTGGTAGGGCTGTGTGTGTGCGGCAGACAGCTGGTGGTAGGGCTGTGTTGTGTGTGCGGCAGACAGCTGGTGGTAGGGCTGTGTTGTGTGTGCGGCAGACAGCTGGTGGTAGGGCTGTGTTGTGTGTGCGGCAGACAGCTGGTGGTAGGCTGTGTTGTGTGTGCGGCAGACAGCTGGTGGTAGGGCTGTGTTGTGTGTGCGGCAGGACAGCTGGTGGTAGGGCTGTGTTGTGTGTGCGGCAGACAGCTGGTGGTAGGGCTGTGTTGTGTGTGCGGCAGACAGCTGGTGGTAGGGCTGTGTTGTGTGTGCGGCAGACAGCTGGTGGTAGGGCTGTGTTGTGTGTGCGGCAGACAGCTGGTGGTAGGGCTGTGTTGTGTGTGCGGCAGACAGCTGGTGGTAGGGCTGTGTTGTGTGTGCGGCAGACAGCTGGTGGTAGGGCTGTGTTGTGTGTGCGGCAGACAGCTGGTGGTAGGGCTGTGTTGTGTGTGCGGCAGACAGCTGGTGGTAGGGCTGTGTTGTGTGTGCGGCAGACAGCTGGTGGTAGGGCTGTGTTGTGTGTGCGGCAGACAGCTGGTGGTAGGGCTGTGTTGTGTGTGCGGCAGACAGCTGGTGGTAGGGCTGTGTTGTGTGTGCGGCAGACAGCTGGTGGTAGGGCTGTGTTGTGTGTGCGGCAGACAGCTGGTGGTCGGCTGTGTTGTGTGAGTGGCAGACAGCTGGTGGTAGGGCTGTGTTGTGTGTGCGACAGGCAGCTGGTGGTAGGGCTGTGTTGTGTGTGCGACAGACAGCTGGTGGTTAGCTTTGTTTGTCGTGTGGGTGGCAACCAGGCGATGTTAGTCTGCGTTGTGGCGGTGACACCCAGCTGGTGGCAGCATGTGTTGTGTGGGTGGAAAGCAGCTGCTGGTAGGCTGTGTTGTTTGAGTGCCAGGCAGCTGGTGGTATTTTGTGGTTTGGGTCGTAGGCAGCTGGTGACAGGCTGGTGTGTGTGTGTGTGTGTGTGTGTGTGTGTGTGTGTGTGTGTGTGTGTGTGTTGGTTTACGAAGGAAAGTACTCAAGTTCTTCATTGTGTGTACCAGTGGATGACGGGCGCATCCCTCAGGGCTTTCAGGTTGTGTTCTGTCGTCCGGCTGGCCTGGCCCGGACTCCTCCACAACCAGGACAAGCAAATCCCTCCCTCCCTCCATCCCTCCCTCCCTCCCTCGCCCCATGAGAGCCAGATCACCGCTCTCCCCCTCCGGGTGACGACGTAGGGACAACCTTGGCGTGACCAAACAATTATCTATGGCGTCGTGTGCACGCTGTTCTTGTTCTTGTTGTTGTTGTTGTTGGCTGGTCGTGGGAACACGGCTGACGCGGCTTGGCCCCCCCCCTCCCCAGGGGGGGGGGGCCTCCCACTACTGCTGGGTTCGTACACCAGCAGCAGAGGACGGGTGTGCTGGCGGGGGTGTGTGCCACCCACGGGCCTCATGGTCACCCAAGACAACGAGATGTGTAAGAATGAACCAAGTTCGTCCAGTACAGGGGAAGTGCGTCTTCTGGGAATGTCGTTTTGGAAGAAATTGCTCCGTTGTATCGAACGTATTCACTATGGCACGGTCATTTGTTGTGATAGCGTGACCTTTGACCTAAACCGTGAGGGTTAGGTCAAAAGGCTAAGCCCACAGTCCTCAAACGTCAGGTCAAAGACCTGACCAACGTGGTCTGGGGGTCATGCCGTCGTGCTCGAGTGTCGTATCACCGTGCTGAAGCGTCGTACCGTCGTGCTGGTGTCATATAGTTTAATTGAAGCGTCGTACCGTCATGCTCGAGTGTAGTACCGTCGTGCTCGAGTGTTGTACCGTCGTGCTCAAGTGTCGAACCACCGTGCTGAAGCATCGTACCGTCGTGCTGGCGTCATATAGTTTTCCTGAAGCATCGTACCGTCGTGCTCGTGTGTCGTCCCGTCGTGCTCGAGTGTCGTACCGTCGTGCTCGTGTGTCGTACCGTCGTGCTCGTGTGTCGTACCGTAGTGCTCGTGTCGTCCCGTCGTGCTCGAGTGTCGTACCGTCGTGCTCGTGTGTCGTACCGTCGTGCTCGTGTGTCGTACCGTCGTGCTCGTGTCGTCCCGTCGTGCTCGAGTGTCGTACCGTCGTGCTCGTGTGTCGTACCGTCGTGCTCGTGTGTCGTACCGTCGTGCTCGTGTGTCGTACCGTCGTGCTCGTGTATCGTGGTGAAGGGTTCAATCCATCATCAACAGCAGGACCAATCATCGTGAGGCAGGGAGCACAACTCACACGTCAGACGACATGTATGAGATGAATCCAATACAAAACTTCCTCACTTGCAACTCACTCCCCCACCACTCTGGCCTCCACCACCGCCAACATGGCTCATCATCCTACATGCTACTCAGGGTTCACACACTCACACCTCACCACGTAAATCAAAAACAAAACAAGACCTTCAAAACCCACAACTCCCGTCACCACACACACACACACCTCTCTCTCTCTCTATGAACACCACTGCACAACTATGTATGAACACCACCGCACAACTATGTATGAACACCACCGCACAACTATGTATGAACACCACCGCACAACTATGTATGAACACCACCGCACAACTATGTATGAACACCACCGCACAACTATGTATGAACACCACCGCACAACTATGGATGTTCCCTGAGAGTGCTTTGCCGTGGGAGGTTCCCAGTCAAGGATGTCTCCTTCCAGCAGACCAAGACGGAGCGTTGTAATCACTGGATAAGATTAAGCGTCGCAGTCAGGTCTCCAAAGTTTGAAATGAACGATTTAAGGCGCTTATGCTCCCTATATAGTTCATGGTGTGGTGCAGGTCACGGTCCTGTGCAGGTTAAGGTCCTGTGCAGGTCATGGTCCTGTGCAGGTTAAGGTCCTGTGCAGGTCACCGTCCTGTGCAGGTTATGGGCCTGTGCAGGTCACGGTCCTGTGCAAGTCAGTGTCCACATCTCACTAGTGTGGTTAACATGGGACACGACCTCCTCGCTATTTACACTGAGAAAGGAACAAAATAACTGGTTGTAACTGAGGGTCACTAAACCACAGACCAGTCTGTAGGATACACCACGCCAGTAGGCGTCAAGCCAGGGATACGCCATGCCAGAATGACCAGAGCCACGTTAGGTCAAGTCAAAATACACCAAGCCCTACAGAACGTCCCTTCCTCCTTCAGGAGGCAGTTGACCGCCACACACCACACGGTAGTCCCCACACATGTTACGTTGGACAGTCAACACAATACAATTCACCATCTGTAAATTCAAATTATAGAGCCCTACCTAACCTAACCTATCTTAACCTAATCTAACTTATCTTAACCTAATCTAGCCTAACCTAACCTAAACTATCTTGACCTAACTTAACCTACCTATCTTCACGTAACCAAACCTATCTCAGCCTAACCCAATCTAACCTATATTAACCTAACCTAACCTATCTTAACAACCAAACCTAACCTAACTTATCCTAACGCAACCCAAGGTAACTGACCCTTAACCATATATAGCATATTTTGTGGACAGAGTTTCCCCTCCTCGAACTACCACATATGTAGGATTCTCGACGATGGAACAATTTCTCTTGACGACTAGCCTATCATACAGCAGACATCAGCGCAAGTAAATAATAACCTATTTCTACGCATAGCCAATAATATTTCCAAAGCTACGACATCATGCCTAAAAGCAATAATGGTACTATATAATGAATCAAATTCTAAGTAAATGATAAAATCCGTCAAAGTAATGATACAAGTATCATCAAACAATAAGATTATTTCACAAATGGCCCAGGGTAGGTGGAGTGTGAGGCGCGGGATGATTGTAAGCGCTCACCTGTGTGCCAGCGAGGTCCATGAGCAGGACCATCACTCCTGACACGGTCCATGACCACCAGCTCACGTGACACACACACACACACACACACACACACACACACAAACACCGTCCTCGGCCGTCCGTCCGTCATCAGGTCAGAACAGTCTGTGGTTTAGTGTGCGGTCGGTCGGTGGTGCATCCTGCGTGGGTCAGACCACCGTCTTTCCTGCAGCAGTGCGGGTCCCTCCCTCCCCGGGCTCTGTGATGACCGTCTTTCCTGCAGCAGTGCGGGTCCCTCCCTCCCCGGGCTCTGTGATGACCGTCTTTCCCGCAGCAGTGCGGGTCCCTCCCTCCCCGGGCTCTGTGATGACCGTCTTTCCTGCAGCAGTACGGGTCCCTCCCTCCCTGGGCTCTGTGATGAGATCAGGGAAACACAAATTTCCCTTCTGTATATACTGCATGTTGTCATCCCGACCTGCAGGGTCCTTCCCTTTCTTGTCCCTGGGCCACTAACAGTGCCTGATTGTCCGCTACAAGCCAAGTGATTTCGTCCCTAGCGTCTCTGATATTCGCCTAATATCATATTCCTGCCCCAGGCCCAGCAGAGCTTGCTAAAGCTTCCCAGTCCTCTCGGTAATTACCAGCTTAACCCGACATGGCCACCAGGACCTGCCTGACGATGGCCTGGGCGCTCACCACCCGACGCTATCCTTACCCACTACTTATATACTCGCTCTTAACTGATCAACCATCACTACAATCTCACGGAACAAATGGAAATACAGAACCTCATTCTGCATATTCTTTTAAACTTCATTCTACATATTCTTTTAAATGTTTTCGTTTTCTGTTGTTGTAAATAATGTACTAGCAACAATACGAATACGTAATACGCGACCATCGGCACATACAACAAATTTGAAGCCACTGACAGTGTTAGCCACTCTCCTGACCTACATATTTCCTGTATCTTCCCTCCATCTGTGCTGTAGTTCCCCCTCACTCGCTGTACTAAACTCTGCACCTCCGATGACTGACCCACACACTCACAGAATCACTCGTACATAAGACAGAAATGGTCATATGCAAGTCCCGTGTGAATATAAACGGTAAATATTCTTACGTATAAAATGGCCATGATTATGGATATATATTGACAGTTGACATATAACATATGTATCTGTAAACATCATATATATATATATATATATATATATATATATATATATATATATATATATATATATATATATATATATATATATATAATATATATATATATATATATATATATATATATATATATATATATATATATATATATATATATATATATATATATATATATACATATATATATATATATATATATATATATATATATATATATATATATATATACATATATATCATACATTTTTGCCATTTCCCGCGTTAGCGAAGTGGCGTTAACAGAGGAATGAGCCTTTGAGGGAATATCCTCCTTTGGCCCCCTTTTCTGTTCCTTCTTTTGGAAAATTAAAAACTAGAGGGGAGGATTTCCAGCGCCCCGTTCCCTCCCCTTTTAGTCGCCTTCTACGACACTCAGGGAATTCGTGGGAAGTATTCTTTCTCCCCTATCCCCAGGGTTAATAATACGAATACGTAATGCGCTACCATCGGCAAATATATATATATATATATATATATATATATATATATATATATATATATATATATATATATATATATATATATATATATATATTACTGAGTGAGGGAAATTTAACTCGCCCAGGTCCCTTGGGGTCAACTGAAGATACGCCAACATCGGTCATCACATTCGGTCGACATCTATTTTCGACACATATTTCAGCTCCTGGATCGAGTACATATTAATGAGGCTCCTGGGTCGAGTACATAGTAATAAGGCTCCTGGGTCGAGTACATAATAATGAGGCTCCTGGGTCGAGTACATAGTAATGAGGCTCCTGGGTCGAGTACATAGTAATAAGGCTCCTGGGTCGAGTACATAATAATGAGGCTCCTGGGTCGAGTACATAGTAATGAGGCTCCTGGGTCGAGTACATGGTAATGAGGCTCCTGGGTCGAGTACATAGCAATGAGGCTCCTGGGTCGAGCACATAGTAATGAGGCTCCTGGGTCGAGTACATGGTAATGAGGCTCCTGGGTCGAGTACATAATAATGAGGCTCCTGGGTCGAGTACATAGTAATGAGGCTCCTGGGTCGAGTACATAGTAATGAGGCTCCTGGGTCGAGTACATAGTAATGAGGCTCCTGGGTCGAGTACATGGTAATGAGGCTCCTGGGTCGAGTACATAGTAATGAGGCTCCTGGGTCGAGTACATAGTAATGAGGCTCCTGGGTCGAGTACATAGTAATGAGGCTCCTGGGTCGAGTACATGGTAATGAGGCTCCTGGGTCGAGTACACAGTAACGAGGCTCCTGGGTCGAGTACATAGTTATGAGGCTCCTGGGTCGAGTACATGGTAATGAGGCTCCTGGGTCGAGTACATAATAATGAGGCTCCTGGGTCGAGTACATAGTAATGAGGCTCCTGGGTCGAGTACATAGTAATGAGGCTCCTGGGTCGAGTACATAGTAATGAGGCTCCTGGGTCGAGTACATAGTAATGAGGCTCCTGGGTCGAGTACATAGTAATGAGGCTCCTGGGTCGAGTACATAGTAATGAGGCTCCTGGGTCGAGTACATAGTAATGAGGCTCCTGGGTCGAGTACATAGTAATGAGGCTCCTGGGTCGAGTACATAGTAATGAGGCTCCTGGGTCGAGTATATAATAATGAGGCTCCTGGGTCGAGTACATAGTAATGAGGCTCCTGGGTCGAGTACATAGTAATGAGGCTCCTGGGTCGAGTACATAGTAATGAGGCTCCTGGGTCGAGTACATAGTAATGAGGCTCCTGGGTCGAGTATATAATAATGAGGCTCCTGGGTCGAGTACATAGTGATGAGGTAATGAATGTGCCTCACACACCTCTGACTACCCTGCCCTCAGAGGTTCAGCGCTGATTTACGATGTCTCTTGTTCATTAACTTTGGGCGTTCACACACACAGGTTCATTACATAGACCAAGACAGCTTCGGAACTCTGCTACAGCGTTGTTCCCCTGAATTCATATGACACATAGACGATATCATTCTTGCCATTCTTATCTATTTTCTTGCAGATGGTACTGACAACTCAGGATTGTACACACGGCAGCCCCAGAGCCACATTGTACAGTACGATTCAAACCCTTTATCTCATAAGCATTTCACATCCTTTATGCAAGTTTTCCCCAAATATCAACCAGGATGTAAAAGCTTAAAGTTTGATACAGTTAGATATGATAGAGAGACAATCGACAGTGTATCTCCGTCACACAAGCCAGGTTAGAGAAGGTACAGTCTACATCAGAACTGAACATATCCTGTACACCATTATGTGGCTACACAGTGCGCTGCCTGGGCCCAGCAGTTGGCGGAACCCGTCCTAAAACTCCCCAGACTACGCCTCTCTCCCTGCAGCCTCCCGGGCCCACACCTCTCACACACCCGCTCCCTCAGAGTGCCTCTCACCTCATTCTGTCTCATCAGTTTCAGTTTCCATTACTGCCAAGAATCAATCCGGTCAATCTCTTTTCCTTTTCATTTCAATTGTCTCCGTCCCGCACTCCAGGCCGTCCCTCCCTGCGCAGTTGTTTTAAGCTCCTGTGTGTGACCTCGACTCTGGCCCCTCCCACCCCTAGCCTCTCCCGCCAGGCTATCTGGCAGCAGCGCTCCTCCTCCTCCTCCCCAGCGCCGACCCCGCGCCCCCACACCACCCCAGCCCAGCGGCCTGGCCACGCCCCGGCCCCGAGGGATCCGACAACGATCTCTGCGGGACCATCCCACTGATTGCCTACTAATACTCCGCACTAATCGACCGCTGCCACCTCACCACCTTCAGCCGCCCCTCACCCGTACCACATCTCCACCCACAGACCTCATTTGCCACCCCCCAAGTCCCATTTACCACCCGCCATTGCCAACCACAGACCTGACAATGCAAATCGCACCTTTAGAGATGAATTAGTGGCATCAGGACATGCACGGACGTCAGTTGGCACCGCTGTCACTCCCAGACGTGGTCTGTGGCCACACACGGACCTGACATACCACCGCATCACCCACACACACACATACACACACACACACACACACACACACACACACATCTGAGTTGCTGCCAACATGACCCACACCGCCACCTTCTGAAGTGACCTGACTTACTGAAGCCTCTGCCCAGAAACCTGTTGAGCACTTATCACCCCCTCCTGCGACCTGACTTACTGCAGGTTATCCCTAGAAACCTGATAAGCACTACTACCAGATCCTGGGACCTGACTTCACATCATCACCATCCACACTGCCACTAACCGTCCTACACACACACACACACACACACACACACACACACACACACACACATACACACACACACACACACCAGGACATTACTTAAGCCATAATCTACAAAGACCTGATTTAGGGTATCCATCTTTCCCAAGATCTTGAGTTAGTGTGTGCCCTTACCACCCACACAGATCTGACGGTGCCAACAGTGAGATACATGACGTAGTATTTCCAGCACCATGAAGGCTCTGTGGTGTCGCCGGCTGCAACACAACCATTCTCGAGTGACCTCTGGCCTTCCAACAGTGAACGGGCGGAGATGATTCCCAAGGGGTCATCTTCATCTACTGGGACCGCCTTCATTCCCTCATTACCCTCCACGGCGTAGGTGATTTCCCTTCCTCATCTTTACCTGAGTGTCACCCGAGGCAGCTGGTCAATCAGCCAACTCACCTCAGGCCACAAGTGTGTCGCTTAAGCTCCTGAAGTCCTGGTTACGTGACCCCAGACCACCACATCATGTGACATCCACATTTTCCCCTTTGCTGACAGCGATCTGTGGTGCGTGGTCTCCTACGGTCGCAGTCGGCGGGGGCTCGCGTCGGACATAGCCATCGCCCATCTAATGAACCAATTTCCAACTGAGGGACCTACGACTTAACACTCCTGCAACACAAAGAGCATACGGCAACCGCCCACAACCTCAGGAGACACCGGCTCGCTCCTCCCTCCTGCAGAAGCTCCACGAGACTTGGCAGCCACGCACACCTCTCATGGCACGCATGCACGACCTGCCACACCTACACCAGCACGGCACGACTTCTGCCAAGCCTGCCTTTATCACCTCATCCTACTTCATTTGACTCCAGCCATCTTACCATAATCCTACACTATGTATACCATCTTATCATCTCTGTACTTTCCTCAGTAAAGCTGTGTGTGTGTGTGTGTGTGTGTGTGTGTGTGTGTGTGTGTGTGTGTGTGTGTGTGTAGTTGTTGTCACTCGTGTTTCCATAACCATCTCCTAGTCCCCACGGGCTACAAGAGCAGCTGGAAACTTGACTGAACACCAATAGGACTTTTACTGAATAATACAGGTAATACCATTGCAACGACCGTAAGCACCAGGTTAATATCACAACCCACGGGGACCTGACCAGTACTACCAACAACCACGGGGACCTGACCAGTACTACCAACAACCACGGGGACCTGACCAGTACTACCAACAACAACGGGGACCTGACCACTACCATCAACAACCACGGGGACCTGACCACTACCATCAACAACCACGGGGACAACAACCACGGGGACCTGACCACTACCATCAACAACCACGGGGACCTGACCACTACCATCAACACCCACGGGGACCTGACCACTACCATCAACAACCACGGGGACCTGACCACTACCACCAATACCAACGAGGACCTGACCAGTACCACCAATACCACCGGGGACCTGACCAGTACCACCACCAACAACCACGGGGACCTGACCAGTACCACCAACAACCACGGGGACCTGACCACTACCACCAACACCCACGGAGACCTGACCAGTACCACCACCAACACCCACGGGGACCTGACCAGTACCACCACCAACACCCACGGGGACCTGACCAGTACCACCAACACCCACGGGGACCTGACCAGTACCACCAACAACCACGGGGACCTGACCACTACCACCAACGATCACGGGGACCTGACCACTACCACCAATACCACCGGGGACCTGACCAGTACCACCAACAACCACGGGGACCTGACCACTACCACGAACAACCACGGGGACCTGACCACTACCACCAACGATCACGGGGACCTGACCACTACCACCAACACCCACGGGGACCTGACCAGTACCACCAACAACCACGGGGACCTGACCAGTACCACCAACAACCACGGGGACCTGACCAGTACCACCAACAACCACGGGGACCTGACCAGTACCACCAACAACCACGGGGACCTGAACACTACCACCAACCACGGGGACCTGACCAGTGCCACCAACAACCACGGGGATCTGACCAGTACCACCAACAACCACGGGGACCTGACCAGAACCACCAACAACCACGGGGACCTGACCACTACCACCAACAACCACGGGGACCTGACCAGTACCACCAACAACCACGGGGACCTGACCAGTACCACCAACAACCACGGGGACCTGACCAGTACCACCAACAACCACGGGGACCTGACCACTACCACCAACACCCACGGAGACCTGACCAGTACCACCACCAACACCCACGGGGACCTGACCAGTACCACCACCAACACCCACGGGGACCTGACCACGTACCACCACCAACACCCACGGGGACCTGACCAGTACCACCACCAACAACCACGGGGACCTGACCAGTACCACCAACAACCACGCGGACCTGACCAGTACCACCAACAACCACGGGGACCTGACCAGCACCACCACCAACCACGGAGACCTGACCACTAACCACCAACAACCCACGGGGACCTGACCAGTACCACCACCAACACCCACGAGGACCTGACCAGTACCACCACCAACAACCACGGGGACCTGACCAGTACCACCAACAACCACGGAGACCTGACCACTTACCACCAACACCCACGGGGACCTGACCAGTACCACCACCAACAACCACGGGGACCTGACCAGTACCACCACCAACAACCACGCGGGACCTGACCAGTACCACCAACAACCACGGGGACCTGACCACTACCACCAACACCCACGGAGACCTGACCAGTACCACCACCAACACCCACGGGGACCTGACCAGTACCACCACCAACACCAACGGGGACCTGACCAGTACCACCACCAACAACCACGGGGACCTGACCAGTACCACCAACAACCACGGAGACCTGACCACTAACACCAACACCCACGGGGACCTGACCAGTACCACCACCAACACCCACGGGGACCTGACCAGTATCACCACCAACAACCACGGGGACCTGACCAGTACCACCAACAACCACGGGGACCTGACCACTACCACCAACACCCACGGAGACCTGACCAGTACCACCACCAACACCCACGGGGACCTGACCAGTACCACCACCAACACCCACGGGGACCTGACCACTACCACCACCAACAACCACGGGGACCTGACCAGTACCACCACCAACCACGGAGACCTGACCACTAACACCAACACCCACGGGGACCTGACCAGTACCACCACCAACACCCACGGGGACCTGACCAGTACCACCACCAACAACCACGGGGACCTGACCAGTACCACCAACAACCACGGGGACCTGACCACTACCACCAACACCCACGGAGACCTGACCAGTACCACCACCAACACCCACGGGGACCTGACCAGTACCACCACCAACAACCACGGGGACCTGACCAGTACCACCAACAACCACGGGGACCTGACCAGTACCACCACCAACAACCACGGGGACCTGACCAGTACCACCAACAACCACGCGGACCTGACCAGTACCACCAACAACCACGGGGACCTGACCACTACCACCAACACCCACGGAGACCTGACCAGTACCACCACCAACACCCACGGGGACCTGACCAGTACCACCACAACACCCACGGGGACCTGACCAGTACCACCACCAACACCCACGGGGACCTGACCAGTACCACCACCAACACCCACGGGGACCTGACCAGTACCACCAACAACCACGCGGACCTGACCAGTACCACCAACAACCACGGGGACCTGACCAGCACCACCACCAACCACGGAGACCTGACCACTAACACCAACAACCACGGGGACCTGACCAGTACCACCACCAACACCCACGGGACCTGACCAGTACCACCACCAACAACCACGGGGACCTGACCAGTACCACCACCAACCACGGAGACCTGACCACTAACACCAACACCCACGGGGACCTGACCAGTACCACCACCAACACCCACGGGGACCTGACCAGTACCACCACCAACAACCACGGGGACCTGACCAGTACCACCAACAACCACGGGGACCTGACCACTACCACCAACACCCACGGAGACCTGACCAGTACCACCACCAACACCCACGGGGACCTGACCAGTACCACCACCAACACCCACGGGGACCTGACCAGTACCACCACCAACAACCACGGGGACCTGACCAGTACCATCACCAACCACGGAGACCTGACCACTAACACCAACACCCACGGGGACCTGACCAGTTCCACCACCAACACCCACGGGGACCTGACCAGTACCACCACCAACAACCACGGGGACCTGACCAGTACCACCAACAACCACGGGGACCTGACCACTACCACCAACACCCACGGAGACCTGACCAGTACCACCACCAACACCCACGGGGACCTGACCAGTACCACCACCAACAACCACGGGGACCTGACCAGTACCACCAACAACCACGGGGACCTGACCAGTACCACCACCAACAACCACGGGGACCTGACCAGTACCACCAACAACCACGGGGACCTGACCAGTGCCACCAACAACCACGGGGACCTGACCAGAACCACCAACAACCACGGGGACCTGACCAGTACCACCAACAACCACGGGGACCTGACCAGTACCACCAACAACCACGGGGACCTGACCAGTACTACCAACAACCACGGGACCTGACCAGTACCACCACCAACACCCACGGGGACTGAGTCAGCATCGCCAGGACCCAGCTAACATGCTGGTACGGCAGCAGAAGGACCACAGCGTGTCTGTAGTGTTCACAATGCAGCTTTAAACTGAGCAGCTGCAGAGCTCACCGCTCATTCCCTTGTGCCTCACCAAGCGTCTCTACCTCCACCCCACCCGCGTCATCTCCACTACTTTCCCTTAAACCAGCACATGATTTTCTGCAGACTTGCCTCTCCCTTACTACTCTTGCAGACAACCAATGACATCCTGTGGGTGATGGGGAAGCACAGTAGCCTTGTATATTAACGGTGGAACTGTTGGGGACACCGTAGCCTTGCCTGGTGACAGCAGAACTGTTGGTGAGGCAGGAGGGACATTATAGCCTTGCCTGGTGACAGCAGAACTGTTGGTGAGGCAAGAGGGATCACCGTAGCCTTGCCTGGTGACAGCAGAACTGTTGGTGAGGCAAGAGGGACATCGTAGCCTTGCCTGGTGACAGCAGAACTGTTGGTGAGGCAAGAGGGACATAATAGCCTTGCCTGGTGACAGCAGAACTGTTGGTGAGGCAAGAGGGACATCGTAGCCTTGCCTGGTGACAGCAGAACTGTTGGTGAGGCAAGAGGGACATCGTAGCCTTGCCTGGTGACAGCAGAACTGTTGGTGAGGCAAGAGGGACATCGTAGCCTTGCCTGGTGACAGCAGAACTGTTGGTGAGGCAAGAGGGATCACCGTAGCCTTGCCTGGTGACAGCAAAACTATTGGTGAGGCAAGAGGGACATCGTAGCTTTGCCTGGTGACAGCAGAACTGTTGGTGAGGCAAGAGGGACATAACAGCCTTGCCTGGTGACAGCAGAACTGTTGGTGAGGCAAGAGGGATCACCGTAGCCTTGCCTGGTGACAGCGGAACTGTTGGTGAGGCAAGAGGGACATCGTAGCCTTGCCTGGTGACAGCAGAACTGTTGGTGAGGCAAGAGGGATCACCGTAGCCTTGCCTGGTGACAGCAGAACTATTGGTGAGGCAAGAGGGATCACCGTAGCCTTGCCTGGTGACAGCAGAACTATTGGTGAGGCAAGAGGGATCACCGTAGCCTTGCCTGGTGACACTATAGCCCCGCTAGTAAGTATGAGAGGGACTGTGGCATTGACTTATTACATACGAGTGACATAATCGGTGTCGAGGATGAGTCTGCATTGATCTTCCTCACTTCTCGGTGCGGACGCCCTCACCTCAACCACCCACCAGTGGAATACATGCCATCACTTCAGCCACACTGGACAACTCACAGTATGAAACTGTCATGTCTTCTGAGAGAAAGATTAACGTTCGACGTAACCCCGAAATGAGACTTTACGGTACAAGTTGTACTACTTCTAGCGGTAAAGAGAACCACAAGGTCGAAGGTGAGGTTGGCGTGTTCTTGAAAGCGTCCCGATCATGGCAGAGACATACATACCCGATAACACCTTGGCTGGGATGACGGAGGACCCGGGTTGTGGCTGGTGGTGGGACCCCGCCAGCCAACATGACGTGACAGCCGATGTGTCACCCAGGGCGGTCACTGATGGTGGCAACTGCTCTGACAACACTGCCAACCATATCCCAGACAATGTGTCAAGTTACCCCTCAGCGTTTCCACCAAAACATTACCCTCCAACTAGATGTTAACCGTATGAGTTGTAAAGTTTGTTGTGGTCAAAGATTTGGACACAAACTAGAACACTACGTCTTGGAATGTGAAAAAATAGAGCCTTTTAGGGATAGATCTAAACAAACCTTGCAAGAAATGTCACAACACCTTATTAGTAATAACAAGATACCTGAAATTTTAAGTTCGTATCCACTTTTTGCATCTAGTCGGTAAAACTTACCATGTGAAACTATGTAATGTGTATACTGAAATACGTATTGTAATATCTTATGTAATATCAAGCCACTGGGGTCTGACTATGACCCTTTGTGACCCATGTAATCCTTTTGCGCTACCGCTCATAGCATGAGCATGGGTGGGCACAATATATTTGCTGGTATTAGCGGTACAAATTAAACAATTCTTCTCCCTCACCACGCCCCGGCACACACCAACATTCTCCTCCCTCATCACGCCCCGGCACACACCAACATTCTTCTCCCTCACCACGCCCCGGCACACACCAACATTCTTCTCCCTCACCACGCCCCGGCACACACCAACATTCTCCTCCCTCACCACGCCCCGGCACACACCAACATTCTTCTCCCTCACCACTCCCCAGCACACACCAACATTCTTCTCCCTCACCACGGCCCTGGCACACACCAACATTCTTTTCCCTCACCACGCCCTGGCACACACCAACATTCTTCTCCCTCACCACGCCCTGGCACACACCAACATTCTTCTCCCTCACCACTCCCCTGCACACACCAACATTCTTCTCCCTCACCACGCCCTGGCACACACCAACATTCTTCTCCCTCACCACTCCCCAGCACACACCAACATTCTTCTCCCTCACCACTCCCCAGCACACACCAACATTCTTCTCCCTCACCACGGCCCTGGCACACACCAACATTCTTTTCCCTCACCACGCCCTGGCACACACCAACATTCTTCTCCCTCACCACGCCCTGGCACACACCAACATTCTTCTCCCTCACCACTCCCCAGCACACACCAACATTCTTCTCCCTCACCACTCCCCAGCACACACCAACATTCTTCTCCCTCACCACTCCCCAGCACACACCAACATTCTTCTCCCTCACCACGCCCCGGCACACACCAACATTCTTTTCCCTCACCACGCCCCGGCACACACCAACATTCTTCTCCCTCACCACTCCCCAGCACACACCAACATTCTTCTCCCTCACCACGCCCTGGCACACACCAACATTCTTCTCCCTCACCACGGTCCCGGCACACACCAACATTCTTCTCCCTCACCACTCCCCAGCACACACCAACATTCTTCTCCCTCACCACGCCCCGGCACACACCAACATTCTTCTCCCTCACCACGCCCTGGCACACACCAACATTCTTCTCCCTCACCACTCCCCAGCACACACCAACATTCTTCTCCCTCACCACGCCCCGGCACACACCAACATTCTTCTCCCTCACCACAGCCCCGGCACACACCAACATTCTTCTCCCTCACCACGCCCCGGCACACACCAACATTCTTCTCCCTCACCACAGCCCCGGCACACACCAACATTCTTCTCCCTCACCACAGCCCCGGCACACACCAACATTCCCCTCCCTCACCACAGCCCCGGCACACACCAACATTCACCTCCTCACCACAGCCACGGCACACACCAACATTCTTCCCCGTCATCAGTACTGCAGCATCCGCAGACACTCGCCTCCCTGGCCCTGGCCGCATGCCCTCCCTCCCTCCCTGAAGAAGCAGCGGCTGCAGACCACTCCCTGTGACCCGCCAAACAGTGCCTGGCTCCCGCATCAAGTGCTGACGGTCAAGGTGACCAGGAAAAGGATATCATGAGAACAAGACGAATATATATATATATATATATATATATATATATATATATATATATATATATATATATATATATATATATATATATATATATATATATCTTTCTTTTATTTCTTTTAAACTATTCGCCATTTCCCGCGTTAGCGAGGTAGCGCTAAGAACAGAGGACTGGGCCTTTTTTGGAATATCCTCAACTGGCCCCCTCTGTTCCTTCTTTTGGAAAATTTAAAAAAAAAAAAAACGAGAGGGGAGGATTTCCAGCCCCCCGCTCCCTCCCCTTTTAGTCGCCTTCTACGACACGCAGGGAATACGTGGGAAGTATTCTTAATCCCCTATCCCCAGGGATAATATATATATATATATATATATATATATATATATATATATATATATATATATATATATATATATATATATATATATATATATTTATTTATTTATTTATTTATTTATTTATTTATTTATTCATTTATTTTGCTTTGTCGCTGTCTCCCGCGTTAGCGAGGTAGCGCAAGGAAATAGACGAAAGAATGGCCCAGCCCACCCACATACACATGTATATACATACACGTCCACACACGCAAATATACATACCTATACATCTTAACGTATACATATATATACACACACAGACATATACATATAATCACATGTACATGATTCATACTGTCTGCCTTTATTCACTCCCATCGCCACCTCGCCACACACGAAACAACCCCCCTCCCCCCTAATGTGTGCGAGGTAGCGCTAGGAAAAGACAACAAAGGCCCCATTCGTTCACACTCAGTCTCTAGCTGTCATGTAATAATGCACCGAAACCACAGCTCCCTTTCCACATCCAGGCCCCACACAACTTTCCATGGTTTACCCCAGATGCTTCACATGCCCTGGTTCAATCCATAGACAGCACGTCGACCCCGTTATATCACATCGTTCCAATTCACTCTATTCCTTGCATGCCTTTCACCCTCCTGCATGTTCAGGCCCCGATCACTCAAAATCTTTTTCACTCCATCTTTCCACCTCCAATTTGGTCTCCCATTTCTCCTCCTTCCCTCCACCTCTGACACATATATCCTCTTGGTCAATTTTTCCTCACTCATTCTCTCCATGTGACCAAACCATTTCAAAACACCCTCTTCTGCTCTCTCAACCACACTCTTTTTATTTCCACACATCTCTCTTACCCAATTATTACTTACTCGATCAAACAACCTCACACCACATATTGTTCTCAAACATCTCATTTCCAGCACATCCTCCCTCCTGCGCACAACTCTATCCATAGCCCACGCCTCGCAACCATACAACATTGTTAGAACCACTATTCCTTCAAACATACCCATTTTTGCTTTCCGAGATAATGTTCTCGACTTCCACACATTCTTCAAGGCTCCCAGAACTTTCGCCCCCTCCCCCACCCTATGATTCACTTCCGCTCCCATGGTTCCATCCGCTGCCAGATCCACTCCCAGATATCTAAAACACTTTACTTCCTCCAGTTTTTCTCCATTCAAACTTACCTCCCAATTGACTTGACCCTCAACCCTACTGTACCTAATAACCTTGCTTTAATTCACGTTTACTCTCAACTTTCTTCTTTCACACACTTTACCAAACTCAGTCACCAGAATCTGCAGTTTCTCACATGAATCAGCCACCAGCGCTGTATCATCAGCGAACAACAACTGACTCACTTCCCAAGCTCTCTCATCCCCAACAGACTGCATACTTGCCCCTCTTTCCAAAACTCTTGCATTCACCTCCCTAAAAACCCCATCCATAAACAAATTAAACAACCATGGAGACATCACACACCCCTGCCGCAAACCTACATTCACTGAGAACCAATCACTGATTCATGTGAGAAACTGCAGATTCTGGTGACTGAGTTTGGTAAAGTGGGTGAAAGAAGAAAGTTGAGAGTAAATGTGAATCAGCCACCAGCGCTGTATCATTAGCGAACAACCACTGACTCACTTCCCAAGCTCTCTCATCCCCAACAGACTTCATACTTGCCCCTCTTTCCAAAACTCTTGCATTCACCTCCCTAACAACCCCATCCATAAACAAATTAAACAACCATGGAGACATCACACACCCCTGCCGCAAACCTACATTCACTGAGAACCAATCACTTTCCTCTCTTCCTACACGTACACATGCCTTACATCCTCGATAAAAACTTTTCACAGCTTCTAACAACTTGCCTCCCACACCATATATTCTTAATACCTTCCACAGAGCATCTCTATCAACTCTATCATATGCCTTCTCCAGATCCATAAATGCTACATACAAATCCATTTGCTTTTCTAAGTATTTCTCACATACATTCTTCAAAGCAAACACCTGATCCACACATCCTCTACCACTTCTGAAACCACACTGCTCTTCCCCAATCTGATGCTCTGTACATACCTTCACCCTCTCAGTCAATACCCTCCCATATAATTTACCAGGAATACTCAACAAACTCATACCTCTGTAATTTGAGCGCTCACTCTTATCCCCTTTGCCTTTGTACAATGACACCATGCAAGCATTCCGCCAATCCTCAGGCACCTCACCATGAGTCATACATACATTAGATAACCTTACCAACCAGTCAACAATACAGTCACCCCCTTTTTTAATAAATTCCACTGCAATACCATCCAAAGCTACTGCTTTACCGGCTTTCATCTTCCGTAAAGCTTTTACTACCTCTTCTCTGTTTACCAAATCATTTTCCCTAACCCTCTCACTTTGCACACCACCTCGACCAAAACACCCTATATCTGCTACTCTATCATCAAATACATTCAACAAACCTTCAAAATAGTCACTTCATCTCCTTCTCACATCACCTCTACTTGTTATCACCTCCCCATTAGCCCCCTTTACTGAAGTTCCCATTTGTTCCCTTGTCTTACGCACTTTATTTACCTCCTTCCAAAACATCTTTTTATTCTGCCTAAAATCTAACGATACTCTCTCACCCCAACTCTCATTTGCTCATTTATATATATATATATATATATATATATATATATATATATATATATATATATATATATATATATATATATATAAATCACACACTTATTTAATTCGATATTTCAAGGAATATAATAATAAAAAATCGCGTAATTTTGTACGATATCAAAAAGACATGTAGTCCAAACTACATCAAAGAATAAGGAATAAAGATTATGGATGCACGTGTCTCATACATGTGCTGTCAGAAGATGATCTACAGTGGTCAGTCAGTTATGTGAACACCTGCCTTGTGTTGGTAACACCTGACTTTGATAGGCAATACACCTGGTAACAATAGCTGGTGTAGTCAACATAACCAGTAACAAAAGCTTGTGCAGTCAACACAACCAGTAACAAAAGCTTGTGCAAAGATTACAACCAGTAACAAAAGATTGTGTAGCCAACATCCCCAGTAACAAAAGATTGTGCAGTCAACACAACCAGTAACAAAAGAAAAAGCTTAATTTACCATCTGGTCTAGACAAGATGACCAGCTGTATGAAGGGAAAATATTCAGGAGGAAAAAAAGAGAGAAAAAAAAGAGGGAGATTGTGTCAGTCTGTCTTGAAGACCTGACACGTCGCTGTGAATGAAAGCTTCCGGGTTGTCAAGACGAGACGTCTTAGCTGAGGCTTCAGATGGAAGCATGAAATGATGAAGGAAAACGAATGAATGAAGGAAGGAATGAATGACTGGTTCATTTGTGTTGATGAAACTCGTAGGAAGTCTAACCTGCCTATGGACCCCCAGCGGTGAGTGCGTAGCGCACACACACACACACACACACACACACACACACACACACACAAAATTGACATATCATTATTTCCAGGTCGAGCCTCTTTGGTCTGAGCCAGTAGGGTGAGGTCGTGGGCAAGGGTCGTACCGTCGTGCTGGGAGGTTGTGCCGTCGTCACCAAGGGTCGTACAGTCGTACTCGAGGCGTCCCGGACGTGCACACGGTGGCAATAAGCTGACTTCATCATTCATCGATTCCAGCAAATTGTAAATAAAATCCACGGTAAACTGGGCGGACATTCGCCCTTATGATAGTGTAGACTACTTGGCGTACACCTTAGTCTACCTTTACTGTGGGGAGTCAACTGTAAACTGTCATGGTCGTGCAGGAGACGACCTGGACGACACCAGGGTAGCCAACTGCTCCACTACTCTGGGGAAATGTTTCTGTGTCACATCATCATCAGTGCTTCAGTAAATTGAATCATATCTCCATTATCCTTAAATAAATAATAATAATAATAATAATAATAATAATAATAATAATAATAATAATAATAATAATAATATCAATAATAATAATAATAATAATAATAATAATAATAATAATAATAATAATATTTTTTTTTTTTTCTTTGTCGCTGTCTCCCGCGTTTGCGAGGTAGCGCAAGGAAACAGACGAAAGAAATGGCCCAACCCACCCCCATACACATGTATATACATACGTCCACACACGCAAATATACATACCTACACAGCTTTCCATGGTTTACCCCAGACGCTTCACATGCCTTGATTCAATCCACTGACAGCACGTCAACCCCGGTATACCACATCGCTCCAATTCACTCTATTCCTTGCCCTCCTTTCACCCTCCTGCATGTTCAGGCCCCGATCACACAAAATCTTTTTCACTCCATCTTTCCACCTCCAATTTGGTCTCCCTCTTCTCCTCGTTCCCTCCACCTCCGACACATATATCCTCTTGGTCAATCTTTCCTCACTCACTCACTCATTCTCTCCATGTGACCAAACCATTTCAAAACACCCTCTTCTGCTCTCTCAACCACGCTCTTTTTATTTCCACACATCTCTCTTACCCTTACGTTACTTACTCGATCAAACCACCTCACACCACACATTGTCCTCAAACATCTCATTTCCAGCACATCCATCCTCCTGCGCACAACTCTATCCATAGTCCACGCCTCGCAACCATACAACATTGTTGGAACCACTATTCCTTCAAACATACCCATTTTTGCTTTCCGAGATAATGTTCTCGACTTCCACACATTCTTCAAGGCTCCTAGAATTTTCGCCCCCTCCCCCACCCTATGATCCACTTCCGCTTCCATGTTTCCATCCGCTGCCAGATCCACTCCCAGATATCTAAAACACTTCACTTCCTCCAGTTTTTCTCTATTCAAACTCACCTCCCAATTGACTTGACCCTCAACCCTACTGTACCTAATAACCTTGCTCTTATTCACATTTACTCTTAACTTTCTTCTTTCACACACTTTACCAAACTCAGTCACCAGCTTCTGCAGTTTCTCACATGAATCAGCCACCAGCGCTGTATCATCAGCGAACAACAACTGACTCACTTCCCAAGCTCTCTCATCCCCAACAGACTTCATACTTGCCCCTCTTTCCAAAACTCTTGCATTCACCTCCCTAACAACCCCATCCATAAACAAATTAAACAACCATGGAGACATCACACACCCCTGCCGCAAATCTACATTCACTGAGAACCAATCACTTTCCTCTCTTCCTACACGTACACATGCCTTACATCCTCGATAAAAACTTTTCACTGCTTCTAACAACTTGCCTCCAACACCATATATTCTTAATACCTTCCACAGAGCATCTCTATCAACTCTATCGTATGCCTTCTCCAGATCCATAAATGCTACATACAAATCCATTTGCTTTTCTAAGTATTTCTCACATACATTCTTCAAAGCAAACACCTGATCCACACATCCTCTACCACTTCTGAATCCACACTGCTCTTCCCCAATCTGATGCTTTGTACATGCCTTCACCCTCTCAATCAATACCCTCCCATACAATTTGCCAGGAATACTCAACAAACTTATACCTCTGTAATTTGAGCACTCACTCTTATCCCCTTTGCCTTTGTACAATGGCACTATGCACGCATTCCGCCAATCCTCAGGCACCTCACCATGAGTCATACATACATTAAATAACCTTACCAACCAGTCAACAATACAGTCACCCCCTTTTTTAATAAATTCCACTGCAATACCATCCAAACCTGCTGCCTTGCCGGCTTTCATCTTCCGCAAAGCTTTTACTACCTCTTCTCTGTTTACCAAATCATTTTCCCTAACCCTCGCACTTTGCACACCACCTCGACCAAAACACCATATATCTGCCACTCTATCATCAAACACATTCAACAAACCTTCAAAATACTCACTCCATCTCCTTCTCACATCACCACTACTTGTTATCACCTCCCCATTTGCGCCCTTCACTGAAGTTCCCATTTGCTCCCTTGTCTTACGCACTTTATTTACCTCCTTCCAGAACATCTTTTTATTCTCCCTAAAATTTAATGATACTCTCTCACCCCAACTCTCATTTGCCCTTTTTTCACCTCTTGCACCTTTCTCTTGACCTCCTGTCTCTTTCTTTTATACGTCTCCCACTCAATTGCATTTTTTCCCTGCAAAAATCGTCCAAATGCCTCTCTCTTCTCTTTCACTAATACTCTTACTTCTTCATCCCACCACTCACTACCCTTTCTAATCAACCCACCTCCCACTCTTCTCATGCCACAAGCATCTTTTGCGCAATCCATCACTGATTCCCTAAATACATCCCATTCCTCCCCCACTCCCCTTACTTCCATTGTTCTCACCTTTTTCCATTCTGTACTCAGTCTCTCCTGGTACTTCCTCACACAAGTCTCCTTCCCAAGCTCACTTACTCTCACCACCCTCTTCACCCCAACATTCACTCTTCTTTTCTGGAAACCCATACAAATCTTCACCTTAGCCTCCACAAGATAATGATCAGACATCCCTCCAGTTGCACCTCTCAGCACATAATAATAATAATAATAATAATAATAATGATAATAATGATAATAATAATAATAATAATAATAATAATAATAATATCAATAATAATAATAATAATAATATAATAATAATAATAGTAATGTTAATAATAATAATAATAATAATAATAATAATAATAATAATAATAATAATAATAATAATTACTATCATCATTATCAATTATTATTATCATCATCATCATTATTATTAATATTACTATTATCATATGCAAACACATTAACTTTGCAATGGGGTTGCTGCACTCGCGCGTAAGCAGGGTAAGGTAAGCCACTTTGAGGTAAAAACTTCGTCACCGTCCGCTGACGATGTTATAAGCCTCACTGTTACCACCTGCAGGAGGATCCAAGTCAGGCAAGTTCCGCCGCGATATCCTTAACCACGGCGTCTACCTGAACCACAGCTCAACACCCGCCTCGCTTACCGTGACCCAACCCAAGCCTGGCCCGTCATCCCTCACCAGCGGCCATAGACACGACCAGAGACCAGACCATTTCTGTGAGATCAGGTGTACGGTCCGATGATCTCCATGCAGCACTGCGTCACCCCCTCACCGCCGCGCGGGCCAGCAGCGGCACGGAGCCCTTGCAGGTGGGTAGGCCGCCCGCTCGGCCGACCTCCGCTGGCGTTTACAGATATCAGCGGCCACCAGCCCCGCCGCCACCGCTAGATTAGCGAGCGAGTCGACCTGGGACCAGGGAGGTAATTATCTCGTGACAACAAGACCCACGACGGCCCACCTGCACCAGAGCCCAGCACTCGCTGTGTGATCAGCAGCAGGGAAGCGATGCACCGCTCTGCAGTGAGTGGGTCTCGCACGAAACTGTCCACACTGCTTTCCCTCCACTAACAAGGAGACGACACCACTTTATTAGCAGTGTTAATACGAGCACGTGGCGGCCGACAATATATATATATATATATATATATATATATATATATATATATATATATATATATATATATATATATATATATATTGCAGTGGAATTTATTAAAACAAAGGGGGTAACTGTATTGTTGACTGGTTGGTAAGGTTATTTAATGTATGTATGATTCATGGTGAGGTGCCTGAGGATTGGCGGAATGCTTGCATAGTGCCATTGTACAAAGGCAAAGGGGATAAGAGTGAGTGCTCAAATTACAGAGGTATAAGTTTGTTGAGTATTCCTGGTAAATTATATGGGAGGGTATTGACTGAGAGGGTGAAGGCATGTACAGAGCATCAGATCGGGGAAGAGCAGTGTGGATTCAGAAGTGGTAGAGGATGTGTGGATTCAGAAGTGGTAGAGGGTGTGGATCTGATGTTTGCTTTGAAGAATGTATGTGAGAAATACTTAGAAAAACAAATGGATTTGTATGTAGCATTTATGGATCTGGAGAAGGCATATGATAGAGTTGATAGAGATGCTCTGTGGAAGATACTAAGAATATATGGTGTGGGAGGCAAGTTGTTAGAAGCAGTGAAAAGTTTTTATCGAGGATGTAAGGCACGTGTACGTGTAGGAAGAGAGGAAAGTGATTGGTTCTCAGTAAATGTAGGTTTGCGGCAGGGGTGTGTGATGTCTCCATGGTTGTTTAATTTGTTTATGGATGGGGTTGTTAGGGAGGTGAATGCAAGAGTTTTGGAAAGAGGGGCAAGTATGCAGTCTGTTGTGGATGAGAGAGCTTGGGAAGTGAGTCAGTTGTTGTTCGCTGATGATACAGCGCTAGTGGCTGATTCAAGTGAGAAACTGCAGAAGCTGGTGACTGAGTTTGGTAAAATGTGTGAAAGAAGAAAGTTAAGAGTAAATGTGAATAAGAGCAAGGTTATTAGGTACAGTAGGGTTGAGGGTCAAAGTCAATTGGGAGGTAAGTTTGAATGGAGAAAAACTGGAGGAAGTAAAGTGTTTTAGATATCTGGGAGTGGATCTGGCAGCGGATGGAACCATGGAAGCGGAAGTGAATCATAGGGTGGGGGAGGAGGCGAAAACCCTGGGAGCCTTGAAGAATGTTTGGAAGTCGAGAACATTATCTCGGAAAGCGAAAATGGCTATATTTGAAGGAATAGTGGTTCCAACAATGTTGTATGGTTGCGAGGCGTGGGCTATGAATAGAGTTGTGCGCAGGAGGGTGGATGTGCTGGAAATGAGATGTTTGAGGACAATATGTGGTATTAGGTGGTTTGATCGAGTAAGTAATGTAAGGGTAAGAGAGATGTGTGGAAATAAAAAGAGCGTGGTTGAGAGAGCAGAAGAGGGTGTTTTGAAATGGTTTGGGCACATGGAGAGAATGAGTGAGGAAAGATTGACAAAGAGGATATATGTGTCGGAGGTGGAGGGAACGAGGAGAAGTGGGAGACCAAATTGGAGGTGAAAAGATGGAGTGAAAAAGATTTTGAGTGATCGGGGCCTGAACATGCAGGAGGGTGAAAGGCGGGCAAGGAATAGTGAATTGGATCGATGTGGTATACCGGGGTCGACGTGTTGTCAATGGATTGAATCAGGGCATGTGAAGCGTCTGGGGTAAACCATGGAAAGTTCTGTGGGGCCTGGATGTGGAAAGGGAGCTGTGGTTTCGGGCATTATTACATGACAGCTAGTGACTGAGTGTGAACGAATGGGGCCTTTGTTGTCTTTTCCTAGCGCTACTTCGCGCACATGAGGGGGGAGGGGGATGTTATTCCATGTGTCGCGAGGTGGCGATGGGAATAAATAAAGGCAGACAGTATGAATTATGTACATGTGTATATATGTATATGTCTGTGTGTGTATATATATGTGTACATTGAGATGTATAGGTATGTATATTTGCGTGTGTGGACGTATATATATATCCTTCACTGATAATCATTTCCATAAATGAATCAACCTCTCACAGACTCAATATACTGCAGCGTCCTGACCCGAGGCCCAGGGTGGGAGGGAGAGTGGTCATCGTGTGACGTTGCTTCATAAAGATTACCGAGTTCAAACACTCGAGCTGTGAGGTCAGACTCGCGTCACTTCTGAGGGAGACATAGACGAAAATGTGGTGTGAATGTGGCACATAACAGTTCATAGAATTACTATGACTGGAGAGGGATGGAGCCCAAGAGATGAATAAGGACACAAGCATGATATCGTTGGAGTTATGGAGATAAAACTCATTTAAGATAAGATGTCACCTGCTCTGCCCAGATGGGTGCATGATAGCCACACAGGAAAGAGAAAGGAAGATAAGGATTTAACCTCTTGATAAGAAACAGTTGAAACTGTTGGTAAATTTTGGAAGATAGTCTATTGAAGCAATACATAATAGTGGAGAGACGAAGTGTACAGAAGAACTTGATGGCGAGTAACAATAATTCACAATCTTCCAAAAGAACTTTGATAACCAGAACACACGTACATAATGATAGCAATGAAGGGACAATCAGAATGGCACAAGGGGCAGTGGTACGCAGTCATCACAGATAGCGAAGCTCTGATAACTAGAGGATTTCATGTATAACCTGGATGGCTTTGGATTTCCATAGAGACATAGTAGTGGAAAAATAAATTCTGTACAGGCACGAATACATCAGGGAAATTTACCGTACTGAATAAATCAGAACCAGACGGGCTGACACATCACCATTATACGATCTTATCTTTCAACACAGGCGTATGGAATCTACGAATACCATACATGATGCACTGGTTATAGAAGGTGGTTATCTAACGCTTGATGTAGGCTATATAGTTCATGACAACAAAGACAAGAAAGATGGAACCAGACTCAAACAGGAGATATGATTATGACAACTACGAAGCTTGAGATGTCTAGGGGAATACAAACTGGGAAATTGAGTTCAGTAAATAAGATCCACGTCATTGTGGGGAAAAGTTCTGTACAGTTTGTGGTGAAGGAGGAGGAACATGGGTACTTCACCCTCAAGTACAGGAAGGTTAGACATGAGAAAAGTTTGGTTCAGTATAAGACGTCGTGAAGTGGAAAAGCTCAGGGATGTACATTGCAGAATATAATGGAGACACTTCAACCAGACTTATAAAATCTATAAAACATGCGTTTTATAAAATATGCGAAGCATTTATAAAATATGCCAAGATGGAATGACTGTAGCAGGATAAGAAAGGTGAAGGAGAGGAAATTCTAAACGAATATTTTGCACAAGGCAGATGATACCCCGAGACTTTCCATAATTTCATCAGGAGTAAATTGCCAGTTTTATTAAAAGCAGCCACGGGGATCCAGAGGGAAGGGTTGTAGGTGGATGATGTTACGATATGCGAGGAACTTGAGTACGATATGCGAGGAACTTGAGTAAAAAGTTCAGAAGTGTTTCACAATGGAAGACAGACACTATAGCCCCAACACCAGGAAGCAAGTCTTGGAAAGCAATGTCCAGAAAAGACATAAAAGAAGAGGAAAAGGATCGTTGTTGTGATGATATTTCTCCATGTATTTAGATGTGTCCAGATACACTTCACGGTCCACTTGACTCGGTACTCAAGACGTTACTAAAGATGATCAAGTGTCATGGAGGGGTGTCTCCTACGAGTGTGGTCTGTAAGATACTGGAAAAGATAATCAGAAAGCAAATGGATGACATCTTGTTGACAAGACCAGAGTGAAAGACAACACGGCTTCATGGGAAGTCATGTGTAACAGATTTCCTAGACGTCTTTGAGATTAATTTCAATTTTAGACAAAGGAGAAGGTTTGGTGGATTGTCTTTCTCTGGGGCACCTGAGAGCATTTGACACTGCGCTTCATGGGAGGCTGGTAGAGAAACCAAATTTTCAGGCAGGGATGAGGGAATAGACTCCTTCAATGGATATAGTAAGTATATCTCTAACGAAGGGAACAAAGGACGCATTTCAGAGGGACCTTTACGAAATGGGTTGAGGTCACCCAAGGTGTGGGGCAAGGTTCAGTCCTGGGACCACTGCTCTTCTTGATCTATGGAAACGACTTGCTAGAGGCAAGGGACTCCTACCTGGATACAATTGCTTGGAGAAACCCTGAAGATGGCCCGATCCCTGATGATGAAATGCAAAGTAAATGGATATTGATGAGGACAGCAGACAGTGAGAGACGGTTTGATTTGAATATCATCACCACCAACCATCACAGCTCCCCATCTACCGTCCCAGCTCCCCACGCACCGTCTCATCTCCCCATCTACCATCCCCTATCATCACCCTCCGTCTCAGTTTTCCACCCACCACTCTAGCTCCCCCGTCCACCAGCCCTTCACCCAACGTCACAGCTCCCCACCCACTGCTCCAACCACTCATCCACCGTCATATCTCATCACCCACCGTCCCAGCTCCCCACCCACCGCCCCAGCTCCCCACCACCCACCGCCCTAGCTCCCCACTATGATGCATCGCCCGTCAGCTCCTCCACGCGACGCTCACATTTTTTATGGCTGTGATTAGGTTATGATGTCGTTATGTGCTCCGGGGGCCGCCCCGCCCCGCCCCGCCCCGCCCCGCCACGACCCATCCCTCCCTCTCTCGTCCCTCCTCAGTGACATATCTAATAAAAAAATCTGTATACTGTATTCATTAAAATCTAAATACATTTCACGCCGTGAATGTATTCCTGTATATGGAGCCGCTGCCCTCCTGGGATATGATGAGCCTGGCACACACTGGCAGCCATCAAGGATTAACAAAGATGAAAATGTGAGAGGCGGCGGCGGGGGAGAGGACCCCAGTGTGAGAGGCGGCGGGGGAGAGGACCCCAGTGTGAGAGGCATCGAGGGAGAGGACCCCAGTGTGAGGCGGCGGGGGAGAGGACCACAGTGTGAGGCGGCGGGGAGAGGACCACAGTGTGAGAGGCGGCGGGGAGAGGACCACAGTGTGAGGCGGCGGGGGAGAGGACCCCAGTGGGAGAGGCGGCGGGGAGAGGACCCCAGTGTGAGAGGCGGCGGGGGAGAGGACCACAGTGTGAGAGGCGGCGGGGGAGAGGACCCCAGTGGGAGAGGCGGCGGGGAGAGGACCCCAGTGTGAGAGGCGGCGGGGGAGAGGACCCCAGTGGGAGAGGCGGCGGGGGAGAGGACCCCAGTGGGAGAGGCGGCGGGGGAGAGGACCACAGTGTGAGAGGCGGCGGGGGAGAGGACCCCAGTGGGAGAGGCGGCGGGGGAGAGGACCCCAGTGGGAGAGGCGGCGGGGGAGAGGACCCCAGTGGGAGAGGCGGCCGGGGGAGAAGATCCAAAGTGTGAGAGACGGCGGGGAGAGGCTCCCAGTGTGAGTTGTGGCGGGGAGAGGACCCCAGTGTGATAAAACTGTCTGTTATCAAGAGGGAGGAGGGTGGGTGTGCCGGTGATGGGGAGGGGCGTCCTGGGCGGCCCGGCGCGGCGGGAGTCCCCAGGGGGCGGCGACCCAGGCCCGTGACCCCACCCTCACCGATTTATGGAGTGGGCGCTCTGGGAGGAGCGCGAGATGAAGACGTAATCGTCAGGAGCAATAATATGACACTTATCGCTACGTCCGCGTTTGTCAAGTGGCACATTCACGTGACACGTCGAGACACACGTGAAACCTCACACATCAGGTCGGCACTTGGGTTGCGTAAGTTATCCTTACGAAGCAAACTTTATATGGAAAGACAACTAACATCGGAAGCCGTACGTAACAAGGCGAGGAGCGCTCAGTAAGTTATCCAGTACGATAAATCTCAGAGGTGGGGGGTCGCAGGAGTTGGCTAGGGTCGTCGGCGACTGGGAGCCAGACGACGCCAACACAGATGCCTGCTGGACTCAAGAACCCCTTGAAAAAACACTGCTACACACACACACACACACACACACACACACACACACGGGTTGTGGCCATGGGCTACTGACCTGCTGGTGTCCTTCTCTGGTCGCCGGAGGCACACGGACGCTACCGTCAACACTACCGTGGTCGCTGATGATCTCCGTAGCCATGTCTGTCCTACACACTGTCGTCTAGCATGAGCAGAGACTAGGCGTCCGTGAGGCGGTCAAGAACCGTGAGGCCCCTGTGATTCGGGCAGGACCAGGCGGTCGCCCCACCTGCTGGGTAGGAGATGAAATCTACCTTTTCCTCGTTGACCTCCTCCTCCTCCTCCTCCTCTACACAGACACGATAGTCTATCGAGACACACTTGGCGGTCAATATCAGTCCACATCTATCACAATTGCCAGCAGCTCATCCCTTACACTGCCACCCTGGACGTCTTCCAGAGCCTTTCCCACCATCAGGCACTTCCAGGAAAGTATCGTGTACTTCGTCCCCCTAATATTCTCTCACTCCACCTCCATGGCCGCCGCAGAGTTGAACCCACCCACCAGCAGGAGGTACCCCGGTGTGGTCCAGACGTGCCCCCTCACCATCATCCTCCCTCACTGCCTCGCCATCACTCACCTCTCCTCCTCCTCCTCCTCCTCCTGCCACTACTGATATACACTGATGGTCCTCCTCGTGTTCAATATGTCAGGCACACGTGAGTCTGGCACCACGTCCCGGGACAGACACGTGAGTCTGGCACCACGTCCCGGGACAGACACGTGAGTCTGGCTCCATGTCCCGGGACAGAAACGTGCAGTAGGTGCAGCGGGCGGGATGTGTGTTAACCAGGTGAAGTGGACAGGATGGACGATATGGCTAACAGAACGGGTGGGATAGATAATATGGTTGATAGAGTGGGTGGGATAGATGATATGGTTGATAGAAAGGGCGGGATGGATGATATGGTTGATAGTAGGTGGGATAGATACGGTTGATAGAGTGGGCGGGATGGATGATATGGTTCATGGAGTTGGTGAGATTATGGTTCATGGAGTGAGTGAGATGGGTGATATGGTTGACTGAGTGGGTGGGATGGATGATATGGTTAACTGAGTGGGTGGGATGGATGATACGGTTCATGGAGTGGGTGATATGGTTGACTGAGTGGGTGAGATGGATGATATGGTTCTTGGAGAGGGTGGTACGGATGATATGCATGATGAGGTGGATGTGATGGATGATATGGCTGATAGAGTGGTTGGGATGGATTATATGGTTGATGGAGTGGGTAGGATGGATTATATGGTTGATGGAGTGGGTAGGATGGATGATACGGTTGATGGAGTGGGTGGGATGGATGATATGGTTCATGGGGTGGGTGGGTTGGATGATATGGTTCATGGGGTGGGTGGTATGATAGATGATATGGTTGACAGAATGGGAGGGGTGGACGATATGGTTGATGGAGTGGATGGGATAGACGATACGGTTGATGGAGTGGGCGGGGTGAACGATATTTGTCGTTGGAGTGGGTGGGGTACATGATATGGTTAATGGAGTGGATGGGTGGACGATATGGCTGATGGATTCAACGTGGTGGACGATATGGTTCATGGAGTGGGTGGGATGGACGATATGGGTGACGGAATGGGAAGGGTGGACGATAGCTGTTGTTGGAGTAGACAGGGTGGACGATATGGTTAATGGAGTGGGCGGGATGGACGATATGGTTAATAGAGTGGGTGGGATAGACGATATGATTGGAGCGGGTGGGATGGACGATATGGTTAATGGAGTGGGTGGGGTGGACAATACGGTTAACGGAGTGGGTGGAATGGACGATATGGTTGATGGAATGGGTGGAGTGAACGATATGTGTGATGGAGTGGGTGGGACAGACTATATGGGTGATGGAGTGGGAAGGGCGGACGATAATTTTCGTTGGAGTGGGCGGGGTAGACGACATGGTTAATGAAGTGGGCGGGGTGGACGACATAGTTGATGGAGTGGGCGGGATGGACGATATGGTTGGAGCGGGTGGAATGGACGATATGGTTATTGGAGTGGACGGGGTGGACGACATGGTCGATGGAGTGGGTGGAGTGGATAATATGGGTGATGGAGTGGGCGGGATGGACATGGTTGATGGAGTGGGTGGGGTAGACGATATGGGTGGAGTGGGCGGAGTGGACGAATTAAATGATGGAGTGGGCGGGGTGGACGACATGGATGTTGGATTGAGTGGGGTGGACGATATGGGTGATGGAGTGGGCGGGGTGGACGATATGGATGATGGAGAGGGTGGGATGGACGATATGGGTGATGAGAGGTTGGGATGGTCTATATGGTCGATTGAGTGGACAGGATGGACGATATGATTGATGGAGTGGGTGGGATGGACGATAGGAGTGATATAGTGGGCGGGATGGACGAAATGAGTTATGGAGTGGGCTTGGACGATATGGGTGATGGAGTGGGCGGGATAGACGATATGTGCTATTGGAGTGGGTGGGATGGACGATATGGTTGATGGAGTGGGTGGGATGGATAATTTGGTTGATGAAATGGGTGGGATGAACGATACCGTTGATGAAGAGGTCGGGATGGACGATATGATTGGTGGAGTGGACGGGATGGACGATATGGTTGGTGGAGTGGGCGGGACAGCATATATGGTTGATGGAGAAACCAGGATGGTTGGTGGAATGGGCATGGGTGACTGGTGCAGTGGTCGAGGTGGCTGAGGGCACGAGTGTTAAGAAGGGCACGACACACACGCTGGCCTCACTCCCTACCTCACTGATATCACTCACCCGCGCCCGCTGGCCACAGATTCCACTAGTCGTATCCTCCACGCTCATGACTTAGGCTTCCTGACCCGAAAGCCAGCGCCCCATGACCTCCATCCCACAAGGTGTGGTGACAGCGGCTGTGTTCACCAGGTCAACTGTCCACCACCAACAATGTCGGCTGCCGCCCTACCTGTCAAGACATACCACTTCCCCCCACCCGCACACCGCATCACCTGTAACTGTGCACACGACCCAGACAATGTCTGCTATCTTCTTATACATACATACATACATATATATATATATATATATATATATATATATATATATATATATATATATATATATATATATATATATATAAGGAATTCTTTTTCCTGCCACAGAATTCAAGTTACAAGATGGCCGTCGTGTTGAAGACATAACTGGTGTACATTATGTCTCGTAATGCCGGGATCCTTCATTATTAACAACCATCACCAGCCGAATCCATTATATTCATATTATTAATCGGTCATTAACTAATATCTTCCTATTACGATGAGCCTCAGAACCAGCCACACATTACTTTCCATAACCCAGCCTAGTCTTGACCGTAACCTAATTCGTCAAGACATTACAGCTGCCGTCAAGTAAGCAATAAACAACAAATGTCCGTGCCGGCCATGACACCATAAACCAAAACTACCATCATTAAAATGACGAAGTCAAGAGTTACTGCTGGGGGAAGAACCCCCTTCACGTTCAGCCGTCATGTTAGATGGCGCGAACTGTCACCTCCCACCCAACCCAGCCTAGTTCTGACGCCTGGCCACAGATGGCAGCGCCTACAAGGACGGCCGTCTGGCCAAACTTTGAAACCCCTTCCTGTTACCTTAACACTCAGCTTTAGAATATGTATTGATGTTAGATATGGTTAGTAACAAGTCACAGTTTTTGATCTGCGCCAGTTATCAGTGTCAGTTTTATTTTACATCCCCCCATGTTCATCTTGCGAACGTCAGCGATGTCTCAGCCAGCCTTAAACTTAATAACATCATCTCAGATGGAAAAAAGGACATGCAGGAATCTCTGACGTGAACGGATTTCATGGAAACTAACGGCACAACAAGCCCAGATAACATACTGTAGGTCTCTCGTCACAAATGATACATTTAGGTAAGACAGATAATACAATTACCACACAATACCGTCCTCTGTAACTACCACACAATACGTTGAAACATTAATGCTACTAAATCTAAGATGTAAAAAAAAAATGGGAATGAGCAGATCTGTTTCAAAGGCATGTCGGAATTACCTGGGGTCCTGTGGGAGCACAAGGATCTACTGCTTTTCTCCTGTTTTCATGACCTCTTGACCAGAGCACCGCTCGGGAACTGGCATTTGATCAACGTTCTTGTGCACCCGATGTTCGTCCTGTGAACATAGCGCAGAAGGATTAATGAGGTCACAAAAGGTCTTTGTCTTACCCAAGGTGACTATTACATATACATAAGCTTACTATTCCATACGTGCATCAATTGCTGGCAAAGAAGTACCTAGATATATCCACATAATTTCAGGATCTTGTTATAAAGAATAAGGTGTTGTGTAGTTTTTCTGGTTTTTTTTGGCCCTGTCACCTCAAAGGTCTTATCATTTTCAGTCTACGACACAGTTGTGGTTCTAGTGTGTCCACATCTCTGGCAACAAACTTGACAATTCACATGATTAACAATTTCAGATAAGCCACAGCACCTCTACAACAGAACCTACAGCCTAGCACTAAACCAGCTTGTGGTTACTGATCTTGTTAATTTCTCCAAACACGTTTTACTCGACACATTTCGTTATGGTAAGAAATGGATCTACTAGTGCCTTTTTAAAACATCTTTAATGGCCAACCTAGTGAGGTGTTGAACAGCCTCTCTGTCAAATGCAAGTTTGGGTAAAGCATCAACTTCACCATCCTTCTCGACACGTCTGTGAGAGAGAATCCATAACAATTTGACTTGGATATCCTCACCAGTGATGGTTGCATAGCTTTATCTGGTTTCAGAGACTAGCATGTTACATTCTGATCTCTTGGTACTTGGGGCCTATCAGTTAGGTTAAGCAAATCAGAGACGATTAAACTGTCTGAGGAAGTTGTTTCTGCATGGTCAACAGTGATGAATATGGCGAATAATTTAGTTTGTATATGTGCATGTTGTTTATTCTGTTTCCTCAGCTGTAACCGTTGGGCTGGATCACGGTGGCAGCACCACCTGCCCTCCCAGTAGCAGTGTTGAGAGAGCTGTCAGTATAGATAGAATAGGCTTTGTAATATACAGTCTGAAGTGTGTGTGCGTGTGTGTGTGTTCAAGCAAACTGGTTTTGTCAATGCGTTGAAGGTGAAGATTGTGAGTAAATAGTTTCGTAGATGGGTATGTAGGTCTGGCGATAACAAGGAGAGTTGTTTGCCAGGGAGGCAGAAAATGCGATTGCTTCTTAATTTTCGTACCGCTGATGTACTCCAAACACTGACATGTTTTTCGCTGTTATTTGCATTCATTTAGATTTATTTATCTCATGACGCATGTGTCTGAACAGTTCTGTAGATAATGGTATCTAGATCACCACTCAAAAGCTTCGATCTTACTTTGAGAATAAATTCAGGTGTTCTTTCGTCACCGTTTGGTATAACTAGTTCTTGAGTAGTTTAGTGGTCTTGGGATAACCAAGTATAGTTCTTATAGCTTTATTTTGCATTCTTTAAAGACTATCAATACCACAGTTGTTTAGAAACAAAAATGTACTCACTTTTTGACACTCTATACCACTGATTTTGTTTTCTTTTACAGATCCAATTGACCCTAAAAATGGCAGTTCCAAAAAATGTACTCACTCTTTAGATGACAATGAATGTAGTGTTTGTTGACTTAAAAACAAGATTTATGGTTAAGATTAATCAAATTCAGTGATATTTTACTGTAACACAAAATTTTACTTTTTGTTCAACACTTACATAAAGAAAAAAAACCTGATTAATTCTGACTTGCTGAATCAAAAAACGCTTTTGATATCATTTAGAATGACATTATTTCATACTATGCGTAAGTTGATTGCAAGACGTAATCTAAGTGTGTTTACAAGTACATGTAACAGGCGAAGAACAATAATGCTGCGCCATGAACGCAGTCATTCATGTTTCACAGTAAACACAACATCGCAATAGGAATGACGACTGCTACAGGAAAATGAATGCAGTAAGCCATGATTGCAATCCATTCATGATTTCTAACATTAATGAAACCGCAAGAAGAAAAAAAAGGAAGTGTTCTACAGCTACATACAAAGTAAATAAAGACTGTAACCCATAAAGAACAGCTTACACCTAGTCACTACAATTTAAGAACCTAAGGACCACTGGAAAGTGATGTATGGCACTTGACTCTCATTAAGATGAAGTTCAGGCTCTACCAGGAGAAACCAGAGGTAATGAGCCATCATCCCAGGGATGTAGTTGCCTTGATACCTACGTTCCATCACTGGAATATCCTGGGGGAAACGCTCACCTTGCTGGTCGCCCACACCAGCCAGATTGCCCGTGAAAATCTTCAAGTGCAGGTTTGTTTTCAGTGATATGTGTGATGTCCCATGATTTCTAACATTAATGAAACCGCAAGAAGAAAAAAAAGGAAGTGTTCTACAGCTACATACAAAGTAAATAAAGACTGTAACCCATAAAGAACAGCTTACACCTAGTCACTACAATTTAAGAACCTAAGGACCACTGGAAAGTGATGTATGGCACTTGACTCTCATTAAGATGAAGTTCAGGCTCTACCAGGAGAAACCAGAGGTAATGAGCCATCATCCCAGGGATGTAGTTGCCTTGATACCTACGTTCCATCACTGGAATATCCTGGGGGAAACGCTCACCTTGCTGGTCGCCCACACCAGCCAGATTGCCCGTGAAAATCTTCAAGTGCAGGTTTGTTTTCAGTGATATGTGTGATGTCCCATTACTCTGTAGTTATCAGTTATATTACTGTTAAACTCTGTAGTTTTCTGACCTGGTGTTGCCCAGAAATTCATTCACTACCTCTTGAATGACTTCCAAGAGGGTAATGTAA
This sequence comes from Panulirus ornatus, assembly GCF_036320965.1. Classification (NCBI taxonomy): domain Eukaryota; kingdom Metazoa; phylum Arthropoda; class Malacostraca; order Decapoda; family Palinuridae; genus Panulirus; species Panulirus ornatus. The sequence goes on from NC_092232.1 coordinate 34,987,522, forward strand.
TAGTACTGGACAGCTTAGGTTCAAAGTTCTCATCGTAGAGAACACAGCAGCTCTGAGTACCATTATAATGTCCTCTTTCACTTTTGCCTCACTCACAGGAGGAAAAAATTCCTTCCACATTCTGAAATGCTCCACCTTCATCAAGAGATTCAACACAGGTTTTCAAGTTTGATGTGTGACGGTGGGAGGAGGACACAGTGAGGGTCTACCAGTCAGTGGTTTATATCGAGCACTTTCTCTCTTGGTGGCCTACGCTGAGCTTGATGGTGATTCGTGGTAGCCCTGCTGTCCCACAAGCACAGAAAACGGGGAACCCATCGTCATTACCACGGGTAACCTAGTTACTTTCGAGTGGCCACAGATTTTCCACTAGCATTGACTGTACTTGATGTTGTATGATTATTTCATGCACAGTGCATGCCCCGTGGGAACTGATGGCTCTGAGTTACCATTATGCAGAAGAATAGCCTTCAAACTTAATCTAGAAGAATCAATAAACAGAGGCCACTCATGCATTACAACATCAACATCGTTGCAAAAATATAAACCTTCCTTAACGTCAAAGAAGCTGGATAACTGTTGACAGCGGTTGCGAAACACCGATATATTTTGTACCTGGAGCCAGCATATGACATTATCTAAACGTAAGGCTAACTATTCAGCAGTTTAGCTTTGGCCTATAGAGATATTTAAAACTCTTAACTAAATCGTTTATATCTGGCTGGGTGATGAGATGTGAATCAACGGGATCGTACTTATGCGTCATCTGTTTGTAGACAAATCTTCCTCATCAGAGTCACTGTGGGTTACCATCACCTCCCAGTCACTGTGGGTTACCATCACCTCCCAGAGTCACTGTGGGTTACCATCACCTCCCAGTCACTGTGGGTTACCATCACCTCCCAGAGTCACGGTGGGTTACCATCACCTCCCAGTCACTGTGGGTTACCATCACCTCCCAGAGTCACTGTGGGTTACCATCACCTCCCAGAGTCACTGTGGGTTACCATCACCTCCCAGAGTCACTGTGGGTTACCATCACCTCCCAGAGTCACTGTGGGTTACCATCACCTCCCAGTCACAGTGGGTTACAATCACCTCCCAGAGTCACTGTGGGTTACCATCACCTCCCAGTCACTGTGGGTTACCATCACCTCCCAGAGTCACAGTGGGTTACCATCACCTCCCAGTCACAGTGGGTTACCATCACCTCCCAGAGTCACTATGGGTTACCATCACCTCCCAGAGTCACGGTGTGTTACCATCACCTCCCAGAGTCACTATGGGTTACCATCACCTCCCAGAGTCACTATGGGTTACCATCACCTCCCAGAGTCACGGTGTGTTACCATCACCTCCCAGAGTCACTATGGGTTACATCACATCCCAGAGTCACTGTGGGTTACAATCACCTCCCAGAGTCACTGTGGGTTACATCACCCTCCCAGAGTCACTGTGGGTTAACATCACCTCCCAGAGTCACTGTGGGTTACCATCACCTCCCAGAGTCACTAGTGGGTTACCAATCACCTCCCAGAGTCACTGTGTGTTACCATCACCTCCCAGAGTCACTGTGGGTTACAATCACCTCCCAGAGTCACTGTGGGTTATCACACCTCCCAGAGTCACTGTGGGTTACCATCACCTCCCAGAGTCACTATGGGTTACAATCACCTCCCAGAGTCACTGTGTGTTACCATAACCTCCCAGAGTCACTGTGGGTTACCATCACCTCCCAGAGTCACTGTGGGTTACAATCACCTCCCAGAGTCACGGTGGGTTATCACTGCCTCCCAGAGTCACTGTGGGTTACCATCAACTCCCAGAGTCACTGTGGGTTACCATCACCTCCCAGAGTCACTGTGGGTTACCATCACCTCCCAGAGTCACTGTGGGTTACCATCACCTCCCAGAGTCACTGTGGGTTACCATCACCTCCCAGAGTCACTGTGGGTTACCATCTCCTCCCAGAGTCACGGTGGGTTATCAACTGCCTCCCAGAGTCACTGTGGGTTACCATCACCTCCCAGAGTCACTGTGGGTTACCATCACCTCTCAGAGTCACGGTGGGTTACCATCACCTCCCAGAGTCACTGTGGGTTACCATCACCTCCCAGAGTCACTATGGGTTACCATCACCTCCCAGAGTCACTATGGGTTACCATCACCTCCCAGAGTCACTGTGGGTTACCATCACCTCCCAGAGTCACTATGGGTTACCATCACCTCCCAGAGTCACTATGGGTTACCATCACCTCCCAGAGTCACTGTGGGTTACCATCACCTCCCAGAGTCACTATGGGTTACCATCACCTCCCAGAGTCACTGTGGGTTACCATTGCCTCCCAGAGTCACTGTGGGTTACCATCACCTCCCAGAGTCACTATGGGTTATCATCACTTCCCAGAGTCACTATGGGTTACCATCACCTCCCAGAGTCACTGTGGGTTACCATCGCCTCCCAGTTACTGAGTGGAACTTGAGTATCACTTGAACGAGTCGCTTGTCTCATGACAGATTGGATGTTTGGGTATTGTATGTTGTGTTTTGTCCTGTTGCAAAATCATCCCCCCAAAAAAATCTTCGACATATAAAAGTATTAGTCTGTCATATGGTCTTTTTTTGCTCTTAACGAACCCTTAGCACTGCAGTATTCATTTTACTTTTGCCTTTGAAGCCACTGTGGTAAGTTCCTAGTGTAACTTTACAACAGAATATCACTACCTCAAGAGGGTTAGGGAGAATGATTTGGTAAACAAAGAGGAGGTAGTAAAAGCTTTCCGGAAGATGAAAGCCGGCAAGGCAGCAGGTTTGGATGGTATTGCAGTGGAATTTATTAAAAAAAAAAAAAAAAAAAAAAGAGGGTGACTGTATTGTTGACTGGTTGGTAAGGTTATTTAATGTATGTATGATTCATGGTGAGGTGCCTGAGGATTGGCGGAATGCTTGCATAGCGCCATTGTACAAAGGCAAAGGGGATAAGAGTGAGTGCTCAAATTACAGAGGTATAAGTTTGTTGAGTATTCCTGGGAAATTATATGGGAGGGTATTGATTGAGAGGGTGAAGGCATGTACAGAGCATCAGATTGGGGAAGAGCAGTGTGGTTTCAGAAGTGGTGGAGGATGTGTGGATCAGGTGTTTGCTTTGAAGAATGTATGTGAGAAATACTTAGAAAAACAAATGGATTTGTATGGAGCATTTATGGATCTGGAGAAGGCAAATGATAGAGTTGATAGAGATGCTCTGTGGAAGGTATTAAGAATAAATGGTGTGGGAGGCAAGTTGTTAGAAGCAGTGAAAAGTTTTTATCGAGGATGTAAGGCATGTGTACGTGTAGGAAGAGAGGAAAGTCATTGGTTCTCAGTGAATGTAGGTTTGCGGTAGGGGTGTGTGATGTCTCCATGGTTGTTTAATTTGTTTATGGATGGGGTTGTTAGGGAGGTGAATGCAAGAGTTTTGGAAAGAGGGGCAAGTATGCAGTCTGTTGTGGATGAGAGAGCTCGGGGAGTCAGTTGTTGTTCGCTGATGATACAGCGCTGGTGGCTGATTCATGTGAGAAACTGCAGAAGCTGGTGACTGAGATTAGTAAAGTGTGTGAAAGAAGAAAGTTAAGAGTAAATGTGAATAAGAGCAAGGTTATTAGGTACAGTAGGGTTGAGGGTCAAGTTAATTGGGAGGTAAGTTTGAATGGAGAAAAACTGGAGGAAGTAAAGTGTTTAAGATATCTGGGAGTGGATCTTGCAGCGGATGGAACCATGGAAGCGGAAGTGAATCATAGGGTGGGGGAGGGGGGGCGAAAATCCTGGGAGCCTTGAAGAATGTTTGGAAGTCGAGAACATTATCTCGGAAAGCAAAAATGGGTATGTTTGAAGGAACAGTGGTTCCAAAAATGTTGTATGGTTGCGAGGCGTGGGCTATGGATAGAGTTGTGCGCAGGAGGGTGGATGTGCTGGAAATGAGATGTTTGAGGACAATATGTGGTGTGAGGTGGTTTGATCGAGTAAGTAATGTAAGGTAAGAGAGATGTGTGGAAATAAAAAGAGTGTGGTTGAGAGAGCAGAAGAGGGTGTTTTGAAATGGTTTGGCCACATAGAGAGAATGAGTGAGGAAAGATTGACCAAAAGGATATATGTGTCAGAGATGGAGGGAACGAGGAGAAGTGGGAGACCAAATTGGAGGTGGAAAGATGGAGTGAAAAAGATTCTGAGTGATCTGGGCCTGAACATGCAGGAGAGTGAAAGGCATGCAAGGAATAGAGTGAATTGGAACGATGTGGTATACCGGGGTCGACGTGCTGTCAATGGATTGAACTAGGGCATGTGAAGCGTCTGGGGTAAACCATGGAAAGTTCTGTGGGACCTGGATGTGGAAAGGGAGCTGTGGTTTCGGTGCATTATTACACGACAGCTAGAGACTGAGTGTGAACGAATGGGGCCTTTGTTGTCTTTTCCTAGCTCTACCTCGCACACATGAGGGGGTTGTTATTTCATGTGTGGCGAGGTGGCGATGGGAATGAATAAAGGCAGACAGTATGAATTATGTACATGTATATATATGTATATGTCTGTGTGTATATATACATGTATACGTTGAGATGTATAGGTATGTATATTTGCGTGTGTGGACGTGTATGTATATACATGTGTATGTGGGTGGGTTGGGCCATTCTTTCGTCTGTTTCCTTGCGCTTCTCGCTAACGCGGGAGACAGCGACAAAGCAAAATATATATATATATATATATATATATATATATATATATATATATATATATATATATATATATATATATATATGAGAAGAGTGGGAGGTGGGTTGATTAGAAAGGGTAGTGAGTGGTGGGGTGAAGAAGTAAGAGTATTAGTGAAAGAGAAGAGAGAGGCATTTGGACGATTTTTGCAGGGAAAAATGAAATTGAGTGGGAGATGTATAAAAGAAAGAGACAGGAGGTCAAGAGAAAGGTGCAAGAGGTGAAAAAAAGGGCAAATGAGAGTTGGGGTGAGAGAGTATCATTAAATTTTAGGGAGAATAAAAAGATGTTCTGGAAGGAGGTAAATAAAGTGCGTAAGACAAGGGAGCAAATGGGAACTTCAGTGAAGGGCGCAAATGGGGAGGTGATAACAAGTAGTGGTGATGTGAGAAGGAGATGGAGTGAGTATTTTGAAGGTTTGTTGAATGTGTTTGATGATAGAGTGGCAGATATAGGGTGTTTTGGTCGAGGTGGTGTGCAAAGTGAGAGGGTTAGGGAAGATGATTTGGTAAACAGAGAAGAGGTAGTAAAAGCTTTGCGGAAGATGAAAGCCGGCAAGGCAGCAGGTTTGGATGGTATTGCAGTGGAATTTATTAAAAAAGGGGGTGACTGTATTGTTGACTGGTTGGTAAGGTTATTTAATGTATGTATGACTCATGGTGAGGTGCCTGAGGATTGGCGGAATGCGTGCATAGTGCCATTGTACAAAGGCAAAGGGGATAAGAGTGAGTGCTCAAATTACAGAGGTATAAGTTTGTTGAGTATTCCTGGTAAATTATATGGGAGGATATTGATTGAGAGGGTGAAGGCATGTACAGAGCATCAGATTGGGGAAGAGCAGTGTGGTTTCAGAAGTGGTGGAGGATGTGTGGATCAGGTGTTTGCTTTGAAGAATGTATGTGAGAAATACTTAGAAAAACAAATGGATTTGTATGGAGCATTTATGGATCTGGAGAAGGCAAATGATAGAGTTGATAGAGATGCTCTGTGGAAGGTATTAAGAATAAATGGTGTGGGAGGCAAGTTGTTAGAAGCAGTGAAAAGTTTTTATCGAGGATGTAAGGCATGTGTACGTGTAGGAAGAGAGGAAAGTCATTGGTTCTCAGTGAATGTAGGTTTGCGGTAGGGGTGTGTGATGTCTCCATGGTTGTTTAATTTGTTTATGGATGGGGTTGTTAGGGAGGTGAATGCAAGAGTTTTGGAAAGAGGGGCAAGTATGCAGTCTGTTGTGGATGAGAGAGCTCGGGGAGTCAGTTGTTGTTCGCTGATGATACAGCGCTGGTGGCTGATTCATGTGAGAAACTGCAGAAGCTGGTGACTGAGATTAGTAAAGTGTGTGAAAGAAGAAAGTTAAGAGTAAATGTGAATAAGAGCAAGGTTATTAGGTACAGTAGGGTTGAGGGTCAAGTTAATTGGGAGGTAAGTTTGAATGGAGAAAAACTGGAGGAAGTAAAGTGTTTAAGATATCTGGGAGTGGATCTGGCAGCGGATGGAACCATGGAAGCGGAAGTGAATCATAGGGTGGGGGAGGGGGGCGAAAATCCTGGGAGCCTTGAAGAATGTTTGGAAGTCGAGAACATTATCTCGGAAAGCAAAAATGGGTATGTTTGAAGGAACAGTGGTTCCAAAAATGTTGTATGGTTGCGAGGCGTGGGCTATGGATAGAGTTGTGCGCAGGAGGGTGGATGTGCTGGAAATGAGATGTTTGAGGACAATATGTGGTGTGAGGTGGTTTGATCGAGTAAGTAATGTAAGGGTAAGAGAGATGTGTGGAAATAAAAAGAGTGTGGTTGAGAGAGCAGAAGAGGGTGTTTTGAAATGGTTTGGCCACATAGAGAGAATGAGTGAGGAAAGATTGACCAAAAGGATATATGTGTCAGAGATGGAGGGAACGAGGAGAAGTGGGAGACCAAATTGGAGGTGGAAAGATGGAGTGAAAAAGATTCTGAGTGATCTGGGCCTGAACATGCAGGAGAGTGAAAGGCATGCAAGGAATAGAGTGAATTGGAACGATGTGGTATACCGGGGTCGACGTGCTGTCAATGGATTGAACTAGGGCATGTGAAGCGTCTGGGGTAAACCATGGAAAGTTCTGTGGGACCTGGATGTGGAAAGGGAGCTGTGGTTTCGGTGCATTATTACACGACAGCTAGAGACTGAGTGTGAACGAATGGGGCCTTTGTTGTCTTTTCCTAGCTCTACCTCGCACACATGAGGGGGTTGTTATTTCATGTGTGGCGAGGTGGCGATGGGAATGAATAAAGGCAGACAGTATGAATTATGTACATGTATATATATGTATATGTCTGTGTGTATATATACATGTATACGTTGAGATGTATAGGTATGTATATTTGCGTGTGTGGACGTGTATGTATATACATGTGTATGTGGGTGGGTTGGGCCATTCTTTCGTCTGTTTCCTTGCGCTTCCTCGCTAACGCGGGAGACAGCGACAAAGCAAAATATATATATATATATATATATATATATATATATATATATATATATATATATATATATATATATATATATATGAGAAGAGTGGGAGGTGGGTTGATTAGAAAGGGTAGTGAGTGGTGGGATGAAGAAGTAAGAGTATTAGTGAAAGAGAAGTGAGAGGCATTTGGACGATTTTTGCAGGGAAAAAATGAAATTGAGTGGGAGATGTATAAAAGAAAGAGACAGGAGGTCAAGAGAAAGGTGCAAGAGGTGAAAAAAAGGGCAAATGAGAGTTGGGGTGAGAGAGTATCATTAAATTTTAGGGAGAATAAAAAGATGTTCTGGAAGGAGGTAAATAAAGTGCGTAAGACAAGGGAGCAAATGGGAACTTCAGTGAAGGGCGCAAATGGGGAGGTGATAACAAGTAGTGGTGATGTGAGAAGGAGATGGAGTGAGTATTTTGAAGGTTTGTTGAATGTGTTTGATGATAGAGTGGCAGATATAGGGTGTTTTGGTCGAGGTGGTGTGCAAAGTGAGAGGGTTAGGGAAGATGATTTGGTAAACAGAGAAGAGGTAGTAAAAGCTTTGCGGAAGATGAAAGCCGGCAAGGCAGCAGGTTTGGATGGTATTGCAGTGGAATTTATTAAAAAAGGGGGTGACTGTATTGTTGACTGGTTGGTAAGGTTATTTAATGTATGTATGACTCATGGTGAGGTGCCTGAGGATTGGCGGAATGCGTGCATAGTGCCATTGTACAAAGGCAAAGGGGATAAGAGTGAGTGCTCAAATTACAGAGGTATAAGTTTGTTGAGTATTCCTGGTAAATTATATGGGAGGATATTGATTGAGAGGGTGAAGGCATGTACAGAGCATCAGATTGGAGAAGAGCAGTGTGGTTTCAGAAGTGGTAGAGGATGTGTGGATCAGGTGTTTGCTTTGAAGAATGTATGTGAGAAATACTTAGAAAAGCAAATGGATTTGTATGTAGCATTTATGGATCTGGAGAAGGCATATGATAGAGTTGATAGAGATGCTCTGTGGAAGGTATTAAGAATATATGGTGTGGGAGGCAAGTTGTTAGAAGCAGTGAAAAGTTTTTATCGAGGATGTAAGGCATGTGTACGTGTAGGAAGAGAGGAAAGTGATTGGTTCTCAGTGAATGTAGGTTTGCGGCAGGGGTGTGTGATGTCTCCATGGTTGTTTAATTTGTTTATGGATGGGGTTGTTAGGGAGGTGAATGCAAGAGTTTTGGAAAGGGGCAAGTATGAAGTCTGTTGGGGATGAGAGAACTTGGGAAGTGAGTCAGTTGTTGTTCGCTGCTGATACAGCGCTGGTGGCTGATTCATGTGAGAAACTGCAGAAGCTGGTGACTGAGTTTGGTAAAGTGTGTGAAAGAAGAAAGTTAAGAGTAAATGTGAATAAGAGCAAGGTAATTAGGTACAGTAGGGTTGAGGGTCAAGTCAATTGGGAGGTGAGTTTGAATGGAGAAAAACTGGAGGAAGTGAAGTGTTTTAGATATCTGGGAGTGGATCTGGCAGCGGATGGAACCATGGAAGCGGAAGTGGATCATAGGGTGGGGGAGGGGGCGAAAATTCTGGGGGCCTTGAAGAATGTGTGGAAGTCGAGAACATTATCTCGGAAAGCAAAAATGGGTATGTTTGAAGGAATAGTGGTTCCAACAATGTTGTATGGTTGCGAGACGTGGGCTATGGATAGAGTTGTGCGCAGGAGGATGGATGTGCTGGAAATGAGATGTTTGAGGACAATATGTGGTGTGAGGTGGTTTGATCGAGTAAGTAACGTAAGGGTAAGAGAGATGTGTGGAAATAAAAAGAGCGTGGTTGAGAGAGCAGAAGAGGGTGTTTTGAAATGGTTCGGGCACATGGAGAGAATGAGTGAGGAAAGATTGACCAAGAGAATATATGTGTCGGAGGTGGAGGGAACGAGGAGAAGAGGGAGACCAAATTGGAGGTGGAAAGATGAAGTGAAAAGACATCCATCTTTCCACCTCCAATTTGGTCTCCCTCTTCTCCTCGTTCCCTCCACCTCCGACACATATATTCTCTTGGTCATTCTTTCCTCACTCATTCTCTCCATGTGCCCGAACCATTTCAAAACACCCTCTTCTGCTCTCTCAACCACGCTCTTTTTATTTCCACACATCTCTCTTACCCTTACGTTACTTACTCGATCAAACCACCTCACACCACATATTGTCCTCAAACATCTCATTTCCAGCACATCCATCCTCCTGCGCACAACTCTATCCATAGCCCACGTCTCGCAACCATACAACATTGTTGGAACCACTATTCCTTCAAACATACCCATTTTTGCTTTCCGAGATAATGTTCTCGACTTCCACACATTCTTCAAGGCTCCCAGAATTTTCGCCCCCTCCCCCACCCTATGATCCACTTCCGCTTCCATGGTTCCATCCGCTGCCAGATCCACTCCCAGATATCTAAAACACTTTACTTCCTCAAGTTTTTCTCCATTCAAACTTACCTCCCATTTGACTTGACCCTCAACCCTACTGTACCTAATTACCTTGCTCTTATTCACATTTACTCTTAACTTTCTTCTTTCACACACTTTACCAAACTCAGTCACCAGCTTCTGCAGTTTCTCACATGAATCAGCCACCAGCGCTGTATCATCAGCGAACAACAACTGACTCACTTCCCAAGCTCTCTCATCCACAACAGACTTCATACTTGCCCCTCTTTCCAAAACTCTTGCATTCACCTCCCTAACAACCCCATCCATAAACAAATTAAACAACCATGGAGACATCACACACCCCTGCCGCAAACCTACATTCACTGAGAACCAATTACTTTCCTCTCTTCCTACACGTACACATGCCTTACATCCTCGATAAAAACTTTTCACTGCTTCTAACAACTTGCCTCCCACACCATATATTCTTAATACCTTCCACAGAGCATCTCTATCAACTCTATCATATGCCTTCTCCAGATCCATAAATGCTACATACAAATTCATTTGCTTTTCTAAGTATTTCTCACATACATTCTTCAAAGCAAACACCTGATCCACACATCCTCTACCACTTCTGAAACCACACTGCTCTTCCCCAATCTGATGCTCTGTACATGCCTTCACCCTCTCAATCAATACCCTCCCATATAATTTACCAGGAATATTCAACAAACTTATACCTCTGTAATTTGAGCACTCACTCTTATCCCCTTTGCCTTTGTACAATGGCACTATGCACGCATTCCGCCAATCCTCAGGCACCTCACCATGAGTCATACATACATTAAATAACCTTACCAACCAGTCAATAATACAGTCACCCCCTTTTTTAATAAATTCCACTGCAATACCATCCAAACCTGCTGCCTTGCCGGCTTTCATCTTCCGCAAAGCTTTTACTACCTCTTCTCTGTTTACAAAATCATTTTCCCTAACCCTCTCACTTTGCACACCACCTCGACCAAAACACCCTATATCTGCCACTCTATCATCAAACACATTCAACAAACCTTCAAATATATATATATATATATATATATATATATATATATATATATATATATATATATATATATATATATATCTTTTATTATTGCTTTGTCGCTGTCTCCCGCGTTAGCGAGGTAGCGCAAGGAAACAGACGAAAGAATGGCCCAACCCACACACATACACATGTATATGCATACATGTCCACACCCGCAAGTATACATACCTATACATCTCAATGTACACATATATATACACACACAGACATATACATATATACACATGTACATAATTCATACTGTCTGCCTTTATTCATTCCCATCGCCACCTCGCCACACATGAAATAACAACCCCCTCCCCCCTCATGTGTGCGAGGTAGCCCTATGAAAAGACAACAAAGGCCACATTCGTTCACACTCAGTCTCTAGCTGTCATGTAATAATGCAACGAAACCACAGCTCCCTTTCCACATCCAGGCCCCACAGAATCTTCTCTGGTTTAGTCCGGATTATTGCTGCGTCTGGAAGCCATTTTCAGTGAAAATAAAACAGGCGCAGGTAACGTGATAAGATACAGCATATCACTGAACACAACACACTGGGGTGGGCTCATTATCTCCTCTCCCTGCAGTGCCAGATCACTGCTGGAGACAACGTGGAGGGAGACACCACCATTACCTCCTCTCCCTACAGTGCCAGATCACCGCATGAGACCACATGGAAGAAGGCTCATTACCTTCTTTCCCCTCAGTGCCAGATCACTGCTGGAGACAACGTGGAGGGAGGCACCACCATTACCTCCTCTCCCTGCAGTGCCTGATCACTGCATGGTGGAGGGAGGTGTCACCATTATCTCCTCTCCCTGCAGTTCCAGATCACTGCATGGTGGAGGGAGGTGCCACCATTACCTCCTCTCCCTGCAGTGCCTGATCAGTGCAGGAGACCACGCGGAGGGAGGCTCATAACCTCCACTTCCAGCGGTGCCATATCACTGCAGGAGACCACGTAGAGGGAGGTACCACCGCTGCTTCACCCAGCAGCAGTACAGTAGCGGCAGAAGATGAGTGAGTTTAACACGGTCAGATAATTAACAGAAAACAATCAAGAGAGTTGGTCATCAATCGTCAGCTCAGGTCATCACAATCATCATCACAGATTCCTCCTCTACACACCATGGCGTTCTGTGCAAGACTAATGTACGAGAGACTTTGTGTATGTGTGTACCTAAGAATGCTTTGTATGTTAAGTTATGGCGTGTTCAAGAATATTATAATTATATTATAATTAACCGTCGAACCCTTGTGTGGGTCTTCTACAGCTACGGTCAGAAGCAGGGGATGATGGGATACATTTAGAGCGAGACGTTCCTCGTCAACACTTGTACACCCATCTCGCCACACTGACCTTTACATTCCTGGTTTCACCACAAACAGGACAGTCCGGTAGCACCTGTACACAAATATGGCTCACATAACTAACGTTGGTGTTTCTGCGATTTTCTGGGATTGATTTTAGTTAGCCAATGACAAGAACACAAAAAAAATCTGTACATTAGTACATTAAACAGACTGAGATGCATATATCCTAACCTCACTTCTTTCGTTAAAATAACACAATAGATTGGTGGTGAAATACCTATTTACCTGATGCAAAAATTTCATACGAAATAACTTGCCTGTTAGCAGTATAGAAGTGCAGGGTTCAAGTTCCACCACCACCTCCCAACAACCGTCACTCCAATCAGCGTAACTTCAGCAGTGGTCGGCAGCCACCAGGACCTGCAACACTAATTCGTGTTTACCACCGACTACATAACACTTAGTTACTAGTTATCCCTTTTCCAGATTTTCTACTGAGCCCCATACACACATGGGACTAATTATGAAATAAAAATAATGTGGGTCGATATGATATTTTACCTACATGATAAAAAAAAATTCCAACATAATCAACACCAGATAAGCTAACATAAGTCAGAAATGAGTGAAAAGTGGAAATTTCTTAATTTTGGGTATGGTATCATCGTAGAGATAAATAATACGATCTGTTCATCAAATGGATCAATATCTCATTCGGGTAACAAATCTAAAAAATAATTTTTTACAGACATGATTAAAGTGTCCAGGGTTTTTACAGATACATGATTAAAGTGTCCAGGGTTTTGACATTGAGGAAAAACTGCTAATATTGACTTACTTCACAATTTTGGTAGCGGAGATGATTACTAAATTCAATTAAATTGTACCAAGTTTTCATATGGGTTTTTTTTATATCACACTGCAGGCTCCAGTCACGGACAAAAGTCCACACCAAGGCCGGACTTTAATTGAAATACAGAGTTAATGAAACGGGGAAACAAGGGGAAAATGTTTACGAATTTTGAAGGAAGTAAAAAAACACGTCTTTCACAATGTGCCAGGTCATAATTATAGGGAAAGACATGAGAGCATAGACGGTTCCAAAAATTTGAGGTGTAGGGAATGAAACAGTTATCAAAACGGCCTATCCCTAGAGTTATCATGTAACGCAATATTAAGTACGTGGTTCATTGATATACACTCATTCGAACCATGTCCAAGGTCTTGATATGGAAAATTGTCAACAATGACTTGTACTTTACAACATTAGATAGGCTACCAAACCTTAATACTCTTGGAATAATGGAGACAAAACTCACAAAAGTGTTAAAGTCTGGCCTGATCTGTGCAGCAGAGGGATATATGACAACAAGGAGGGGCATAGAAATTAAATGGTGTTAGGGTCTAGTCCTCGTAATAAGGGACAAACAGCTTATCAACATAAGAAATATCGAGATAAATTACTGAACGCAAGACATGTATGGTGGTGGTGCTGCTAACTGACAACCCTTTACGAAAATGTAGCGTCCCTGAACACCTGTATGTTGAGAACGATGAAGGTACGAGACGACAGTGATGGAAGCAGCGAGGTTATCTCTCCTCGGAGATGGTAATGCCATGATAACGAGTAAATGAAATCATATAGAAATAGACTGGGAGAATTTAGATTCCCATGGAAACAAGAGGTCATGGTGAAGAGTCATGGTGAAAAGTGGCTGGGCTACATACTGTAGAATTTCCTGTACCAGCAAATCACTGAGGATACCTTAGCCAGAAGGGTTACGCTTCATCTCTACACAGTATGATGGACAGTAGACATTACGAAGTATGATGCAACAGTATGAGAAAGTGATCACGAAATGCTCTAGTTTCCTTTTGTCGTTAATCAAAGGAGACACAAAATGGGGATCTAAAGAGAAACATGATTTAGAGAGGATATGTCATTTGGTAACTACGCCGAGCTAAGAAAGTCCTTTGAGGCTACTACTGCATGAAATGAAAAATGCTCTGTAACCTGTGAGCAGACCCATAGCATAGAAGGTTCTGTGAAATGGGAAGCAAATGGAGGACAAAGGTAAAGAAAAGAGAGATGTGGTTCAATAAAAGATGTTTCAAAAAACAAGAAACTACGATGGAAGAGATGTAAACGACACAATAGCCAGTCAACACTTGAAAGTCATGAGAGCAAGGAACGAGCACTGTAAGATAAGCAGGGAGAAACAGTGGAAACTTAGATGGAAAAATTGTGGAGCAAGAAACAGTCCAGATTTCAACGGAAAATCGTTGGCAAAAGAGCAGCTAAGAGAATCGCAGCGAAGAAATGGGAAGAACGTGGGAGGAGCTAAATAATGAGTGTTTACAAAGTGGAAGACGCTATTGCCCAACACCCACATAAAAGGGGATGGGATGGGCATCCAAATGTAAAGAAAGGCCTTTACTCTTGATATTATTAAAAAAAAAAACTTACATTGTTTATATAAAGGCCCTTGAGTGCTACAGAAATGTGTTGTTGCCACATCTGACATGCCGCTCAGAATAATGTTCACTTGGTCGTTAGGGGAAGAAGTAGCGTCAGAGTAAAAAAAAGAAATTAATAAAAGGTATATGTCATGCCTGTCTTTAAGAAAGACGATCTGGAAATTGTGCTGAGCTAAAGATTATTCTATGAAACAAATGGTGGTCTGAACACTGGAAAAGATAATCAAATGGGCGAGGTCATTTCCTTGCGAATCTTTTAGACAAAGTACGTTACGACTTGGAGCAAAACACATGGATTAGTAGACTGTATGTTCCCGGATTACCAGAAAGCGTTTGACACTATATCATATCATCGGGGTCGGGTTAAGAAACTGGATCTACCAGCAGGAATAAGAGGCAGACTCCTTCACCGGACACGATTTTCTCAGTGGAAACAGCAATAGACACATGTGAGAGCAGTATTCTTGCAATCATTTTGAATCACCAGTGGGGTGCGGCAGGGTTCAGTCTTGGACCTACTGCTGCTTATCTTGATATACATGTGTGTACGACTCGCCTAATATGACTAGGCTCTTATCTAACATGTTTGTAGAGGATGCCAGTGTCATGCAGAAGTATAGGAGGAGGAGGAGGAGGAGGATTGCATCACTTTACAAAGGGACATAGACAAACTCCTAAGTTGGTCTGATATAATTCAGGCGAAGCATTCACAAAGTATTAAGGACGAGACACACTGACAAAAGGCCTCGTGGAAATTACTGTCCTAAACGTAAATAAGGTAACAGAATTTGCATGTAAATAAAACCTAGGCTTCAACTTGGGGGTGAAGTGATAACCTTCAAGTTTCTACATCAGCTGGATGACGCCAGAGTGAAAAGATGTCCGAAAGGCTAACGACAGAGTAACCAGAGTCAATAAAATAGAGAAGAGATGCTTGTTACGTACGCTGTTGTAGTGTAAAGTGTTGGATGGTCGGAACAATGTTAGGAAACTGTTAATGGTGGCAGTGTAAAAATGTATAAAAACAAGTACTTGACTGTCAAGTTCAAGGGATGAAGAAAAACAAAAAACAATAATTTATGAAATAATGTATGTCATGACCTAGACTACTTTTGGTATGCTAGGATATAGTACTTTTCATTACCTACTTTAATTATGCACGTAGGGGGGACTTGGGCGAGCCATTGTGTTAATGGATCATCACAAACAGAAAAACGCTGAGGCTAGAACATCAGTCAACCACAAATTAGTCCCATGTAATTTCATTTTAAGTAATATGGTTCAGTCTACTTAAAACTAATGTTCTGCGACTCCACGGACGTAAAAACGGTGAACCCGTGTGCGGAGCAACGATCACTGGCACATTGGGCGATTTCCTTCCAGCAGGTGAGTAATTCAAAGTATCTCTACATTACAGTGGATACGAACACATATGACTATAAATCTCCCTTCCCCGTAATGTACTAAAAGTAATTACAAAAGGGGCAACTACATCCTCATGTATGACTACATATTAGTTTCATGTCTTCCAAGACACATGTGATTCGTGTATGAAATCAATTTCTCATTTCTTTCGAAAATTTGGTTTCTGGTCATGAACAGCAATGCATCGAACAACAGTATGCATAAAACGGCTCTCAATACTTGAGCCGCCTAACTTTCAAAGTGTCTGCGCGCGCACAGAGTCAAATAAGCCGAGTCCGCCAGACTAGAGCAATACACACGCACAGCTGCTGCTGCTGACCATTTCCAGCTATCCACCCAACTCCTGATAACCCTCCGCCTTGCCCACTAATTACTTACTGTTGACTTCCCACTCCTGCCAGCTCCTCCGAACTATTCATCCCACTGCAGCTTACCTTTCTGAGTAACTTGCCCGCTGCTGACAACTGATTTTGACGACAATCTGCACCCACCCACCCTCCTCTCTCTCTCTCTCTCTCTCTCAGCATATCTGAAGTTTCCAGAAATACAGTAAATAGGAAGAAAGGATTAAGGTACATCAACCAATGACTGAGCATAACTAGGTTTTGCAGTCAAACACACAAAGAACCACAGCGAGTTAGCCTATCACAACGCAGGACCGTCCTTTCTCAGTGTACTTAAAACGTGTTTTCCCACCAGAATTAACTCTGATTTTGTGGAATTTGAAAAGATTTGTTAAAGCATGAGAAAGATGTGTAAAAACTTAAAACATCAAAACTTAAGAATATGTCTATAAAGCTATATAGTTTGATTTATTGTAATAGATATCTACAACCTAAGAATATCAATATAATGATATACATTTTTGCTCCCTATAAATCAATTATTGGTCGTCAGTTTACACTAAATCTATTATGTATTTCTCCAATGCTCTTTGTCCCTTATGATTAAATAAACCATTCTTTCATAGACAGAAAAAGAATAAAATAATGAAAGGATAGACGTTATACCAATATTTCCCCTTGACTAAACTGGTGAGTTTACAAACAAAATGTACTTGATGTTTTCCCTGAAAATGAACATGCAAAATAATTTTCCCGTGACTGAACACAGAATTTGGCTTACATTACTCTTACACGGCCGGAACCTCAACTTCACACCATATGGTGCCTTCAGGTTCTGTTGCACACAAATTTTCAAATACGAAAATACCATGCGAATACCTCACACCCACGGTACTGCACTGTATGTGCCCCACCTACTGTCCCCATGCGAGGTCAGGCAAGGACTGAGGTGTTGTTGACGCCGTCCTGCCATTAGGGTGGACCAGATAACAAACCAGCAGTTTGACCATCGAAGCACCTAGTTAACCGTGGATCGTTGTGGGTAAATAAACACAACGAAAGATACTAGAAAGGTTCATTGGTGTAGTGTTTCTGAATGTGTAGCGAGTATTGGGACCACTGTATGGCATGGTGTCTGGGACTAATATATGCCATGGCGGTTGGGAGTCTGGCGTCAACTGCTGGCAGGTGATCGTGCGAACTGAGGAAGCCAGTGTCAACTGCTGGCAGGTGAAGGTGTGGACTGAGGGAAAGTATCAAAGGCTAGCAGTTGAAGATGGGGACTGAGGAAGCCAGTGTCAACTGCTTGCACGTGATAGTCTGGACTGAGGAAGTCAGTGTCATCTGCTGGCAGGTGAAGGTGTAGACTGAGGGAGACAGAGTCAACTGCTGCCAGGTAAAGGTGTAGATTCAGGAAGTCAGATTCAGACGCTGGTAGGCGAGGGAGGATTGAGGAAGCCAGTGTCAACTGCTGCCAGGTGAAGGTGAGAACTGAGGCAGACAGTTTCAACTGCTGATAGTTGAAGGTGGGGACTGAGGAAGCCAGTGTCAACTGCTGGTAGGTGACAGTGTGGACCGAGGAAGCCAGTCATCTGCTGGAATGTGAAGGTGTAGACTGAGGGAGACAGTATCAACTGCTGGCAGACGAGAGTGGACTGAGGAAGCCAATGTCAAGTGCTGGCACGTGAAGGTGTGAAATGAGGAAGCAGTGTCAACTGCTGACAGGTGAAGGTGTGGACTGAAGAAGCCAATTTCAACTGCTGGTAAGTGATGGTTGGACTGAGGAAGCCAGTGTCAACTGCTGGCAGGTGATGGGAGGACTGGGGTAGCCAGTGTTAACTACTGGCAAGTGAGGGTGAGAACCGAGGAAGCCAGTGTCAACTTCTGGCAGGTGGGGTGTGGATTCAGGAAGCCAGTGTCAGCTTCTGGTAAGTGAAGGAGCGGGCGCAGGAAACAGTGTCAGCAACTGGAAGGTAAGGGTATAGACTAAGGAAACCGGTGTCAACTGCTGGAAGGTGAGGGTGACGACTGAGCAAGTCAGTGTCAACTGCTGGGCAGTGAAGTTTTGGAGTGAGGAAGCCAATGTCAACTGGTGGCAGGTGAGGGGAGGACTGAGGAAGGTGACGGTGTGGATTGAAGAAGCCAGAGTCAACTGCTGCCAGGTGAGGGTGAGGAATGAGCACGTTAGCGTCAGCTGCTGGCAGGTAAAAGTGTGGACTGAGAAAACCAGCGTCAACTGTCGGCAGGTGAGGGGTCCTGAGGACTAAGGAAGCCAGTGTCAACTGCTGGCAAGTGAGGGTGTGGACTGATGTAGCCAGTGTCAACTGTTGGTACGTGAAAATGGGGAAGCCAGTGTTCACTGGTGATAGGTGATGGTGTGGCTGAGGAAGCTAGTGTGAACTGCTGACAGATGAGGGTGTCGACTAATGAAACCAGTGTCAACTACTGGCAGGTGAAGGTGTGGACTAAGGAAGACTGTCAACTATTGGCAGATGAGGATGTGGACTGGGAAAGACTTAAACAGCAAGCAGGATAAATTTTTAAACAAACCTCTGGGACGTTAAGTAAAAGATCCTCCTAAGATAGCAAGCCAAACTAATGTTTAAACAAACATTAAGAAATTAAGTAAGGGATCCTTTAAGATAACGAACAAGATTAATGTTTAAGCAAAGCATTTTGACATCAAGTAGGAGACCCCGTCAGATAGCAAGCAAAATAAATATCTAAACAGAGCATTGAGACATTAAGTATGAGACCAAGATAGCAAGCAAGATTAATTTCATGTGTAAACAAAACATAAAGACTGAGTAAGAGAGCCTTTAAGATAGCGAGCAAAAAAAGATGTCTAAACAAAGCATACTAACATTAAGTACGACAACCTGTAAGATAGCAAGGATGATTAACGTTTAAACAAAGCATTGTGACATTAACTGAAACCCTTGAAGACATCATGCAAGAGAGGCTGTAGGATAGCAAGCAAGACGAGATGAAACAAAGCAGTGACACTGGGTTAGGGAAATTACATGCGACTCGGGGTGGGAATCGCCACCTGGCTATGGTTGTGCAGGGCACTTCAAGGTTTCTTTGCTGTTAAATCCTTATATGAATTAAAATGTCCTATGTTAATAGTCATTGCTAATTAGCAATATGTGTGATCTATGCATGATGTGCACTTTACGTGGGTTGCTGATGAGTTCTCTTAAAAAAAGATCATTGGTCCTTTACACGATATGTAAACTAAGTGATTACAGTATGACAGGCTAGTGATCCGATTGTTTGAACGACGATTATCGTCCTAGCAAATCATCTTTTTTTTTTTTTATATCACTGCAAGACTGAATAGCAGGCTAATCTACAGAAATGTTGGTAAACGACAGGGGGGGAAATCACCTCTCCATAAGTCACTATGTCTACTCTTGACTGTAACAATTCCTTACTGTAGTTACTGCATAAGGATAACAGTTCTGCTGCCTTTAACGAATTAATTGATTTGATCTTTCATCGATATGGAGTTTACAATAGTCTCATCCTTGAAGTAAATTTCAATGTTATTATTTCTTTTTCTGGGGATCATTCCTGGGAAAATATTATGTGGGTTACATTTGTCAAAGGCGTCGGGTCATTAGTAAGATAATTCCAGGGTGATTTTACACAAGGTATAAGGCATGGCTAACAGATACTGGATAGTTCAGTCACAAGTGGAAGGTTATGGCTGCAATAAGTTCTTAGAGAAATGAAATATAGACGACTATTCCAGCTCATATCACCCCATCGTTTCATATGGATATATTCAAACTTCACAGTCAATTATATATTCTTTCTTCTTCAGTGATGTAAAAAAAAAAAAGTTAATCATAACCGTGTCTAATTATCTATAAATAATTAGACACGTATCCCTCATAACAACATACTGACCACAACAAACTGAGACAGATACACTAACTTACAGATATTTGGTATGTAGTTTATTTCAACTTTCTTGTGACATTAATATTTTTTTCTGTCAAATGACGGTTTAGTGCTGCCAATCTGTCGCCCGTGGAATGTGAATGTTGTTTTTCAAGGGAGTGAAGTGGTGTCAGATAATTTGATTGGTAAAGGTGCTGCAGTTATAACATGCTGGTTTCGAAAAGACATACATCAGTGATCTCTTACACCTCGAAGAGGTAATTTAGAGCGGCTCCCGTTAACTGGAATGATAAGTACATTTGTATATAAGGGAATGATGGTACATTTGTAGATAAGTTCCAGTTAAGGTGCACCACGACAATAACGTGTGGGTTTGAAAGTAAATCATAGCAGTAAACTGCTTTTACTTAGTGGAAGTGGTTCAAACTGGGGAAGTGGAATATGTAACACTATTTTTGATTTTACATTTGTTAGTGGTGAGGCCTTTAATGTTCAACAGGGAATATGGGGTAAAAGTATGTGATACATTCCTAGAAAAGCAAAGTTAAAAAGACTAGTCGGGAAAGTTATAAGAATGAAGATTTTTGTAGAAGTGTAATCTTTGCAATGTATAATATGCATATCGGATGCGACATTTTATGTTTAGCACCTTGAACTCTTATCAGTATTAAGCTCTCATAAAGTGGGCATGTCTTTGAATTAGAGGGATATTTTGGGATAAAAGTACTCAAATTGAACAATTGAGAGTGTAATGCACTCCTCACACTTTCATTCAAACCTAGTCAACTGTAATCAAACGAGAATGATGCCTTTGGTGTTCCCAGTATCATTTTCGAGAAGCCTTGCTTGAGAAAATTAGATGTCACCTTCCTGTGGATGGCTGACAAGGAATGTTCACATGGTGCTTATTCAGATTCTACATAGCTTTATTCAGTTCGTGTCTATCTGTCCATCTATACTTCTGATGCCCTTTTGTTCTGGGTTCTTCCATGCCTCCCATTCACACACTATTCCATGCATTCCTCTGCCATTTCTCTTCCTTCAATACTTTTCCAATCTGTTTCTCAATGCCACAGATGGTCTTCCTGTCACACCAACCCCTTTGATCCACATACCCATTTTATCAACCAACCCCTAGGGGTGGATGAACAGCTGGTTTGACTGTGGACTGACTGCCACAACCAGGATTTGAACCCATGCGCTTAACCCTGGGTGGCCTGTGAATGTCATGATCAGGAATGCTAACCACTACATCATGTGAGTCTATAAGTTACTGGGGATGTAAGTTTGGAGAAAAATTGGAGGAAGTGAAATGTTCTATGTATCTGGAAGTGAACATGGCAACGAATGGGACTATGGAAGCACAAGTGAGCCATAGAGTGGGGGATGGAGATGAAGGGTTTTGGAGCAATGAAGAATATTTGGAAAGAGAATGTTATGTGGGAGAGCAAAGAAGGGTATGTTTGACGGAATAGTAGTTCCAACAGTATTATATGGTTGCGAGGCATGGCTTTAGATAGGGTTGTGTGGATGACAGTGGATGTGTTGGAAATGCAATGTTTGAGGAGAGTATGAGGTGGTTTGATCAAGTGAGTAATGAAAGGGTAAGAGATGTGTGGAAATAAAAAGTGTGGTTGAGAGAGCAGAAGAGGGTGTGTTGAAATGGTTTAGAATATGGAGAGAACAAGTGAGAAAAGGTTGACAAAGAGGATATATGTGTCAGAAGTTGAGGGAACAAGGAGAACTGGGAGACCAAATTGGAGATAAAAGGATGGAGTGAAAAAGATTTTGTGTGATCAGGGCCTGAACATGCAAGAGAGTGAAAGGTACGCATGAAATTCAGTGAATTGGAATGACGTATACTGGGTTAACATGCCATCGATGGACTGAACCAGGGTATGTGAAACATCCAGGTTAAACAATGGAGAGGAATGTAGGGCCTTACTGTGGATATATATGTTGATCATATGACAATCAAACTAGTCTGTGATAATAATGATGAAGGTGAAATTGCACTTCAGGAGGAGTTCAGATGATTTTCTTTATGAAGACTACAATACCCAACATGTTTTGCAAAAACAATCTGCCTCATCAGGTGTAAACAATTCATAGTTTCAAGTCTGAACACCAGCACAAAGGCTTGTACATCTCGTCACTGTCATGCCAGAGTAGACACTGACCTGGCTGTTAAGGGAAATTGTAGGGGTTGCCTTGTGATTAAGAGGGATTGTGTGGAGATGGTTGGCCTAAGTAGCGGGATGCATGTTCAGTTACTCGTCTTACATTATCTTAGCTTGATAAATCTTTCATAATGATTTGTTTGACAATAGGATGTGCTTTAAAGTTCCCTGAAGAAAGGTTAAAGCTATTAAAATTAGCGAAATTAAGACAGTCAACAACATTACGGATGGCATAATCCACTTTCCAGTAAGCCTTGTTCACAAACTACTTGGGGTAACATAACTGCCTAAAGTTAAGTCTTATGTGGTTTTATTTATCTTATAAACTTGTGGGATCCCATTTATCCAGTGCTCTTAAAAACATGGACATAAGAACAGACATTTTTTGCAAAGTGATCATGCACTGAAAAATAATGGAAATAGCTCTCAGTGTTGGTAGGCTTCTGGTAAATCTTGAAGGATTAGTGATCAGATTCCCTAGTTATCATCACATCCAGAAATAGCAGTTTGTCTTCTTTTTCCCATTCATTCTAGAATTTGTTGGTAGGATGAATGTTAAGATACTAAAGAAAACATCACAATTTAGGGAAAATGGACATAAGGACCACACATCATCAGTGTATCTAAGCCAAATTTTTGGATGGTTACTGATAGAATTTAGAATCTGTCATAAAGTATTATATCAAGTCAGTGAAAGTGGTTATGGGTAAGTTGAGACTGAGATCAGGTAATTCTCACCTGAAGTAAACAATGGTTTCTTCAAAGGGGACTTTGATAAATAAGGAATTCACATCAAAACTAACAAGTTTATGTTAAGCCAAATTAATGTTCCTAGCTGTGTTTACAAAATCTATGCTATTTGTAACATGTGATAGAGAGATTTTTCCTTAAACATGGCTAAGGTGTTCAGCTAACTAGTTGCTTGATTGACAGTCAAAAGAATTAACAGAGGAGATAATTGGTCCAAAAAGGCATTTTTGATTTCCAAGATAACGTTCTCGACTTCCACACATTTTCCAATGCTCCCAGAACTTTTGCCCCCTCCCCCACCTTATGATTCCCTTCTGCTTACATGGTTCCATCCACTGCCAAATCCACTCCCAGATATCTAAAACTCTTCACTTCCTCCAGTTTTTCTCCACTCGAACTTACCTCCAAACTGACTTGTCCCTCAACCCTACTGTACGTAGTAACCTTGCTCTTATTCACATTTACTCTCAGCTTTCTTCTTCCACACACTCTACCAAACTCAGTTACCAGCTTCTGCAGTTTCTCACCGAATCAGCCACCAGCACTGTATCATCAGTGAACAACAACTGACTCACTTCCCAAGCTCTCTCATCCACAACAGACTGCATACTTGCCCCTCTTTCCAAACCTCTTGCATTCACCTCCCTAACAACCCCATCCATAAACAAATTAAACAACCATATTGACATCATGCACCCCTGCCGCAAAACAACATTCACTGAGAATCAATCACTTTCCTCTCTTCCTACTCGTACACATGCCTTACATCCTCGATAAAAACTTTTCACTGCTTCTAACAACTTGCCTCCCACACCATATATTCTTAATACCTTCCACAAAGCATCTCTATCAACTCTATCATATGCCTTCTCCAGATCCATAAATGCTACATACAAATCCATTTGCTTTTCTAAGTATTTCTCACATACATTCTTCAAAGCAAACACCTGATCCACACATCCTCTAACACTTCTGAAACCACACTGCTCTTCCCCAGTCTGATGCTCTGTACATGCCTTCACCCTCTCAATCAATACCCTCCCATATAATTTCGCAGGAATACTCAACAAACTTATACCTCTGTAATTTGAGCACGTGGATGTTTTGGCTCTGAGTGAAACAAAGCTCAAGGGTAAAGGGGAAGAGTGGTTTGGGAATGTCCTGGGAGTAAAGTAAGGGGTTGATGAGAGGACAAGAGCAAAGGAAGAAGTAGCACTACTCCTGAAGAAGGAGTTGTGGGAGTATGTGATAGAGTGTAAGAAAGTAAACTCTAGATTGATATGGGTAAAACTGAAAGTGGATGGAGAGAGATCGGTGATTATTGGTGCCTATGCACCTTGTCATGAGAAGAAAGATCATGAGAGGCAAGTGTTTTTGGAGCAGCTGACTGTGTTAGCAGCTTTGATGCATGAGACCAGGTAATAGTGACAGGTGATTCGAATACAAATGTGAGTAACGGGTATAAATTTCTTGAGTGTATCTGGTAAATGTATGGGAGGGTATTGATTGATAGGGTGAAGGCACATACAGAGCATCAGCTTGAGTAGGAGCAGTGTGGTTTCAGAAGTGGTACAGGATGTGCAGATCAGTTGTTTGCTTTGAAGAATGTATAAGAGAAATACTTAGAAAAACAGATGGTTTTGTATGTGGCATTTATGGATCTGGAGAAGGCATATGTTAGGGTTGATAGAAGTGCTTTGTGGAAGGTCTTAAGAATATATGGTGTTGGAGGTAAGCTGTTAGAAGCAATGAGAAGTTTCCATGTGTATGAGTAGAAAGAGAGGAGAGTGAATGCTTTCCCAGTGGAGGTCAGTCTGTGACAGGGATGTGTAATGTCACAATGGTTGTTTAATTTGTTTATGTATGGGGTGGTTAGGAAGGTAAATGCAAGAGACTTGGGGAGAGGGGCAAGGGTGCAGTCTGTTGGGGATGACAGGGCCTGAAAAATGAGTCAGCTGTTGTTCGCCAATGATACAGCACTGGTAGCTGATTTGAGTGTGAAAGTACAGAATTTGGAAAATGAGTTTGGAAAAGTATGTGAAAGGAGAAAGTTGAAAGTAAATGTGAACAAAACTAAGGCTATTAAGTTCAGCAGGGATTTGGGACAAGTTAGTTGAGATGTAAGTTTGAATGAAGAAGAACTGAAGGAAGTGAAGTGTTTTAGATATCTGGGAGTGGACTTGGCAGCAAATGGAACCATGGAAGTGAAAGCAAGTCATTGGGTGGGGGAGGGATAAAGGTTCTGGGGGCAATGAAGAATAGGTGGAACTACAGAACATTATCTTGGAGAGCAAAAATGGGTATGTTTGAGGGAATAGTGGTTCCAACAATAATGTATGACTGCGAGGCATGGAGGAGGGTGGATGTGATGGAAATGAAATGTTTGAGGACAATATGTGGTGTGCAGTGGTTTGAGTGAGCAAGTAATAAAGGGGCAAGAGAGATGTGTGGTGAAAAGAGTATGGTTGAAAGAGCAGATTAGGGTGTGCTGAAATGGTCTGGACATATAGAGAGAGTGAGTGAGGAAAGGTTGACATAGAGGATATATGTCAGAGGTGGAGGAAAGGAGGAGAGTAGGGAGACCAAACTGAAGATGGAAGGATGGAGTGAAAAAGATTTTAAGCAATTGGGGCCTGAACATTCAGGAGAGTAAAAGGCATGCAAGGAAAAGAGTGAACTGGAACCATATAGTATTATACCGGGGTGGACATGCTGTCAATGGACTGAACCAGAGCATGTGAAGCATCTGGGGTAAATCATGGAAAGGTCTGTGGTGTCTGGGTTATGGATAGGGAGCTATGGTTCCATTGAATTACACATGACAGCTTGGGAGTGCATGTGAGTGGTTGGCCTTTCTTCATGTGTTCTTGGTGCTACCTTGCTAACACAAGAAACGGTGATGCTATTTCCTGTGGGACATAGTAACGCCAGAAATAAATGAAGGCAAGTAATGGTGAATATGTACATGTGTATATATGTATATGTCTGTGTATGTACATGTTGATATGTATATGTATGTATATGTATGTACATGTATTGGTGTGTATGTGTATACACGTATACGTGAGTGGGTTGGGCCATTCCTCGTCTGTTTCCTTGCGCTACCTCGCTGACACAGGAGACAGCAATTAAGTATAATAATATATTTATTTTTTTATTATACTGTGTCGGTCTCCAGCATTAGCGAGGTAGCACAAGGAAACAGACAAAAGAATGGCCCAACCCACAGACATACACGTATATACATAAACGCCCACACACACACATATACATACCTTTACATTTCAAAGTATACATACATATACATACACAGACATACATATATACACATGTACATATTCATACATGCTGCCTACATCCATTCCACCGCCACCCCGCCACACATGAAATGGCACCCCTCTCCCCCAGCACACACGCGAGGTAGTGCTAGGAGAAGACAACAAAGGCCACATTTTGTTCACACTCATTCTCTAGCTGTCATGTGTAATGCACCGAAGCCACAGCTATCTTTCCACATCCAGGCCCCACAAAACTTTCTATGGTTTACCCCAGATGCTTCACATGCCCTGGTTCAATCCACTGACAGCACATCGACCACAGTATACCACATTGTTTCAATTCACTCTATTCCTTGCACGCCTTTCACCCTCCTGTATATTCAGGCCCCGATCACTCAAAATCTTTTTCACTCCATCCTTCCACCTCCAATTTCGTCTCCCACTTCTCATTCCCTCTACCTCTGACACATATATCCTCTTAATCAATCTTTCCTTACTCATTCTCTCCATGTGACCAAACCATTTCAATACACCCTCTTCTGCTCTCTCAACCACACTCTTTTTATTACCACACATCTCTCTTACCTTTTCATTACTTACTCGATCAAACCACCTCACCACATACTGTCCTCAAGCATCTCATTTCCAACACATCCACCCTCCTCCACACAACCCTATCTATAGCCCATGACTCACAACCATATAACATTGTTAGAACCACTATTCCTTCAAACATACCCAGTTTTGCTCTTCGAGATACTGTTCTTGCCTTCCACACATTCTTCAACGCTCCCACCCTATGACTCACTTCCGCTACCATGCTTCCATCTGCTGCCAAATCCACTCCCAGATATCTAAAACACTTCACATCCTCCAGTTTTTCTCCATTCAAACTTATCTCCAAATTTACTTGTCCCTCCTGCTGAACCTAAAAACCTTGCTCTTATTCGCATTTACTCTCAGCTTCCTTCTTTCACACACTTTACCAAACTCAGTTGCCAACTTCTGCAGTTTCTCACCCGAATCAGCCACCAGCGCTGTATCATCAGCGAACAACAACTGACTCACTCACTCAAGCCCTCTCATCCAGAACAAACTGCATACTTGTCCCTCTCTCCAAAACTCTTGTATTCACCTCCCTACAACCCCATCCATAACCAAATCAAACAACCATGGAGACATCATGCACCCCTGCCGCCAACTGACATTCACTGAGAACCAATCGCCTTTCACCCTCCTGTATGTTCAGGCCTCGATTGCTCAAAATCTTTCTCAATCCATCCTTCCACCTCCAATTTGGTCTCCCACTTCTCCTCATTCCCTCCACCTCTGACACATATATCCTCTTTGTTAACCTTTCTTCAGTATTCCCAGTAAAAACAACCAGTGTTCACCGTCAGATTTTTTTTTTCTAAAGGATAAGCTTCATTTCTCATATGACCTGCCCACAATGGTTTCAAGTGAACTGGTGACTGAACTAAAAGCAGAAGGCCTACAGAGCTCCTCAAGGTGTACTTAAGTCCAGCTTCACCTGTTTAACCAGTCAAGTGTACAAATAATTTATCTAGACCCATTCTTAGTTGGAACTACATAAACATAGAACCATCTTGAGAAGTATGAGTTCAGCCATGCTGGACCAAGCCTCATGCATAATGGACCAGACCACACATCCCTATCATATGATACAAACCAACTTGAATTGCGGCTGTGACGGCCTGCCTGTGTGGGACCACACCAACTTTTTTTTTAAAGTGATGCTCTTGGGATCCATAATTTTTTTTTTCTTTACATGAGGTGAAATACTTCTTTCTCAAACCTTATCCACAAAATTTCAAATTTGCAGAGGTTTCTATGACAAAAGTGAAGTTCACCATAAACAGAGATAATCAAGGTCTTCTGTCTTGCTTCCATCATCAGTAAGTACAGTACCTACTTTTCTATAATAAAATAAAAAGAACAGAAAGAGGAGTACGATGGTGCACATCATCCTGTAAATACAAGAAAGGATGTTTGTTCACCTTACCTTCACATCGACCTATGCAGGAGTCAGCTCATTATCTGAGATCTTTTCTTTTCAATAAAACTTTGTTTAAGCCGTTTTGGTAATCCTCTTTTAATCTTTCATACACACTAACCATCCAAGAAGGTCCTAGTGGGATCAATCTCCATTAATAGTTTCATGATTTACAAAATGGGTTTTAACTAAGGAAACATAAAGGCATGTAGAAAAGAAACATAAAGGCATGTAGAAAACCTACTTTATGCTTTTGTCATCTGAAATAGTAGCTTTAGGGCAGGAGCTCCTGATGACACATGTCCTAAACAGGCGTAGGACTGTTAAGGCAATGTGGTCTTTGGCCAGTTCATCATATATTGCATGCTTGGTACTACCTTGTATTGTGGTGTAAGATCTCTCATAACTATCAAGAAAAATGCAGGTTACTATAAAAATCTTTTGAAATCTTATACATTTTGTATACCTATCATGTTGTCACTAAGTCCATTACAAAAGAGTAATTTCCTATTGTTGTCAAAGTACTTTTAGACCTCGACATAACAAGAGATTATTCATTACCTGGAAGGATCAAAACAAGGTTAATTTTTTCTATATATTCTACTAAGAATATAATTAAAACAGGGTTTAAGAAAAGATGACTAAGGGAAATAAGTTGTGTTTGTCTTAGATTAATGATGATGAAAGTCAGAGGTTCATAAATGAAAGAAAATTCCCTATATTCCCTACAGACTTTGTCTCAGCATTTTTTTTTTACATGCAAAGTTGGAGAAATTCTCCAAACCGTGAGCAATGCAAACTTATTTTGTTGTAAAAAAAAGTCTGTAATTTCTGTATTTAACTTTATGTCATATTTTGCATTGTACAGGAATTATCATTCAATACTTCCACCTGTAGGCATTTGAGTTTCCATAGTCAGTACTTTCTATAGTACAGTGAATGTTACATTCCTGCCCACTTATAATACTGGAGGGTGAAAGGCAAGCAAGGAATAGAGTGAACTGGAACAATGTGGAATAACGGGGTCGACATGCTGTCAATTGATGGAACCAGGGCATGTGAAGTGTCTGGGGTATACAGACATATACATATATAATACACATGTACATAATTCATACTGTCTGCCCTTATTCATTCCCATCGTCACCCCACCACACATGAAATAACAACCCTCTCCCCCCACATGTGCTAGGAAAAGCTAGGAAAAGACAACAAAGGCCACATTCGTTCACACTCAGTCTCTAGCTGTCATGTATAATGCACTGAAACCTTAGCTCCCTTTCCACATCCAGGCCCCACAGAACTTTCCATGTTTAACCCCAGATGCTTCACATGCCCTGGTTCAATCCACTGACAGCACGTCAACCCCGGTATACCACATCGTTCCAATTCACTCTATTCCTTGCATGCCCCTCACCCTCCTGCATGTTCAGGCCCCTATCACTCAAAATCTTTGTATATATATATATATATATATATATATATATATATATATATATATATTTTTTTTTTTTTTTTTTTTTTTATACTTGTCGCTGTCTCCCGCGTTTGCGAGGTAGCGCAAGGAAACAGACGAAAGAAATGGCCCAAACCCCCCCCCCCATACACATGTACATACACACGTCCACACACGCAAATATACATACCTACACAGCTTTCCATGGTTTACCCCAGACGCTTCACATGCCTTGATTCAATCCACTGAAAGCACGTCAACCCCTGTATACCACATCGCTCCAATTCACTCTATTCCTTGCCCTCCTTTCACCCTCCTGCATGTTCAGGCCCCGATCACACAAAATCTTTTTCACTCCATCTTTCCACCTCCAATTTGGTCTCCCTCTTCTCCTCGTTCCCTCCACCTCCGACACATATATCCTCTTGGTCAATCTTTCCTCACTCATTCTCTCCATGTGCCCAAACCATTTCAAAACACCCTCTTCTGCTCTCTCAACCACGCTCTTTTTATTTCCACACATCTCTCTTACCCTTACGTTACTTACTCGATCAAACCACCTCACACCACACATTGTCCTCAAACATCTCATTTCCAGCACATCCATCCTCCTGTGCACAACTCTATCCATAGCCCACGCCTCGCAACCATACAACATTGTTGGAACCACTATTCCTTCAAACATACCCATTTTTGCTTTCCGAGATAATGTTCTCGACTTCCACACATTTTTCAAGGCTCCCAAAATTTTCGCCCCCTCCCCCACCCTATGATCCACTTCCGCTTCCATGGTTCCATCCGCTGACAGATCCACTCCCAGATATCTAAAACACTTCACTTCCTCCAGTTTTTCTCCATTCAAACTCACCTCCCAATTGACTTGACCCTCAACCCTACTGTACCTAATAACCTTGCTCTTATTCACATTTACTCTTAACTTTCTTCTTCCACACACTTTACCAAACTCCGTCACCAGCTTCTGCAGTTTCTCACATGAATCAGCCACCAGCGCTGTATCATCAGCGAACAACAACTGACTCACTTCCCAAGCTCTCTCATCCCCAACAGACTTCATACTTGCCCCTCTTTCCAGGACTCTTGCATTTACCTCCCTAACAACCCCATCCATAAACAAATTAAACAACCATGGAGACATCACACACCCCTGCCGCAAACCTACATTCACTGAGAACCAATCACTTTCCTCTCTTCCTACACGTACACATGCCTTACATCCTCGATAAAAACTTTTCACTGCTTCTAACAACTTGCCTCCCACACCATATATTCTTAATACCTTCCACAGAGCATCTCTATCAACTCTATCATATGCCTTCTCCAGATCCATAAATGCTACATACAAATCCATTTGCTTTTCTAAGTATTTCTCACATACATTCTTCAAGGCAAACACCTGATCCACACATCCTCTACCACTTCTGAAACCGCACTGCTCTTCCCCAATCTGATGCTCTGTACATGCCTTCACCCTCTCAATCAATACCCTCCCATATAATTTACCAGGAATACTCAACAAACTTATACCTCTGTAATTTGAGCACTCACTCTTATCCCCTTTGCCTTTGTACAATGGCACTATGCACGCATTCCGCCAATCCTCAGGCACCTCACCATGAGTCATACATACATTAAATAACCTTACCAACCAGTCAACAATACAGTCACCCCCTTTTTTAATAAATTCCACTGCAATACCATCCAAACCTGCTGCCTTGCCGGCTTTCATCTTCCGCAAAGCTTTTACTACCTCTTCTCTGTTTACCAAATCATTTTCCCTAACCCTCTCACTTTGCACACCACCTCGTCCAAAACACCCTATATCTGCCACTCTGTCATCAGACACATTCAACAAACCTTCAAAATACTCATTCCATCTCCTTCTCACATCACCACTACTTGTTATCACCTCCCCATTTACGCCCTTCACTGAAGTTCCCATTTGCTCCCTTGTCTTACGCACCCTATTTACCTCCTTCCAGAACATCTTTTTATTCTCCCTAAAATTTACTGATAGTCTCTCACCCCAACTCTCATTTGCCCTATTTTTCACCTCTTGTGTGAGTGTGTGTGTGCGTATGAGTGGATGGGCCATTTTTTGTCTGTTTCCTGGCAATATCTCGTTGACGCTGGAAACAGCAATCAAGTATGAATATCATAACATAGTTCCTATTGAACAATTGTCTAAAAATAATTGCTTTACTCTTGGAGAACTTCTGGTAGCCACAGTGGTCAGCAATACTATTTTGTTTTGTAAACAAAACCCAAGTGAGCCATTAAGAAAAGCATTCATTCCATATAAAATTTACATCCTTCCCCCTTTGAATTTGAAGCTAACAGATAAAATAATGTGTTTACTGGCATTTACACCTTGTTCATTATCAAGGAATTTACTAACTCCTTACTCTATTACAGAAATACTGAAAAATTTAAATACTACAAACAGAAAATAAACTTCCTTGAAATTATATATAAGTACAGTAAAATAACTTGTTCTTCAGTTTCATTTTCAAAGTATTACATACAATTTTACTCCTTAATATTAGCCATATTTTGAAAATCTCATCTCACAGGTCTACCTACGACTCTTCTAGACCTTGCTTTGATTTTCACTGGGCTTCCTGAAGGAACCATGCATATGTCAGACTATTAAATTGGAAAACTGACATCATCCTCTCTTTGATCTTCAAGTGTTTTATCAGGTTCCTGACTCACTACTTGCCCAAAACTTATTTATCCTGTAGCCTGCTGTGTGTCACTCATACTGTCCTCACCCCACTCCTGTATGATTACTTCCCTCGGAGCTCTCTGCTCTGACAACCTTACACTTCTAACTCTCATTTGATCAATGTCCCCTGACAACTCTACTACTACACAGTTCTATCTTATATGACAGGGATCCAGTTACTTCCACGACCACTCCTGGTACCTGGCCTTCCTTCCAGTGTGTATGTGTCCAGGCCTTCCTCAAACACATCAGCTTACTTAATTTTTAAATCCCTCACAAACTTTTCATTGCTGTCCAACTGTTCCTGTACATTAAACACTTAATTCTTCCAATCAATCCTAAGTTTGTAACTAATTCCTACCTAACAAATTTTTTCCCTGGTTTGTGGCATAAGCTTTCATAACACCTTTAACTTTCAATCTTTCTCCTGTGTATGACTTCAACATTACATCATCTTCTATTAGTTTCACTTGTAATCTGAATGCCTTGTCACACAGACTCTCATAAACATGTTCATTAATGACGGTAAAACTTGCACCATTGTCTATCTCCAAATCTACCTCTTGCCCTTCATTATTTAATCTACTCATAAGTGGTTGAACACTTCCCAGTTGTACCTCACTCCTGTTTCCACAACTATAATATAGTACTGAACTGAATTCAAAATAGTCCTCTTTACCTTTCTCATCTCTATTATTATTCCATAATCCTTCTTCTTGACTTTCTGTTTTCTACTTTAAACATTTTACCTCCTCCTGGCAATCTTCTCCATCTTGGTGATCCTCCTACCCCTCTTGGCACTGTTGTTCCACTTGTTAAAGGCGTTCTCTTGGGAGTGTTGTTTGGAAAAGGCTTAAAACAGCTACTAGGGAATGCCCATCCATCCTTTCTTCTCTCAGTCCAATCCTGTCACCAAGACTGCTGACATTTATGGGAGAAATGGCCCACTTGTTGGCAGCTGTAGCACCTCTTGTGTCTGGCCCAATGGCTGTGTGGATAATGAGCTTCACCGCATGTCCAACAGCATGTGCCTTGTGTCACTAAATGCAGGGATGATGGCTGTTTCATGTGTGACATGTCCTTTTGTGTTGCCTATATTGCCACCACCAGATCGTAAATTTTCTGGCACAACAGAATCTCACCAGTCTTGAGCTCCAATGCCAGTAGTTTTGCTTGAATCTGTTCATTGATGACATCTACAATCAATTGTTCGTGTAACATTTGATCTTGATTGTTTGCCGTCAAAAACTAAAATTGCTGTGCTCTGTTCTTTCAAGGCACTCATTTACTGAGCAACACTCTTTTGGTCGCCTGATTCTCTTAAGGGACTTTAATCTTGCTACTGTGTCTGACAGCTTTGGCTCATGATGTTTAGGTAATACTTCACAGAGTTCTTCAAAAGTCAATTCTCCAGGATGTTTAGGCTTGCACAAATTTCTCAGTAACTTGCATGTCTTCCATCGTTGATATCGTTTGCCCAGAAATAATATTGGAGACTCTTCTTGTACTCAGTCTAGGATACAATATCAGGATCACATTCACTTACGTGACCAATAGGGGACATTGTTACCGTTTGCAGTAAAGCCACTGTAGAAATCACTCAACAACGCCAACCAGTGATCTTCATGGTCATCCTTTTTTTCCACTTTTTATAACTTCCAAAAGTTGTCCACACTAATTTTATGCAGTTTTATCCTTGTTGCCACTTTATGTAATATTCAGCAGAGTATATTGGTCAATGTAGATCTAATTAAACACTTAATAGTCCAAAAGTAATTGCTATACTCTACAAAAATTTCTGGTAGCTACAGCAGTTGGTTTTGCTCCCATGTTTTGTAAACAGAACCCAGTTGGGCCATCAAGAAAAGCATTCATTCCCTATAAAGTTATCACAAACAGTAACACTGTACTTGGTGTCAAATTTGATAATTCGTTTGCACTACACAAACAAATCAACGGTAAGGCTGCCCAGGCAAGACACGCCCTAGTTGGACTGTATCAATTTCAACATGCAAACACTTAAACCAAACTACACCTGTACATAGCCCTAAACCATCTGCTGTCTCATGCCCCTAATGCAGAGTCACTTGCAGCCAAAAGCAACATCTACAGAATGTCCAGAACAAGGCACTGCACTAGATAGCCCACACCAAAGGCAGGATTTCACAACAGCCGAATCTTTACATCAACGTGCAAACTTGCCTCCTGTAAATACATATCCAAGAACACTGAGTGATACACAATTAAACTGCCAACAAGCCTGCCATGTCTTGTTCCCAGACTTCCAGGAAACAATAGACTGGATAAACATTTCTCTTTCTCAAGACTAACAACCCCCTCCTAAACTCAATATATGTAGCCTGTGTCCATTCTAAATCTTTCCCCAATGTACCTTCTCTTCTCACTTATTGTACCCTGTTACAATAGCCTTGCCTTTTGTCTGCTCATGATAACCAGGCCGGATGAATCAAAGAGAAGGCAATCCTCTTCATCTTGTATTTCTGCTCCACTCTAATAACATAAAGTGCCTCTTGTGGCCAAACTCAGCATTAAAACAAAACATAGCTCTTGGTAAACACAACTAAAATGAGATAATATTGTTACATACTCTTTCCTTTACTTTTTTTACAAACTGTACATTCATTCAAAATATATATACAAGAATCAATGATAAAATACAGCCACACCTAATAATCAGTGACATATCAGAGAACCTCTTAGGAGGCTTGGCACACCTCCCTGACCTAGTTTTAAGTATATGTCATTCATTACTGGAGTACCAGGGTTACTGAAATGGTACACCTGTTTCTGAACATAATCATGAAGGCCTTTATCTTTCACATTAGCAACATGTCTGGCCTTATCCTCACCTGACACCACCTGCTGCTCAGGTCTACTCTCAGCTACATCTGTGAGAAGGTCACCATGCATTATTCTTACTGGAGCCTCATATGAATATCTAATATGACACCTATTCCTCCATAGTATTCCACCATCATCTGTTTCTACCTTATATGACCTGGCGTCTAACCATTTGGTTACAGTTCCCTCTTCCATCTCTTAACTCCAAACCTAAATGGTATAAGTCTGACAGTATCACCTTCACGTAATTCTGGGAGGTCATGTGCTTTCACACTATAATAAGATGCCTGCTTATTCTGTGAATATTTCAGTTTATCTACCTCATTCTCTCCAACTTAGTGTCTGGCTCAGTAAATTTTCTACAATGGGAACAATAGTTTTATTCTCCTACACATCGTTCTTTGAACAGGGTTTATGGTGGTGCTCTGTGTGGTCATGTTCCTAATGTTCAGAAGAGCTAGATATTGGTCTTCACCATTATGTTCTCTTTCTTAACATATTCTTAGCACTTTTGACAGCAGACTCAACCTTGCCATTCGCCTTGCTGTTGTAAGGCAAGAAGGTCTTATGGCTGATTCCCCATCTACGTGTGAACTTTGACATTGTTTCTAAGATAATTTAAGGACCATTATCACTTATCATTTCATCAGAAATACCATATCTAGCACGGTGTGCTTTGACTTTAGTAACAACAAATTGAGCAGTAGTGTCATATAGTCTATCAATCTCACACAAGTCAGAAAAATAACAAAGTTTTGAGGTAATACTTGCCATTCAGTTCAAACAGGTCAATGCCAATCTTTTTCCAAGGTCTGTTGGGAAGCTTATTAAGGTTTCATTTGCAGGGGATATTTCATAAGACCTACAAGCCTCACAACATTGCACCAAGGATTTAATTTCAGCATTGACGGTAGGCCAGTGCACACTTTCTCTGCACAAACACCTTTCAATATCCACATGGCCAACATGTATATCCTTATTTACCTTGGGCCATTACTGCTTTGATGTGATAAGTTTCTAACCCTAAAAGTGAGACCATCTTCATAAGACAATTCGTCCCTCATGTCAAAATATGGTGTGACAACTCCAGGCAGGCAAGATATCTAATCAGGCCAACCATGTTGAATAACACTTTTCAGAGTCTGCAATATGTTGTCCCTTTTAGTCTCTTGCCTAAGTCTATCCTATCACCAGCTATTGTTAGAAAAGTAAAAGCATCAATAGTTTTCTTATCGGAGTTCCCATTTTGAACAGGTAAGTCAGCTCTCCTTAATATGTCATCAATGAACATTTGGTTGCCTCTTTGGGGGCCTTGTCTAAAGGCATCAACACAATGCTTTCAAGCAGCTTGTGGTCTGTATATACAATTACTTGTCTACCATATGTAAACTGGTGCCATTTTTCTGATGAATTTACAATAGCAAGCATTTCTTTATAATAGCATACCGACTCTGTATAAGTCAGTGCCCTACTAGTGTAGCACAAAGGATGGTCTTCCTGCAACATTACTGCACCAATGCCCTTGTTGCAAGCACCTGACTGAATTACTAATTGCTTTCTGGAGTCAAAGTATGTTAGAACTGGTGCTTTTGTCAGAGCTTTTAATTTCCTGAAATGCTTTAGCCTCCGCATTCCCCCATTTCCATTCAACATCCTTCCACACCAGACAGAAAACAGGACATAATACAGTAGTTAAACTGGGCAGAAATTTAGTTAACCAAGCCAACCAAACGTTGCACATCATCTGTATCCCTATGTGGTCCCATTTTCATCACCTTTTTAGGATCTCGCCCAAGTCCCTTGTCCACATGCCCCATGAAATTAACCTCAGGCATACACAATGAAATTTCTTTTGACTGAGTCTTATTCCTACCCCAGCACACCTTGTTAAAGACTTCCTCATCCTCTCATCATGGCTTGTCTCATCACCGTACAGTAGTGCATCATCTGCTACACACTACGCCCTGCAGGCCATCCAGAGCTTTATGCAATCTCTTGAAATATTTCATTGCTCATCTTCAGGCCAAAGGGTAAACGCAACCATCTGTATCTTCCAAATGGAGTAAGAAACGTTGTCAACAAACTGGATTCATAATCTAACTCACAATGATAGTAGCCAGCCAGTAGATCACAGATAGAAAATAATGTTGCACTACTTAGATCAGGTAAAATATCCTCTGTAACTGACGTTTTCTTTTCAGGGCCACATTAAATGGTCTAGGGTCAATACACACGCTGAGATGTGTAGAGACGCATTTGATTCACCCAATCAATTGGTTCATCCACAGGAACTATATTCCTTCATGTTGTAACTTATCCAAAGCCTTTTTGGCTTCTGGGGTCCTCCTGGCTGGCCGAACAACATAATCAGCATCACCAGATATTTTTAAATGCACAGGGCCACCAGACAATGATCTCATATTGCCATCAAACACTGTTTTACTATATCAGTACTCGATATTATCATAACTGATGGTCATTAATCCCATCTTTACTGCTGACCTGGCCCTAGTAATGGCATGACTGATTTCATCAACAAAAACATATTGAACATCATGGCCTCCTCTCTCACTAAACTTGTTAATTTGTACTTTTGATCATGCCATTGGTGAGCCTTCCTCATATCATCTCCTACCTCCTCACTTTCTGTCAACAATTTCATCTGAGTACATGCCTCCTCCATGGCTGTACAAATGTCTATGGCAGACTGTAGGTCTAGCCTCCGTTGAGATGAGTTTTCCCTTGGTCATATATATGACATCAATTATCATCCAATCCATTAGCAACATATACACAGTCACAAAACCTACAAGATTTTGCAATATTCCTGAGAGTAGACATAATTGCTCAATGCTTTCTTCTAACCACTGCTCACGTCTTTTAAATTGGAACGTCTGAAAAAATTCCGTTCACCAACTAACACCTTTTCAAATTTGTTGGTGACGTCATCTAGTACATGTCTCCTTTCACTTGCAGAGAATTGTAGGCTATTCATAAATGCGAAACCCATCCATGCCTACAGAACTTTAAAAAAAGTTGAATATTTAACGAAGCAGATCACTGGCCCATTCCTGACAGTACCAGACAATGCCTGACGAGTTGAATCCACAAATACCAATCCTCAACCACACTGGACGACCGTAAATCTAAGGCTGCAGGTGGAGAAACATGAACACTGGGCATCCATCCTCACCGTGGTAACTAACATGCTGTGGTGCCGGGTTTGACCACACGGTCCTGGTGCACCGCCGCTGCTCAAGACGTTCCCAGGAACTTCCTCTTCCTCATAAACACTGTCCCTGGAACTCCTGTTAACCGTTCGCCATACATGAGGATGCGAGAGGATAAAGTTAGTCTCCCACTTGTATCTCGACGTACCGCCAGAACCAAATGAAGGAAGATAGGAAAGCGCTGGTCTCGGAAGTGTGAGGTTTGCCGTGACTAGAACCCGGGTGTGTTGTTTTGCACAGCCGTCAGGTGGCAGGACCCGCGGCGCTCGTCGTCCTGGTCAGACCTGTGTGGCGCGTCGTCCTGGTCAGGCCTGTGGGGTGCGTCGTCCTGGTCAGGCCTGTGGGGCGCGTCGTCCTTGGTAAGGCCTGAGGGGCGCGTCGTCTTGGTCAGGCCTGTGGGGAGCGTCGTTCTGAGGCCTGTGGGGCGCGTCGTCTTGGTCAGGCCTGTGGGGCGCGTCGTCCTGGTCAGGCCTGTGGGGCGCGTCGTCCTTGGTCAGGCCTGTGGGGCGCGTCGTCTTGGTCAGGCCTGTGGGGCGCGACGTCCTGGTCAGGCCTGTGGGGCGCGTCGTCCTTGGTCAGGCCTGTGGGGCGCGTCGTCCTGGTCAGGCCTGTGGGGCGCGTCGTCCTTGGTCAGGCCTGTGAGGCGCGTCGTCTTGGTCAGGCCTGTGGGGCGCGTCGTCCTTGGTCAGGCCTGTGGGGCGCGTCGTCTTGGTCAGGCCTGTGGGGCGCGACGTCCTGGTCAGGCCTGTGGGGCGCGTCGTCCTGGTCAGGCCTGTGGGGCGCGTCGTCCTGGTCAGGCCTGTGGGGCGCGTCGTCCTGGTCAGGCCTGTGGGGCGCGTCGTCCAAAATCAAGTAAACCACAATGACGGGAGGAAGTCATCCATGTGTTACTATATGTAAATGTAAAAAAGAGACACACCCAGAGGATGTATTTCATAAACTCCAGCAGAAGAAAGGTAAGCATCTCATAGAGTTACATTCATGCATAAACCATATCAGATCAAGAGAAAATATAAGGGCTGATAATAATTGACTTGGCGGCGGTTTACCTACTGGTGCATCATTATGCAGTTCCAAAAAGATCCATATAAATATATGTCACAGAAATTTCTTTTAAGTGCTACAGAATAGATAAAACATGCATAGCAGTGTTTCACATTTACCTACCCCATGTTTCTGCAGTACAATATTCACATTATTTATAGGTGCCCGAGATTAAAGGAAATTTTAAGTCAGCATGGAACAAACATCAAAGAAAACTCATGCAAAAATTTAAATCAATCTAACCGTGATTATTTTCATTTCCCTCATTTATAGGTTTGATCTTTTAATGGAAAGGAATAAAGTACTTGGCAGAAGTGGTACGTATGAATTTTCTCATACTTTTTTCCAGTTAAACATGCACTGGATTAAAGAATATATGGTTTATCCTAGGATAATTTTGCTCTTTATTACCTGCACGGATATTGCTCTCTGCCTTATTCTGTATGGCTTTATATTTTGTTTCTGTCAGGAGCTTAATTTCTTGATATCAATATGTCATTACTATGGATCTTGATCAAGTGGCTGTTGCATGTACTTTAGTTATTCTGTGTATTATATTTGAAAAAAAATCTAGTGTTTTTGTACTACTGTGTTGGTCTAGCTTTTCTTCTGTTGTGATATAGTGCATGCATTAAAGCTTGATTTCACTGCATTGCATTAGAACATAGGCTAATCCATTGCAGTGCACGACTAATGAGGGGTTAAGGTGTTAAAGAAAATGCA
Source organism: Panulirus ornatus (assembly GCF_036320965.1). Taxonomy (NCBI): domain Eukaryota; kingdom Metazoa; phylum Arthropoda; class Malacostraca; order Decapoda; family Palinuridae; genus Panulirus; species Panulirus ornatus. The sequence continues at coordinate 35,028,001 of NC_092232.1, forward strand.
AAATAGCATATAAGTGATATTGAGGTCTTTGTAAGCAATTAATAACTTATACTGATAATAGTCAAACATACTAATAATGCTTTCTCCTACGATATATATATAGTAGGTTAAGTGAGCAAAAACAGTACAGTACATGAGTGAAATTGAGGTCTTTTCATTTTACTGTAATCAATGAATGATAATAATAATAATAATAATAATAATAATAATAATAATTTTTTTTTTTTTTTTTTTTTTTTTACTTTGTCGCTGTCTCCCGGGTTTGCGAGGTAGCGCAAGGAAACAGACGAAAGAAATGGCCCAACCCCCCCCATACACATGTACATACACACGTCCACACACGCAAATATACATACCTACACAGCTTTCCATGGTTTACCCCGGACGCTTCACATGCCTTGATTCAATCCACTGACAGCACGTCAACCCCTGTATACCACATCTCTCCAATTCGCTCTATTTCTTGCCCTCCTTTCACCCTCCTGCATGTTCAGGCCCCGATCACACAAAATCCTTTTCACTCCATCTTTCCACCTCCAATTTGGTCTCCCTCTTCTCCTCGTTCCCTCCACCTCCGACACATATATCCTCTTGGTCAATCTTTCCTCACTCATTCTCTCCATGTGCCCAAACCATTTCAAAACACCCTCTTCTGCTCTCTCAACCACGCTCTTTTTATTTCCACACATCTCTCTTACCCTTACGTTACTTACTCGATCAAACCACCTCACACCACACATTGTCCTCAAACATCTCATTTCCAGCACATCCATCCTCCTGCGCACAACTCTATCCATAGCCCACGCCTCGCAACCATACAACATTGTTGGAACCACTATTCCTTCAAACATACCCATTTTTGCTTTCCGGGATAATGTTCTCGACTTCCACACATTTTTCAAGGCTCCCAAAATTTTCGCCCCCTCCCCCACCCTATGATCCACTTCCGCTTCCATGGTTCCATCCGCTGACAGATCCACTCCCAGATATCTAAAACACTTCACTTCCTCCAGTTTTTCTCCATTCAAACTCACCTCCCAATTGACTTGACCCTCAACCCTACTGTACCTAATAACCTTGCTCTTATTCACATTTACTCTTAACTTTCTTCTTCCACACACTTTACCAAACTCCGTCACCAGCTTCTGCAGTTTCTCACATGAATCCGCCACCAGCGCTGTATCATCAGCGAACAACAACTGACTCACTTCCCAAGCTCTCTCATCCCCAACAGACTTCATACTTGCCCCTCTTTCCAAAACTCTTGCATTTACCTCCCTAACAACCCCATCCATAAACAAATTAAACAACCATGGAGACATCACACACCCCTGCCGCAAACCTACATTCACTGAGAACTAATCACTTTCCTCTCTTCCTACACGTACACATGCCTTACATCCTCGATAAAAACTTTTCACTGCTTCTAACAACTTGCCTCCCACACCATATATTCTTAATACCTTCCACAGAGCATCTCTATCAACTCTATCATATGCCTTCTCCAGATCCATAAATGCTACATACAAATCCATTTGCTTTTCTAAGTATTTCTCACAATATACAGTAATAAAGTCTAACATACTGATTTTCTATCCTAAGATATATGTACATTACAGATAATCAAAAAAAATCATGTGTGGTAATGGATATACTAATGCTGGAGATATAAGTAAAAACGATTGATTATATAATCATGGGATTTAAATACTCGCCAATATTGTATTACATTGGACTCTAACAGATGGCGCTCATGTTAGCATATTTTATGCTAAGGTAAGGACTTCGCTTACCTATCTTACTTGTGGAGTCTTTAATCATGGCTGGCTGGCGTGTGTGTGTGTGTCCTGCTGCCACCAGCTGTGCCTACCTCTGGTCCGCTCATGATAACCAGGCAGGAGGAATCAAACAGAAGACAATACGCTACATCTTGTATTCCCGCTCCAATCTAGTCACATAAAGCGCCTCTTGTGGCCAAACTCAGCATCAAAACAACATAGCTTTGAGTAGACACAACTAAAATGAATGAATTAATATAGTTACATACCTCACTCCTCACTAAATTTAAAAAGAAAGAAAAAAAATGCTTTCCTTTGTCAACCAAACACACACAACTCGAGCAAGCTGGGACAAGCGCTGACCCCTTTCTCTTCCACTAAATTTCTCTTCTTCTCCACTGATTATCTTTCCCCAGCATTCCTTCTCTCTACCCTTGCGTGGAAGGGGTTTCCTCTAACTGCTTCAATTCAGTTCAGTAAGCCATGGTTGGCAGGGTAGCTTGACCGCCATCTGTGGTGCACGGGTCGCTTGTCCCACATCACGAGTCGTCGCTGGCTGCCAGCGCATCGTGATCCACGTCTACAACCATCGCCAGATGATGGTAGTTTTATCTCCGGCCATGGACCCCGTATGCCATAGTGGCAGGGACCACTGTATGCCAATGTTGCTGGGACCACTGTATGCCAAGATGGCTGGGACTACTGTATGCCAAGGTGGCTGGGACCACTGTATGCCAATGTTGCTGGGACCACTGTATGCCAAGGTGGCTGGGACCACTGTATGCCAAGATGGCTGGGACTACTTTATACCAGGGTGGCTGGAACCACTATATGCCACGGTGGCAGGAACTATTGTATGCCAAAGTGGTAAGAACCACTTTATGCCAAGGTGGCTGGGGCCATTGTATGCTAAGCTGGCTGGGACCACTGTATATCAAGGTGGCGTTGCCCACTGTATGCCAAGGTGACAGGGACTACTGTATGCCAAGGTGGCTGGGGCCATTGTATGCTAAGCTGGCTGGGACCACTGTATACCAAGGTGGCTGGGACCACTGTATGCCAAGGTGGCTGGGACCACTGCTGGGACCACTGTATACCAAGGTGGCTGGGACCACTGTATGCCAAGGTGGCTGGGACCACTGCATGTCAAGGTGGCTGGGACCACTGTATGCCACGGTGGCTGGAACCACTGTATGCCAAGGTGGCTGGGACCACTGCATGCCAGGAGGCTGGAACTGTTGTATGCCAAGGTAGTAGGGACCATTTTATGTTATGGTAGCAGGGACCACTGTTTGCCATGGCGGGGACCACTGTATAGCAAGGTGGCTGGGACCACGTATGTCACGGTGGTTGGAACCACAATATACCATGGTGGCTAGGACCACTGTATGTCGCAGTTGTTGGAACCACTGTATATCACCGTGGCAGGGACCACTGTATATCACGGTGGCAGGGACCACTGTATATCACGGTGGCAGGGACCACTGTATATCACGGTGGCAGGGACCACTGTATATCACGGTGGCAGGGACCACTGTATATCACGGTGGCAGGGACCACTGTATATCACGGTGGCAGGGACCACTGTATATCACGATGGCAGGGACCACTGCATGCCACGGTGATCAAGGAGTAATTAACCCTGACACATAATTAGCCGATTAGAGATGATACAAGGGCGCTCTTAGCGTCTCATCTGTAACCAGCTCTCGCCTCTGTAACCCAGGTGCAGAGAGGTCATTTGTGCCGCCCTTGCCTACCTACCTGCAGCAGCTGGTACCGAGGTGGTGGCAGCCGAAGATGAAGTCAGTTCTGAACACCTGTTGATTACCTAATTCGTCACATGTCTCGTATACTTGATGCATGGTGGACATGGTGTCCGAATCCCAGGCGACTCTCGACTTGGCAAACACAAGACTTACAATTCCTCAAACGAGGGATTCCTCTGCAGATATTCTAACATACTTCCACGATTATCGTTCCAATCATGATATCAAGATAAGTGTAATTCAAAGGTATAGGTGCAGGAGGTTGTCGTGCAGATCAAAACTGAAGCCAAACGATTTTTTCACTGTTAAGTGGAAGGTGTTGGGGAGGCCATACGTGGGTGCTGGTGCCTTGGTGGAGTGTGTGTGTTGGGTTAACTGTATAGTTCACATGTTCGCCTCCTGACTCGTCACTGTGTCACTGAGCCAGACCGACCTTCACCGAGGAACCTCCCAGGATACAGTCATGATCCTCCAGGTAAGTCCTGGTCTTGGTACTTACTGCAAGTTGTGGTTGAGCAGGTGGAAAGACGACGGTATGACAGAGGGACTCGCTCTTCATAGACCCCGTCTTTGATTAGGGTATGAACGAGGGGAAGTGTGTCTGTTTGCCCAGGTAACCATGATACTGGACTCTCTCTCTCTCTCTCTCTCTCTCTCTCTCTCTCTCTCTCTCTCTCTCTCTCTCTAAATATATATATATATATATATATATATATATATATATATATATATATATATATATATATATATATATATTCACTTTCGTGTCCTGGAAATACAACCAGAAGAAAGAATAACAGTTTTGTGAAAGATGTGAATCCTTTTTTTAACAACACCTTAAAATAATAAAATGTATTCCATACCATTGTCTGGGAGCAAACCACGTCCAAAGTGGCACGGAACATAAGGGAACAGTGTTCATTTAATGATAAAGAACATAACGGTACCAGTGAGGGGATTCGAACGAAATCGAACGAAAATATAGATTATTGATATTTTGTTATAGCCATCTTTTGAAAATCATCATTGTAAAGTCACTCTTACTGTGAAATTAAATGAACATGGGACCAGCATCACAGCTCTCATGGTGACCCTCACAAACCTAATACCTAAATTCCAACCCACTGGAACCTAGGCTGTCTTGGCTAGGATGGAGCCCTACATCCTACAAAATCGTTCTCCCTCAAACTGTGCTTCGTTCGCTCCTGCTCAGATGCCTATCGCGTCAGGGACAGAGCAGACCGGCCCGGGAAATTCTTCTCCTGAAATCCACTCCGCTTTTATTTCTCCTCAGAATCGCTGCAAAGCTGTTCTTCGTAAGATCAATCTACTTGTAGAAAAATAATGTGCTGATCTGATTTCTAAGTACAAAACCTTTACGTCCTTAACGATAAGCATCTCTAGTAACTTCTGAAGTTCAACCTTTCCACATCTCTTGCCATCTTATCAATCTATAACTAATTTTTCAAATGATAAAACCGCTCTTTATCGTACTTTATTTTCTTCTAATTTACCTTTGGATGATATCGCCTCTACTCCTCCATATCAATCTCCTGCCACTGAACTTGTGTTATCTCCTGTATCATCATCGTACAGGGTCTTCCAAATACTCTTCTAGTACCAGGTGGACAAGGTTTATGGCCTGGCCTGCATACCTCCTCATGTCCTAAAGTAGTGCACCTCTGAGTTAACTCCGACCCTTCCTCGGGCATTTCTTCTCCGTCTAGAAACCCAGATGTCTTCCCTCCCGCAAGCATGCCTTGGTGCAACCCATCCCTAAGAAAGGAGACCGTATTATCTATCCCCCTATTGTCCTTACTTTTTTTCTTCCACCATTCTTTGATTATCTTCTTTATTCTCACGTTCTTAAACACTTAGAATCTCATTCCCTTCCCTTTGATCACCAGCACGGATTCCGCAGGGGTAAGTGTACCGTAATTATTTACACTATGAACTGCTATCAATTTTCGTATCTCTAGGGATTTAATTCGCTTAGTATGAGGGAGGTACTGTACATGCGTGTGGGCGGCTCATCCACCTTTTTAACCCCAGTGGAATCAAAAGCCTTCCATTTCATTCACTTGTCTTTAACCATCGCGTTCAGTACGCCGCGATGGTGCTGGTATTTCGTCCACTGTTTTCGTGAGTTGTCTTCATGTGTCCTCACCCTATAGGACTGGACCCGAGGCACACACGTCTGCCTGATGCTTCCCACAGTTTCTGTGTGGAGACCTGCCACTCGAGGATGGACCGTTATAACCTCCTTCAGCTTCCATCGAGTAGCTGAGGTGTTGAATTCTTTTACGCCTCTCGTCATTCCCTCCTCCAATCCCTTTTTAACTTTACAGAGTCAGGTTTACAAACACCAACGGAGCCCTGATTACATTCGACTTCCTTTTCCTTTCACTTATGAACCCACCAACTGGTTACGTGACCCTTCACTCCTGGACAACGTAAGACAACCTATCTGAGAATCTTACATATGGGAGGAGGTGAGCAGAAGGAAGGTCATGTCTCTGGTGGCAAAAGGAAAATAAATCCTGTTCTTAACGTATTTAAAATCTGTGCCACTTGCTAAGCCTCGTGAGCCACCCGTGCTGAACCTTAGTCGTCAGTTGAGCACGACGGTACGACCTTTGAGCATGACAGTGACCCTTGAACACGACTGCATGATCTTTAAGCACGACTGTATGATCATCGGGCACAACCGTATAACCCTTGAGCACGAATGTACTGCCCTTGAGCACGACGGTATGACCCTTGAGCACGACGGTATGACCTTTGAGCACGACGGTATGACCCTTGAGCACGACGACATGACCCTTGAGCTCGACGTTATGACCCTTGAGCACGACAGTGTGACCCTAGAGCACGACGATATGACCCTTGAGCACGACGGTATGACCCTTGAGCACGACAGTGTGACGATTGGGAATGATGATACAACCCTTGAGCACGACAATATGACCCTTGAGCAAGACGGTATGACCCTTGAGCACGACGATATGACCCTTGAGCACCATGTTATGAGCCTTGAGTACGACGGCATGATCTTTGAGCACGACTGTATGACCCTTGAGCACGACGATATGACCCTTGAGCACTACGATACAACCCTTGAGCACGACGATATGACCCTTGAGCACGACGATACAACCCTTGAGCACGACGATATGACCCTTGAGCACGATGATACAACCCTTGAGCATGTTTATGAGCCTTAAGCACGACGATATGAGCCTTGAACACGACGGTACGATCCTTGAGCACAACTGTATGATCTTTGAGCCCGACGTTATGAGCACTGAGCAAGACCGTATGACCCTTGAGCACAACGGTGCGACCCTTGAACACGATGGTATGACCCTTGAGCACGACGGTACGACCCTTGAACACAATGGTATGACCCTTGAACACGATGGTATGACCCTTGAGCACGACGGTATGACCCTTGAGCACGACGGTACGACCCTTGAACACAATGGTATGACCCTTGAACACTATGGTATGACCCTTGAGCACGACGTTACGACCCTTGAACACGATGGTATGACCCTTGAGCACGACGGTACGACCCTTGAACACAGTGGTATGACCCTTGAGCACGACGGTACGACCCTTGAACACGATGGTATGACCCTTGAGCACGACGGTACGACCCTTGAACACAATGGTATGACCCTTGAACACGATGGTATGACCCTTGAGCACGACGGTATGACCCTTGAGCACGACGGTACGACCCTTGAACACGATGGTATGACCCTTGAATACGATGGTATGACCCTTGAACACGACGGTGCGACACTTGAACACGATGGTATGACCCTTAAGCACGACGGTACGAACCTTGAACACGATGGTATGACCCTTGAGCACGACGGCACGACCCTTGAACACAATGGTATGACCCTTGAGCACGACGGTACGATCCTTGAACACGATGGTATGACCTTTGAGCACGACAGTACGACCCTTGAACACGATGGTATGACCCTTGAGCACGACGATACGACCATTGAGCACTAAGGTTACGACCCTTGAGCACTAAGGTTACGACCCTTGAGCACGACAGCATGATCTTTGAAGACGACGGTACTGTCCTTGAGTACGACTATATGATATTCGAGCACGACTGTTCATATGACCCTTGAGCACGACGGTATGACCCTTTAGCACGACGGTACGACCCTTGAACACGATGGTATGACCCTTGAGCACGACGGTACGACCCTTGAGCACGACGGTACGACCCTTGAACACGATAGTATGACCCTTGAGCACGACGATATGACCCTTGAGCACGACGGTATGACCCTTGAGCACGACGGTATGACCCTTGAGCACGACGGTACGACCCTTGAATACGATGGTATGACCCTTGAGCACGACGGTACGACCCTTGAGCACGATGGTATGACCCTTGAGCACGACGGTACGACCATTGAGCACTAAGGTTACGACCCTTGAGCACGACAGTATGATCCTTAAGAACGACGGTACGACCCTTGAACACAACAGTGCTACCCTTCGGTGTAAAGGCTTGGCCGTGGCCCTTGTGGATCAGATCAATGTTATTTTAGATACTGGACCCAGTCTCCTAAGAGTCAGGCATGACAGTTTGTGAAATACCAATTATCTTGGATAAAATCTTGACAAATTAGAATAAGCAGCTTTTGAAAATGTTTACATGCGCTCACACACAAATACGTGTATACGCTACCACTTACACACACACACACACACACACACACACACACATACACACACCAGAGTTGGTTTCCAAAATGATGTATTAAGTCTCGTGTGGAGTAATGTGTTCGTGTGTGCGTGTGTGTGTGCAGGTGATGGTGGTCGCTTTGGTGGTGGGAGCAGCGCTCGCCTGGCCCATCGACCCGCTGGACTCTTATACCAGAAGTGAGTACCAGACCTTACCATGACCCAGCACCCACGTGAGTATTGTACTATGTCTCCCTTGTGTGTGTGTGTGTGTGTGTGTGTGTGTGTGTGTGTAATTACCTATTTCTACTGTATGGAGAGGGAGCCCTATACCCATCGAGCCACATCTTTATCTATCTTTTTATGTTAGCTGAGACGACACGGGCAGCTGAGGCTCTGATCAAAGCCACCCCATTAACGCTCTCTCTCTAGGGGTGGATGAACAGCTGGGTTGACTGTGGACCGACTGCCGCGATCAGGATTCGAACCTATGCGCTCGACCCTGGGCAGGCCAGTGAATGCGTCATGGTCAGGAACGCTTACCACCACACCTCTCTACCTTACATGCGCCTCTTGAATTCATGTATGCCGTCTGCATTAACCACGTCCTCAGTCGATCTGTTCCAATCATCCACCACCATCATACCATAAAAGTATTTCCCTACATCCCTATGTACACGTCTCTTACTTTCATGTTATGTATCCTCTGGTTCACCTTGTCCCTACACTTCTCAAAATACTGTCCACTTCGTCAATCTCCAACAAAAAATCAAATGCTGTGATCAGTTCACCCCTCACTCGTCTCTCTTCTAAGGTGGGTAAATTTAAAGCCTCAGCCTTTCCCTGTAGCTCAGTAGCCCTCGTACTTTTGGCACCATCTGTGTCCTCCTCCTCCTCCTCCAGACCCTCTCATGTGTTCTCTTTCCTTCTTTAGTCGTTGTGACCAAACCTGAGAAGCATATCCTAGTTTTGGCCTTGTGGAGGATATCAATAGCTTGCTAAACATTTCTTTATCCATACACTTGGAAGTTATTCTGATGTTTGCCAGCGGACAGTTTATCTCCTTAGCTGTCCTAATATGGGACTCTGGCGATAGGTTATGGACGATGTCTACCGCCAGGTTCCTTTCACACACAATCCTAAACTTACGTCGACAGTAATCACACTGTGGCCGTTTTCCGCTTTACCCCATCCTCATTGCTCTACATTTGCCAGGGATGAATTTCATGAACCACGTTTCAGACCAACTTGTCTGTTTAGGTTCCCTTATGAGCCAATACAATCTTTCTCGTCTTTCACTTCCCTCATGACCTTTGCCTCATCTGCAAACATGTTCAGGGAGGATTCCATACCTTCAGGCAAAGGTGTAAATATAGATGAAAAAGAATAATGGTCCCAAAACCAAATCCTGTGGCACTCCGCTGGTCACCTCAAACTATTTAGAAAAGGCCACCTCTGACCTGCGTCCTTTGTACCCTCCCACTGAGATAACCTTCCATCCAACGCAGATGTTTTCCTCTCATTTCTGCACGATGATTCAGCTTCGATAATGAGCCTCCTGTGTAGTGGTGTTGAATGCCTTCTGGCAGTCCAGATACAGACAGTCCACCAAGCTTTCACTTTTGTCCAGGAGCTGAGATCACTCTCTCGTAAAACCTTAAAACCCGGCTGTCTCTCAGTGGATATCTCTGCTCCGTAGAAAGTCATCCACTGGCTTTCAAATAATCTTTTCCAGAACCTCACACACCACACTCGTTAGCGAGACCGATCTGTAGTTCAGCACCTGTTCCTGGTCTCCTTCCTTGTATCCAGGTATGACGTTTGCTCTTTTCCATTCCCTTAGCATTGTGCCTCTCTCCAGTGACGTCTTGAACAGTAATTCAGGTGGTTTATCAAGCGTATTGGCACATCTCTTTCGCACATATAAGATTTCATCATGACCATGAGCCTCATGTGGGTCAGTTCCTTTTAATATGTCATTACTATATTTTCCAGATCTCTTCATGATTTTCTAAACCTTCTCCCCTCACTATCTCACTGGCGTTGGGGCTATAATGTCCTTCACTGTGAAAACACTTTTGAACTCTCTATTCAGTTCCTTTCATAACCTTAAATCGACCTCTACAATATTCCCTTTGAATTCCTTGGCCTGATTAGATACTCCTTGACTGACAACTGACTCGCCAACAAAAGATTTGGAATAGTTTTGGATTTTCAACTGCCTCGTCCACAATATTCTTTTCAAAGTTTCTTTGTTCCTCTCCTCATTCTGCCATACTCGTTCCTCGTCACGCTAGAATGCCGTCTATATCTATGCCAGTGGACACCTCGAAGCTCCTTGACTTTACGACATCTTTTATAGAACCATTCCTTCCTCCTCATCATTCCCTATGTAGTTGAGGTTTGAGATCCCCATGTCTCTATTCCCTCACTGTCATTTTTCACAGCACCTCACACCACAACAGCCTTGTTCCTGAATGCCATTTCCCAGTATACATTACCATAGAAATGATCGAGGTTTGTGTAGTTTCCATGATTATATCTCTTCATTTTCTATCTCACTTCTGCCCTTTCTAATGTCCACTTTATCACTTAACCATCACATGATCACTTCTTCAAACTGGTGTACTGCAGGCAATGTTCTCAACATCCATGCTAGTATGAGTGAAGATAAGGTCTAGTGATGATGGTGGTGTATCATTCCCTCTCATCATAGTGTGCACCATGACATGCTGGTGTAGGATATTGTCCAGTACATACTCTAAAAACTTACGTCTCCATGACTCCTTATCACCATACAAATGCTAATTCCTCATGTCAGTCTCTTTATAATTGAAATCCCCCTTTATCAGTACTTTACCATCTCGTAAACAGTAAGTGCTTCACGTACCATCATGATTGGATCTTTATTGTCATCTTTATTTGTTCCGGTTCGTTGCATTTTTTTCTTGGAGGATTACATACTTCCGGACGGATACCATCCTCTTTATATATTGTCTGAGTGGGTTATCCTCCACGATGACGTGACCTTATTGAGGGTTAATCCTCCCCCTCCTTTACCTCGCCTTTCCTCTCGTTGTCATGTACTCCTCTGGCCAGAACAGGTGTGAGCATATCTCTTGGGTTTGATTAGTTTCCATGACTAAAAATTATCAGATGCACTTTCCCTTATACTATTCTTGAATTCCAGTTCTTTCCTCTCACTATTAACCCACCCACAATCGAATACATTACTTCCAGTCTGACATTACCAACTCCCAACACTCGTCTTATCTGCCGAGCTGGCGGGGCTGCTCCATCTTTTTTGTCATGTGTAGCGTCTCTAGTGTTTCGTCTCTTGATTATACTCTTTCATGTTTCCCTTCTCTGCCTTAGATATATCTATCACACTTCCTGGATAAATGACCAAATTAAACATAACCACAACTGGTCACATCCTCTCCCTTACATCTCTGGTTATCTCCCTATTCTTGTGTGTGTGTGTGTGTGTGTGTGTGTGTGTGTGTGTGTGTGTGTGTGTGTGTGTGTGTGTGCCTTATTCTCTGTCCTGGCCGCACCTCACAGCTGATGTGCGGTAGGACCTGCGGTACACGTCACCAGGGGGGGGGGGGCACCTCCCTCACCCACTGACCTTCACGTAGTCCGTAACAGCGTTGTAGCTTGAACGTCTCAACATTATTTTGTTATGACTGGTCGTTGTTAATCCCTTGAGTACGACGGTACGACCAAGAGTGATGACCTGGTCTTTGACCTGTTCATTAAGGATCAAATCAAAGGTCGCGTCATCAAAGGTCACGCCATCAAAGTTCACATCATCATACGCTAGAGCAGTTAGGTCATGCTCACTACCGTTAACCATCTCTTAAGCATTGTTAAACCATAAAACAAGATAAAGTATCAAGTTGCTGCTCTTCAGGTAACACAGCCACTGTATCACCACCAGCTGTGGTCCAGGTGTTGCTCCCCCACTACTCCCCCCAGGCCGTCTATATGGGCGATACCTTCCCCTACACCCCACCTACACCTGCAGTTCTCTCGGCATCTCTGATGTCATCACGTATCGTGTTTCACCATCTTCATGAATATGCAGCTACTGAGGTTCTCATGTCATGCGTCACTGGTTCGTTAGCACCTTCCCGAAGGTCGTCTCAGCACAGGCCTAATGTCTCAAGCCGTCGCGAGCTAGGAGTGTCTTAATTTCTTATCTCTCTCATTATCTCTCAAAAAATAGATAATCATCTACGCAGTATACTAAACGTACGTGTCACAGGTGAAGAGATGCAGCTGGAGGCCAGCTGTGGAGGCGTCATGGACCTGTTTCTGGACACATTGGATGTGCAGCGCCTCACCTTCAACAGTAGCAGTCACCAGCCAGAGGCAGGCAACTGCACCTTCCACCTCCGCCTCGCCGTCAAAGTGAGCACCGTTTCCCTCCCTCACTCCCTCCTCGGCAACCTCCTCCACGTTCCTTCTGATTCTCTTTTTCTGTTAGTTTGTCTCATTTTCAAGATTTCACATACCTATTTTCTTGAAGAAGCTCGAGATCAGTATACACACATTGATCACTATACATATTGATCAGTTGATCAATGTAGCTGCCCCATGACCTGGGAAAGTCTTGATATCAGTAAACATACACTCACTACCCAAATGCAAATTATATCTCGCCATCACCTCCCTGACCATAGTCATCCTCCCTGACCACAGTCTCTCGCCCTCCCTGACCACAGTCATCCTCCCTGATCACATTCTCTCACCCTCCCTGACCACAGCCATTCTCCCTGATTACAGGTCTCCAAACTTCCCTAACCACAGCCATCCTCCCTGATTACAGTCTCTCACCTTCCCTGACCACAGTCATCCTCCCTGATCGCAGTCTCTCCTCCCTGACCATAGTCATCCTCCCTGATCACAGTCTCTCACCCTCCCTGACCATAGTCATCCAACGTGATCAAAGATTGCCACCCTCTCTGACCACATTCATCCTCCCACATCACATTCACTCACCCCTGCCAGTCACCATAATGCAGGGTAACCAAACTTCTTCATGAACGTCTGTTAAATAAACGTCAAAGTAAATACTAGCTCTGCGTAACGTACTGACAATATACATGTAAAAGAGTAAATTTTAAGCATTATTTGAGGAAGAACTTTCAGCAGCGTAATAACTGAAAGACGTACAAGCAGTGTAAAGAATAATTAGTTACGACAACAGTGAGACTCTAAAACCAGCAAGGGAAACATAAGCTTCATTTGTTGAAATGATGTAACTTGTTCCCCAGGAAATATCAAAAATTCGAGTAAACAGCAAAGAAATCATTGATCACATTAGCACCAGTTCAGTAAGCGTCAACAATATTTTTTGAAGATAAAAGCTGAGAATACAATAATTCGTGACAAGCAAATAGGTAAAGTTCAAATTGCATGCACGTCACTTATCGTGAAAGTTGCTAGAAAGATTATCCTGCGCTCAGCCTCAGGGTAACATACCTACACAATTAACCACAAAGTTACCCAGTTCATAACTTACGTTTAATGATGATAAATGGAGAGAAAAAAAAGAGAAAACGAGAAAGTACTAGTTCTCACCTCGAGGTTTCAGATCAGCTGGTCCTCGTGTTTGTGTGTTGAGCCAGACCCGCACGACACCATAGTATGTCCTTGACGCACAACTCAAAGCAAGTTACTGATGAAATTTTTTTGCAGTTGCGATCGTTCGAGACCTGGAAAATTGGTTTTGTTTATCAAATACTACTGACAAAGCTGTATAGCACCAGCACTTTGTATAACCTCGCCACTTTCATGACTTTCTTTTTTTGACAATTATAATATTGGCGGTTAGCGTTCTTAATGTGACACATTCCCAGGCTGGCCGAAGTCGAGACCTCATAAGTTTGGATCCTGGTCACAGCAGCTGACCCCAACTAGTCAACCCAACTGTTCATCTTGTTATAAGGGCTGGTCGATGATTTGGCTACCTAGCTTAAGCCACGATTTTCACAGCTAACATGAAATAAATAAATGATAAATAGTAATGAAAAAATACACAGGACAATGCTTAGCTTATATAATACAGCAATGTTATCTGTTCATGGTTAGAAATATATTAGTAAAATATTAGTAAAATAATTACTATATTAGTCATTACTGCGCCTTGATCACGCCATATACATAATATGGTGTTCAGTTCCGCTCAACGAACTTGACCAACAACGAAGAAAAACTTAACGAAATAAGTAAGATCAACTTATTCAGTCGGAAATAAACCTTTTGAAGAATACACTCGATCTAAAACCATTCCTCTACAAAAACAATTGAATAAAACTCCTCAAAAGTTCTTTATGATGTTCGTCATAAAACTTCACCTATAGTGACCAGGAATACCTGTTCAAAGTTAATATGGAGATGTAGTATATATTACCCAAGAAAAACTCTGAACCTTCATCAGATATTTCCCAACTGAAGATAACACGTCTAAACAAGTATTTTAATAGTATAAGTGAATCAGCCTAGTTAGTAAATAATAACAATATATTGATCGTGATATTTCTCATTCGTACATTACAACAATGTGGTTCTTAGAATCTCTTACCCTACGGCTGAAACTCAACCACGAATAATATTATTGGTTTACCATTCACCCTTAAATACAAAATGTTCACGTCAATATATTCTCTTTATTCTACATAATGTTCCTGCAGAGCTCATATCCTGAAGGTTAATGGTGGGTAGAGAGAAGAGTTTCTGTTTTACTATCCACCCTCTATCTACAGTGATGGGTAAGAAGGAACCTTCTGTATTACTAGCCTTTCTACATCTATATGCATTGGGCGTTTTGGATCTCATTACTGTTTTGAAGCCGACAACCTCGTAATGAACAACAGATCTGTTATATTTCGCCAGTGTGCTGATGTTGGTAAGGAATGTGGCGGGACCCTTCTCAGTTCTCACAGTATCTGGACTTAATCTGCACGTCTGCTTAAGCAGGACCTGGACATGGAGAAGTATGGGATCCTGGTGGAGGGGGAAGTCGATATGGAGGAGAGTGAGGATTGCAGTTCCTCCTACCTCAGCATCGCCGACGAGGACGACCTGGAGGACGAACTGGGCCACATCGACATGTGAGAGCTTTTAATTCTTTCTTGTGATAGGCATATGAAGCCATGGATAGCATTATGGAAACATCTATGTATAAATATAGAAAGTTTCAAATGAGGGTTCTTCCTGTGGATCTACAACGTAAAACTATCATGAATATTCAAGGAAGATTCGCCAAACAAATAAGGGTATAATGGTAAAGTTTTTCCCACAATGATAATGTTAGTAAAAGGAAGTTGAGGAACTAATGCAGGTGGGGAGTAGTGGGCTGGTGCTTAGGGATCATGGTCACAGTATGACCCCTGACCATTACAATACGACCCTTGAGCACGAATAGTATGACCCCTGACCACTACAATACGACCCTTGAGCACAACAGTATGACCCCTGACCACCACGATACAACCCTTGAGCACGACAGTATGATCCTGACCACCACAAGACAACCCTTGAGCACGACAGTATGACCCCTGACCACCACGATACAACCCTTGAGCACGACAGTATGATCCTGACCACCACAAGACAACCCTTGAGCACGACAGTATGATCCCTAATCACCACGATACAACCCTCGAGTACGACAGTACAAACCCAGACCATTACAGTACAGCCCTTGAGCACGACAGTATGATCCCTGACCACCACAACTCTACCCTTGGGAATGATGGTTTGGCCTTTAATCTTCAAGGGTCAGATCAAGATGCAGACCAAAATACCGGATAAACAAATTCTGAATGTCCATTTATTGCGTGCGAGTGTTTGGAAAGGACCAGTACGGCAGGTCCACAGGATAGGACACTGGCACATGTCAGGACATGTGACTCTAACCTGAAAACGAATTGGAAAAAAGTTAATATGTCAGATGGCTGTAGAACATGTTGAGTATATATATATATATATATATATATATATATATATATATATATATATATATATATATATATATATATATATATATATGTATATATATGTGTGTGTAATGAGTATCTATCCGACTGACTTTAAATTTATGTGAATTGCTCCAGGTGATCTTCGCTTCGGTAATATCTTCTTTAACTCCAAACACTGACAATCTCAGTTATCTTCCCTCATAACACTGACAACTTAAGTTTTCTCCTCTTATAACTCCCGACAATTTCACCTTCCACCTCCACATGACATCATCATAGACCATCTGGCATTTTGTCATGTCCTTCACATACAGTAAACCTGTCCCATACCAATGCACTGCCCAAGATGCTTTGATATCCGAGTGCATACATTAGTTCAAAATGAAGTTACTTTGGTTCACCTCACCATTTAGTTCTGGCCTGGCCAGGGAGCACATGTATATTCACTCCATAATTTTTCCTGTGTGACAAAGTGCTACCTTTTCCTGGGTTCTTTCTTCAACGATGAAGCTCTCTCTCTCTCTCTCTCTCTCTCTCTCTCTCTCTCTCTCTCTCTCTCTCTCTCTCTCTCTCTCCAGTTAGCTTCATTATTTTCCATCAGAACTAATACAATGAATGGAAAGAAAGAATTCTGCTTTACTATTCTTTTCATGCCTTACACGCCTTAATAAACTTTTTTTTTTTTACAATATATGGACACAAAACGAGTCGGTATCTGTCTGAGGCGATCAAAGGTCTTCTACGAGGGCACTGGAATAATCTAACCATAACTATGTCATCATTTACACCAAGTATTAAGTCATGGAACTTTCATAAACACCAGTTATTATGTATACCATTACTGAAGCACAGTTCCCATTCTATTTCAGTGGAGAATCAATTAACCTCTTGAACACAATAGTACGACCCTGAAGGTTGGCGTACAGCCTTTGAACATGACTGTACGACTCTCCAGTGTGATGATGTAACCTTTCACTCTCACGGTTGTTCAGGGCCGGGCCATCATGTCCAAGGGTCTAACACTGAGTTCAGGGGTTGCATCATAGTACTCAAGAGTCATAACATTGTGTTCAAGGGTTGTACTGTTGTCATTGTGCTCAAGGGGCTGAATTCCTATAAATACTTTATGCATCGAATAGTTTTCTTTGTCCTGATAATACAAATGTTCTACTTGCTTATTTCTGTTTTTTCTTCTGCGTCTGTCTGGCATAATCCTAAACAGGTTTTGTGGGAAGCAGAACATCGATTTCCACACAACAGAGGACACCATCACCATAGAGATGAAGTTGGAAGACATCAGTACCCATGAAAGTCACTTTATCTTGATCATCAAACCCCACTACTTGTGCGGGGGGTTAGTGGATGTCGAGACAAACATCACCACACCTGACTACCCTAAACCCTACCCTAGGGATATCATGTGTCTCTGGGATATCAAGGTGAGACAACAGAGCAATAATACAGGGGAGGCAGTTTGGCAGTCTTCAACAGTAATATATGTGATTAGAAAAAGATCCACTTTTGCAGGATTTCTTATTTTACCATTCTTTTCCTCTAATGGTTTGACTAAAATTAATATATTCCTTAGTGGTATATGGACCCTTAGAGAAGTGAAACATGAAATCAGTCTCCCAGTATTTTACGTTTGATTTTTACCATGAAAAGAGGTGAATCAACTGTACATTCTTAGCCATCCTGAAGGAGGTGACACAACATAGGATTGAAAGTGCGTAAAAGGTCCAGTTGAGGGAAGTCTCAATTTGTTTAGGTCAATCTTGAGTACCATCAATGATGGAAGAAATAGGAAAGCAGCTACTACACAAGCAGCAAAAACTATTTCTATACCTTCAAACACATGCCCCTTTATTATCCTTACCCCATAATTAGTTTGCTCTAACACAGGTCTATAAATAGCATACCATACTAAGAATGCATAAGAAATGTAGAATGAAAGATATTACCTACAGGAATTTAATTACATTATTGCTAACATAACTTATTTTCATAGGCTCCCATAGGCTTTACCATATCGCTTAATTTCAAGCAATTCGACATAAGGCCCAAAAAAGAATGTAAAGACTATGTTGGAATAGAATCATCGCATAAATTCCAGACCTACTGTGGCACGACGCTTAAAGACCAGACTATTGAGTGAGTATCATACATTTTGTGCATGTGTTCTTATCTGTGTAAGTAATTGTTCTTGTAGATCCATGTACCTATACATGAGTGCATGCAAGTGTGATCACATTTTATGATCTTCAGAGTGTCAAAAGCATGTAGACTTGTCTCAACTGTGAATCTGTGCAGTGCCTCACCCTTATATGTATGTTCATACATACAAGGAGGGGTTTGCAATCATGAAAACCCATTTCTTAACCTCTCTTTTATCATACAGATTACCAGATCTTTCTAATGGTCTCCACATTCACTGTTTTGCTAATGAGTATCATCCTTTTCTCCACAGTGATATTTGCTACAGTCTGTCTTGAACACTTTTCTGATAATCTTATTGTTTTATCATCATCTTTCAGTTCATCGATTCTTGGGTGTCTTATAAAATCACTTAACATCAACACTGTCAAATAAACTGAGGGACTTTTCTTTTTTAATGTAAGCAAGAGTATAGCTGTCATCCTTTCCCTGAATATATGCTCCCTTATTTCAAATATAATTCTTTAATCATTGTTGAAGTCATGAATCATCATTTTTCTCATCTGTTATACACTCATGTCTCTGTTCCTTGCATTTTTCTATATTTCACAAAATGCAAGCCTAGATCACCTTTACTTTACAAATCCTACCTATTAAACCATAGCTGTCTCCAACATTGCATTATTTTCTTATTCATTCCGACATCTGTTCACTACATATTACAGATGTTAGATGCCACTCTCAGCGTAGGGGTGGCCATACATGTCTGTCAGACTAAAACTAAACAAAATGTATAAAATGTACACTAGGATCAAGAGATAGAATTCATTGACTGCTGACATATCCCACAGGTGGAAAAACAACAGCAAGAATATAGGTGAAAAGCATAACAGAACTACACATAATGACTAATTCTATGAAATGATGTTAGACTACTTACACTGGTCAACAAATTTTAACTTTATAGTACTTTTTATGATGAACTTGAATCTGTTTTTAGAATTTTTCTATCTGGCATGGTTTTTAAGTGATAGAACAATTAAATTTTACAGTAAGTGTATATTACTCACTCATAAATAAGGCTAGTATTACACTCAAAAAACTTACCTTTAAAATGTAGAAGTGTACAATTTTTGGCTATATTTGATCTCAGGAACATCCTACTCTTTCCTTGGTACTGCTTTTCCATTTTCAAAATATCCTGGTGAAATTTTTCACTGTGCTTATCAATGACTGCCCCAAGATTTTCTGATAAAAAGTCTAAGTGCGAGTCCAAAAAGTGAATTTTTAGACTCATATTGCAGCCCAGAGCTTTATATGAAGTCAACAGATCTTTTCCATCATTGTAGTTTTCTGTTCTGATTTCCCCCAAAATCTTTGCAGACTCTCTTGAATGAAGCCATAAAATTTTTTCAACTTCATTTGCTCTTCATTGAACTTTTCACCTCAAAGCAGTTTCCTGATCTGTGGTCTGACAGAAAAAAACTTGAGTTGTGCATTACTGATTCTGGGGAAATTATTCCTCAAATATGTGAATCCATGGCCAGTCTCATCAACCTGAGCTTAATGTGCAAAGGAGGCAAACAAATTTTCTCAAGATCAACAAGGAGGACTGATAACATTGTTCTTCAATGAAGTCATAGATATTCCTTTTGGCCACATTTTATATAATGATTTTTCCTGTCCTGGCTGTCCCACTCACATAGGAAACAACAGAACTTCGTGTAACCAAGTCACATTCCAAATAAAAGTGCCACAACCTTTAGGTCACTACATACATTCCACTCTTAAGTCCCCATACCTAATTTTTATCAAAATTGCAGACGAGATCACTAAGATCTTGACTCAGCAAATATAATTCACTTGAATAGCTTGCTTCAAATTTTGGATCCATAGTGTCCTCTCCTTGGTCTACTTGCTTGTCATCAGACTCATTGTCACTCAGTGTCATGTTTCTTGAAGGCTATGGCATTGGTAATTCCTGACTGCTAGGTACTGGCCTCAAAGTTGATGGTAAATTAGGTTTTTTAAGATTATGCTTGGATTTTGATGTTTACCAGAAGTAGCAATAAAAAATGTGATCTTTGGATTCTCTCCAAACCGTAGGAATGGCAAAAGGTATATGGCACGAACTTTTGTCCATGCTGTGAGAAGCCCGACACATGACACAATACATAAAGGGGGGCCCAGCTTTTATCCTGGTCACCCACTTTACAGCCAAAGTAATGGTAATGCTCATAGCATCTTTTAATGAGGGGTGTGAAAGAAAACTTTTGTGATATGAATGTCAGTTCACCACAGATGTAGCAGAAAGAATTTGGAATATCTGCACAGTCTCTCAGCATTATAATGGTGGATGGGGTATCAGCACAGTGCTTAAATACACAAAAGCATAATATGTCAACAGAGCAGAAAAGACACTGTTTAATCATTGAGATCTAGCCTGCAAGTGACAGAGAACTGCTGCTCAGGAGTCGGCACTGTTTGAATGTCCCAACATTTCCAGTCGTGTTTCTGCAGGCCCCTGGTGACTCATCTATCTAGGTTTGTGCTTTCAAAAAGCTGTTGCACTTTACAAACAATGAAAATAGCTGCATTTGTTAAACTTTTTGTTTCAAATGCTCTGTACAGCACTGGTAAATATATACTGTATGTAATGATATGCAAGTATGCTGGAACAAAAAAAATATGGATTATAGAGAAATTCTGAAAACATATTTAGATTCAGCATGCATAAATACATAAGAAAAATTTTTTTCAAAGGGACAATACTGACCAGTGTTATCTACCATGATGGTTTTATCGAGTTCCATCTGCCAGAGGTTACACCACCAGTGAAAAGTCACCTTTGTAATGCTGTATCATTGCGGGTACAGGCATAACAAAGAACTTCCCACCCCAAAGGAGTCTACATACCTTGCTATCTGCTATTCCTTCCTGTCTTAGGCTGCAGGAACCTTTAGAAAAGTTCTGGGTAATGTAAAGATGCCTTCAGAGAAATTGGTACTGGGGAAATACTCAATAAAAATACACCCTCCCATAGGTTGCTGGCCACTGGATCCCACACAAAACGGCATTAACTACCCATACAACAGGTAGAATGAAAGGATCACCATGGTCACAAGTGACAATGGTTCTTCTATCAGTCAGGGGTGTGATTTAGAGCAGTAAGGGCACATGAAGACTGCAGCAACTGTATGTACTTCATAACAGAATCCAGATATACAATGTCTGCAAAAGACCTAGTTTGCCTCCCCTTTACATTTTCAGAGGCAATGTCTTACATACATTTTAGTACTCTGTCATGTCTCCATTATCCTTGATTACCATCTACAGATGCCTAGGCATGGAACTGGCAGGGTGCCTGAGGTATTCTAGGTCCACGTTTTGGGTTCATAGGGTCTTGATCTCCTGAATGAGGTGAGGCACTGATGAAATGTTGCAGGAAGCAGCAGCCAGATCTTGCATGTGCATTTTAAGTGCCCAATGTGCCTAGAAATCCTATTTGTATCCACATTTTCTTGCTTGCAGGTGAGAATTTGGGCTTTCTCCTCCTTAAAAAGATTAAAACTAACCATCTTGAAATGAAATTTCCCAATGAAGTGACCGCCAAGAAGTGTAAAGAAAGAACATTCTTCCCTTAAGATAGCTTAAGGCACACTGAGGCAGGTTGCTAGTGCTCACACCATTAGAAACACTAGTCTCAGCCACAAGATGCATGATGATTTTACCTGCAGAGCATCATAAACCTTAGCTGTGTATTGCTTTTAGAAATAAATGGGGGGCAGACCGTTTTTTGCAGACAATGAATGTAGGAATGAAAAGACAGTAAGTTAATTGCTAGTATGTTCAACTCTTCTATTGTAATCAAACTGCCAACTGCAGATTTCTGCTAAGTGGTCATAAGTGTCTGTACAGATGCAAAGGGCATGTAAACTTACCCTAAAAGTACAGGATTAGAATTGGCTTTAACTAAGAGCAAAACACCTCACCTAACCTTTGTGAGCAGTACTCCATATTGGAATGAAAAAGATTCCCATAAATAAGAAGCATTTTCACTCAAAAAAAATCATTACAGGACTTATACAACACCCTTAGAAGTTGGGAAGCACATTTTGTGATGCACATTAAAAAGGAGTTTTTTAAGATTGTGGAGGATGCCCACCATATTCATATTATTACAGGTTTGCATTGTAATGTTTTCAAACTGGAAAGTTGTTAATGAGTGAGATTTAAAAAGATGTATGGGTCAAATTTACATTTTTGATCCAATGAATTTAACCAGGTTATTGGTTCCCCATTTTGAGATGCTCCACAAGTCCAAACTAAAGGAGGTAATATGTACAGAGAAAAAAGTAGAATAAGCACTGGAGTGTGGAGGGATGGTTAGTGAATTGAGTTTTGGGTGGATTCATCAGCTTAAGAGTGAACGTATGAGTACTGAGGAAGAGATCATTGTTGGAGAAGGGGAGAAGGCAGTAAGATAGAGCCTTAAGGAACAATAACGTTTTTAAGATAAGAGGGAAAACTTACAACACCAACAGTGACTCCAATAGAGTGACAGAAAAAGAGGGCTATACATCAAAGAACAGAAAGCAGAAATGTCAAAGGAAGAAAGGGCTGGAGACCAAAACTTTATTCCCCACCCTGTCAAATTCTTTGGACATGTTAAGCACCATGACAAAATATTCACCAAAACCCCTATGAGTAGTGGATCAGAGGTGATTCTGATAGAAAAAATCACCAGTGAACCTTGCATTTCAAAACCACATTGGTGACATGACAAGATAATGAGATATAGGTGTTGAAGAAAGTAACTAATGAGTTTCATAGTTTGTTTACTTCTGTTTGCATTTTCAATTATCATTTTTCTCATTATTTTCTTATCATATCTCCATTTCCAACCAACGGTTCCCATCTACCAACTCCTCTTCATAGGTTTCACAAAACCTACCTGATATTTGCTATTCCTTGGCTACTGTATATGAAAATTAGACCCAAATGTTGATGGTGTACCAAAAAACCTGCTCAGTGATGTATATACACAGTGGGTTTGAATCCCACCTGTTGTGTATAGGCACTTGTCTTTCTGTACAAATATCTGCTGTGACTTGCTGAGGAAAGGAAACTTTCCTAGACACATTGTAAGGCTCTGTGTCTGATTCTCTGCTTTCAGGTCTTTGTTCCTTGTCTAATGTCTAATTCTTATGATAAAAATTTCCATTTCATTTCTCATTGCCTCCTGCACTATCTTGACTGTGTCTTTGTTATTTTCATGAATTTTTTTCTGATTCATCAAATCTTTTTGAAGGATTGTAAATAATTTATTTTCTTAACTTTATGTGTATTTCACAAACCATCAGCATATGTGGGTTTGAGCCCTCAATCAGGTAGAGTTATTCATTGATACATGCGATACCAGTTATTGTTACAACCTAATGGTTATTCCAGGCATGTAGTACCATAGGACAGTGAGAGATGAAAACAATCATTTTGTCTACAGCAGATGTAAATCAATATACTGATACCATACAAGTTTTCAGTAGCACACATATATTATCCTTTATCCGAAATGCCTGGGACCAGAGTGTTACGGATTGTGATTTTTTTCGGACTTGGGAATATTAGCAAATACACAAGAAGTTATGGAAAGAAGGATGGTATGGAAACAAATGGGGTAGAGCTGAGACATACCTCAACGTTTTGACCATCCAACGGTCTCCCTCAGGAGACACTGAGTCCAGCACTCGTCGAGGTCATATTCCCCAGCAAGTGATGGTCACCCAGTCGAACTCCTAACGTGTTGCTTCTAAATGGATCCCTTGTCCTGCTGCCTCCATCCACCCTCCTTCACATGACCTTCACTGCCTGACGAGACCAGTAGATGAACCCAGACCTTGTGTTAACGTTGTCTTTAGTAGCGACGTAAGATGCTTCTCATGTCCTTCTTATTTGTTTGCTCAGGCCCTTGTGCAGTATTATTCTGGTCTGTTAACATCGTGCAAGTCTTAGCACGATGTAAACTCAGGAACTCATCGCTGCAGATCCTGGTAGAGGGACGAGGTGAGAATACTGCACAAAGGGCCTAAGCAAACAAATGAGAAAGACATTAGAAGCGGCTTAGGTACGTCGCTACCAGAGAAAACGTTAACACAAGGTCTGTATTCATCTGCTAGTCGCGAAAGGCAATGGAGGTCACTGTGAACGAGTGTGGATGGAGGCAGCAGGACAAGCGATCCATTCAGAGAGCGACACATTTAGGCGTTCGGCTGGGTGACCTCCTTTGAAAGGAAATATGACCCCGCCTAATGCTGGAATCAGTATCTCCTGAGGAAGACCGATGGATGCCCGAAATGTTCAGGTATGTGTCAGCTTTAACCAGTTTGTTTCCAAACCATCCTGGTTTCCACATTCGTCATGATGGATAATAGATAATGAAATATCTTGGTGATGGGACCCAAGTCTAAACACACCTGTTTTTCATATACACCTTATACACATAGCCTAAAGGTAATCTATATAAATTTTCCGATAATTTTGAGTATGAAACAAAGTTTGTGTATCACTGAAACATCAGAAAGCTAGGGTGTCACAACCTCAGCTTTTTTAAATGGCTTTGTTAAATGTTTCCTCCAGAGTTATCTGCCTCATTAACAATGATTTTTGTCTTAGAAGTCTCTCTTATTTTACTGTGATATGATTTCTTGTTAAATTATGAATGCACGCAGCTCTAATCCCTCAATAAGTCTATAAGCACTTTTTCTGTAGTGTTAACAAAGTCATCTTCAACGTCTCATACACCAACACCTTGATTCAGGCCCATTTCAGCTATTTCACTATCGGTCAGGGAATGGTTCAGGTCCATTTCAGCTATTTCACTATTGGTCAGGGAATGGTTCAGGACCATTTCAGCTATTTCACTATCGGTCAGCAAATTGTTTAGGACCATTTCAGCTAATTCACTATTGGTCAGGGAATGAACAACTGGAGCTTCACTTTTTATAATTTTCAACAGTATCTTTGTACCACAGAGCAGAGAATAAGCAAAAAGACACCCTTAGTAATGCACGTAGGTTTGGCGGTAACGATGGTTTGTAACAAATTGGCGCCAGTCTGGGCAAGTGAGGTCAGCTGTGGACTTTTTCACTTGTAATGTCTTGCCGCTCAAACAAAGTTTCGGATTTATCATTTCGGATGAGGGATGCTCAACCTGTACTGAGGACTTTGGCATGAACCATGGCAATTGTGTTTGTTCCAACAGCAAAAACAGTTATTTACTTTTTCTGAGCAATGGGAGGAAAAGGAATTTTTTTTTTTTTTTTTTAATTTCGTTTGAAAGATAAGAATGCAAACACCTGCTGCCCAGGAACTTACCAAGTAACTGCAATATAGTTTGTCAATGTTATACAGGAAATGAGAAACTCTCACATGTAATGAACTGCTCAACATCAGCACTTTCTAAGACTCATGGCATGTATCAGCAACACTGATGAACCTTCATCATATACCGGCATAACTCTACATAAATGTCAGTCAGCAAGAAGAGGACGTGAGGACCTCAAATTATTTCTTATTTTATTTTCTCATACTATTCTCAACTTGTGACCTTAACACATTCAGTTTCTTCCCAAAAATCTAGAGATCACCCCAGACACTGTATCACAGTGCCACTGCTTTGAACAGCCTTGGCCATTTGCCTTTCATCTACTCAGATCCTAAACGTGTTAAGTCTAACATCTGCCATACTTCACCATACAACTACATAGCATTTAACATTATTAGAATATTGGAACAGTAAAACATCATAAATATTAAAGCATCTCTATATTTTGTTATCTGACTGTTGCAACTTCATTCCCTGATGCTTCAGAAAAACCATAACTAGTTTCTCTCCATAACTTACATGCATTCTCTATTTTTAGTGTTTGATTTATTTTGATACTTATATTGGAAAAATTTCATAATTTTCTTTTACCAAATTGCATTTTCTGCCTTATCAGTGAAGCATCAGGAACAAACAAATAATGGCCTCAGTTGCACACATCCAGTCTTTAGCAGTCATGTGTAATGTATGAAAATCAGAGCCTCCCATTCACAGTTAAGTCCCACAGATTACTCCATGGCTTATCTTGGTCCATGCATGCACTCTGTTTTAGCACAATGCCCAACACCCCCTACATCACAGTGATCATTTGCACATTACACCACCCTCCTACATACATCACAATGATCACTAGTATGTTGCCCCACTTCCCTACATACATCACAGTGATCACTAGCACTTTGCTCCATCCCTCTATATGCATGACACTGGTCACTGGCATACTGCCTCACTCCCTGCTTACATCACAGTGATCATTGGCACAATGCCCCACCACCATACAAACCGCAATGATCACTCGCACATTGCTGTAACCCCCTAAATTACAATGGTCCAATTCTTTCCATCCACAGCACACCGTATCCCTCCTGAATAGGCTCCAGTACCCAAAGCCTCTTTCATTCCACCCTCCCATTTCCTTCCAGATCTTCCCCTGTTCTTTGCTCCCTCCACTTTAGCTAAATAGAATTTCTTGTCAGTAATGCTTCACTTGTACTTTCCATGTGCCCAAACATTTCATCAACCCTTGGTCAGCCCACTCGATCAGACTCCACTCACTACAGTACCTGTCTTTGACTCTGGCATTCCTTACTTTTAAGTCATTTTATTTTCTTCATACCTGTTTGACATTTCTTAGAAAGGTTGGGTCTGGAGCCTTAGAGAAAAAAATCCCACTTGGCTTCTTCCTCTGTTCCTTTTTTCCTGAAGTAATACTTCATAAAGGAGGGGAGGAGTTCCAGCTCCCCCCTGATCCCATTCTCTTGGTTGCCTTCTGTGACAGGCATGAGATAGATGGGTAGTGATCAAAGTCATAGTGTGAATTACCTCACTTTATTGTACATGTTTTCCAGATATGAAACTCATGAAATGGTGGTTGTCTTCCGTTCTAACACATACCAAGGCACTTACTCTGGCTTCATTTGCACTATAGAATTCAAGAAGCAGATGAGGAATGACATATTGGCTAAATTCCTTCAGTGAAAAGAAGTACCAAGACAAGATTCCGATGGAACTGCACTGCCAGAAGAGTTTTCTTGAAATAACTCTGGTATAATCTTATCAGTGTAAGTTAGTTTGTCCTCAAAAAAATCTTCCTTCAGTAAATTCCTCTTAATTGTGCTTCTGGAGTTTGTATGATGCTCATAGAAAGTTGATACAATTAAGAATATGAGAACCACACTGTTTCATGTTTGGTGTGTCAGCTTCCTAAAGAAATGATCTGCAAAAATAGAACTGTTACTTCAAAGTAAAGAACTGTGCATTTTAATTAACTTTCAGACTTTATGCATAAGCTACCAAATTATTTATTCTTAAAAATAAAGTAAGTTTGAGATAGAGGAATGTGGAGTTTTTATAACCTTATGCACTAATGGACCGCTGCACTAGAAAATTAAAAGTTGACATTATTGAGATTCCAGTAGAATCATCTTTATCACAGTTGTACTTTATATCTTAATTACATATTTGAAAACCTTAAGACTTGAAAAGAATTTCCATTACAATGTGTGGAAGGAGAGAAAGTTGAGTCAGAGAGCAAAAATGGGTATGTTTGAAGTAATAGTAGTTCCAATAATGGTATGTGGTCGCGAGGCATGGGCTACGGATAGGGTTGTATGAAGGAGGGTGGATGTGTTGGAAATGAAATGTTTGAGGACAATATGTGGTGTGAGGTGGTTTGATCAAGTAAGTAATGATGGGGTAAGAGAGATGTGTGGAAATAAAGAGAGTGATTGAGAGAGCAGAAGAGGTTGTGTTGAAATTGTTTGGACATGTGGAGAGAATGAGTGAGGAAAGATTGATGAAGAGGATATATGTGTCAGAGGTGGAGGGAACAAGGAGAAGCAGGAGACCAAACTGGAGGTGGAGGGGTGGAGTGAAAAAGATTTTCAGCGATTGGGGCATGAACATACAGGAGGGTGAGAAGCGTGCAAGTGAATTGGAATGATGTGGTATACTGGGGTTGATATGATGTCAATGGACTGAACCTGGGCATGTAAAGCGTATGGGGTAAACCATGGAAAGGTCTGCAGGGTGTGGATGTGGATATGGAGTAATGGTTTCAGTGCATTACAAATAACAGCTAGAGACTGAGTGTGAATGAATGTGATCTTTTTTGTCTTTTCCTGGAGCTACCTTGTTGAAGGGGGTGGGATGCTATTTCCTGTGTGGCAGGGTAGCAACAGGAATGGATGAAGGCAATCAAGTATGAATCTGTACATGTGTATGTATACGTTGATATGTATATGTGTGTGTATGGGCATTTATGTATACATAAATGCCCATACAAATACATATACATACACAGACATATAAATATATACACATGTACATATTCATACTTGCTGCCTTCATACATACACATACATATACATTTCAATGTATAAATACATATACATACACAGACATATACATATATACACATGTACATATTCATACTTGCTGTCTTCATCCATTCCCATCATCACCCTGCCACACAGGAAATAACAACCCCGTCCCCCGGCATGTGCGCGAGGTAACGCTATGAAAAGACAACAAAGGCCACATTCGTTCACACTCAGTCTCTAGCTGTCATGTATAATGCACCGAAACCACAGCTCCCTTTCCACATCCAGGCCCCACAGAACTTTCCATGGTTTACCCCAGACGCTTCACATGTCCTGGTTCAATCCACTGACAGCACGTCGACCCCGGTGTACCACATCGTTCCAATTCACTCTATTCCTTGCATGCCTTTTACCCTACTGCATGTTCAGGCCCCAATCACTCAAAATCTTTTTCACTCCATCTTTCCACCTCCAATTTGGTCTCCAACTTCTTGTTCCCTCCACCTCTGACACATATATCCTCTTTGTCAATCTTTACTCACCCATTCTCTCCATGTGACCAAACCATTTCAAAACATCCTCTTCTGCTCTCTCAACCACACTCTTTTTATTACCACACATCTCTCTTACCCTTTTATTACTTACTCGATCAAACCACCTCACACTGCATATTGTCCTCAAACATCTCATTTCCAGCACATCCACCCTCCTCCTCACAACTCTATCTATAGCTCATGCCTCGCAACCATATAACATTGTTGGAACCACTATTCCTTCAAACATACCCATTTTTGCTTTCCAAGATAATGTTCTCGAATTCCAAACATTTTTCAACGCTCCCAGAACTTTCGGCTTCTCCCCCACCCTATGATTCACTTCCGCTTCCATGGTTCTATCCGCTGCCAAATCCACTCCCAGATATCTAAAACACTTCACTTCCTCTAGTTTTTCTCTATTCAAACTTACCTCCCAATTGACTTGTCCCTCAACCCCACTGTACCTAATAACCTTGTTCTCATTTACATTTACTCTCAGCTTTCTTCTTTCACACACTTTACCAAACTCAGTCACCAACTTCTGCAGTTTCTCACCCGAATCAGCTACCAGCGCTGTATCATCAGCGAACAACAACTGACTCACTTACCAAGCTCTCTCATCCACAACAGACTGCATACTTGCCTCTCCTTCCAAAACTCTTGCATTCACCTCCCTAAGAACCCCATCCATAAAAAAATTAAACAACCATGGAGACATCACGCACCCCTGCCGCAAACCAACATTCACTAAGAACCAATCACTTTCCTCTCTTTCTACTCGTACACATGCCTTACATCCTCGATAAAACTTTTCACTGCTTCTAACAACTTGCCTCCCACACCAAATATTTTTAATACTTTCCACAGAGCATCTCTATCAACTCTGTCATATGCCTTCTCCAGATCCATAAATGCTACATACAAATACATTTGTTTTTCTAAGTATTTCTCACATACATTCTTCAAAGCAAACACCTGATCCACACATCCTCTACCACTTCTGAAACCACACTGCTCTTCCCCAATCTGATGCTCTGTACATGCCTTCACCCTCTCAATCAATATCCTCCCATATAATTTCCCAGGAATACTCAACAAACTTATACCTCTGTAATTTGAGCACTCACTTTTATCCCCTTTGCCTTTGTACAATGGCACTATGCAAGCATTCCGCCAATTCTCAGGCACCTCACCATGAGTCATACATACATTAAATAACCTTACCAACCAGTCAACAATACAATCACCCCCTTTTTTAATAAATTCCACTGCAATACCATCCAAACCAGCTGCCTTGCCGACTTTCATCTTCTGCAAAGTTTTTACTATCTCTTCTCTGTTTAACAAATCATTCTCCCTAACCCTCTCACTTTGCACACCACCTCAACCAAGACACCCTATACCTGCCACTCTATCATCAAACATATTCTACAAACCTTCAAAATACTGACTCCTTCTCCTTCTCACATCACCACTATTTGTTATTACCTCTCCATTTGTCCCCTTCACTGATGTTCCCATTTGTTCCCTTGTCTTATGCACTTTATTTACCTCCCTCCAAAACATCTTTTTCTCCTCCCAGTTTAATGATACTCTCTCACCCCAACTCTCATTTGCCCTCTTTTTTGCCTCTTGCACTTTTCTCTTGACCTCCTGCCTCTTTCTTTTATATATCTCCCAGTCATTTGCATTATTTCCCTGCAAAAATCGCCCAAATGCCTCTCTCTTTTCTTTCACTAATAATCTTACGCCTTCATCCCACCACTCACTACCCTTTCTAATCTGCCCACCTCCCACGCTTCTCATGCCACAAGCATCTTTTGTGCATGCCATCACTGCTTCCCTAAATACATCCCATTCCTCCCCCACTCCCCTTACGTCCTTTGTTCTCACCTTTTTCCATTCTGTACTCAGTCTCTCCTGGTACTACCTCACACAAGTCTCCTTCCCAAGCTCACTTACTCTCACCACTCTCTTCACTCCAACATTCTCTCTTCTTTTCTGAAAACCTCCACAAATCTTCACCTTCGCCTCCACAAGATACTAATATATATGTATATTAGTGTTCTTAACCGCCATCTCCTGCATTAGTGAGGTGGCACAAGGAAACAGACAAGGAATGACCCAACCCACCCACATACACATGTATATACATAAACGCCCACACATGCACATATACATACATGTACGTTTCAACACAGACATAAATATATACATATCATACATATATATCTATCATACTTGCTGCTTTCATCCATTCTTGTGGTCACCTTGCCACACATGAAATAGCACCCCCCTGTGAGGCAGCAGCAGGAAGATGAAAAAGGCCACATCCATTCACACTTAGTCTCTCTAGCTGTCATGTGTAACGAACTGAAACCACAACTCCCTGTACACATCCAGGCCCCATAAAGCCTTCCATGGTTTTTACCCCAGATGCTTCACATGCTCAGGATTTGAACCTATGTGCTTGACCCTTGGGGGGGGGGGGTTCCATGATCGTATCACAGTCAGGAATGCTGACTGCTACACTATGGGAGTCCATAATGCTGAACATGTCACACAAGAAATCTTAATTCATCTTGTGAAAAGTATTAAAGAATTTTCTCCACAGCATCTTTATTCCTGTCTTCTATCTTCAATTAATTTTACACATATATTCAAAATATATGGGAAACGACAGATTGCTCAAAAAGATATAAGGCAGTAATGCCTTCTATTTAAGTATGATTGTTACACATCTATAGGAATAATTCAACACAGAGTTCTCAAAATCTCAATGAAAAAGAAATTTCAAAAACCACTCATCCTTACTCATGTAGTAGGTGTTAAAATAAAGAGCAGAAAGCAAAGCATAACAATATCAAAATGCCCTTCCTTCTTTCTTCTTGAGATGATGTAGCTCAAAGTTGGAATGGTTTTTCATCGTAGTTCAAATTCAAATCATGAAGTTCCTAAGCTTTGTGGGAAAGAAGAAGTCATCAAAATGAACCACCCTTGAGTTGCCACTGGCATCACAGTAAATTATGTGATGCAGCAGCTTGCCAAATATTATGTGGTTTAGCTAATGGTGGGGATACACAAGCAACCAACTCTATGGGGCAAAAACCAAAGTGAACCAATGGAAGAGGAAAAGTGAACAACACTGCAGCATACAGCAAGTGAGGCAAGTTTTCAAGTTAGTCTGGGAGAGTTGATAAGTCAGGCTGCTTTCAACTCGACTCTGTCAAGTAAGATTGCAGAGCTAGAACCATCACAGATGTGACAGCAGTAATCCATACAAGGTTGGATCAATCAATCCTTTGAACAAACAGAGCAACTGTTCGGAAGCAAAAAAATTTGACATCTAAACAGGGCTACCAGTTTCTTAGAGGCAAACTTAGCTATTTCTGTAATATGGGATCTCCAAAATCACTCACATGGAATTATCATAAATAATTAAGACGTCATAAAGATGAGCCATGTTATCATGCACAAGAATATTTATCACCTTAAAAAGGAAATACTCTCCACATATATACACAAACATTATTATACTTTATGACTCACGGTCCTACCCGGAGGACATGGGCAGCTTCCTGAGCACAAGGGAGTTCCATAAAGACAGAAGGAACTTCATGAGCAATAACTAAGTTTTGTACTAAAGATAACTATGTCTATGAAACTCAAACAAATAAATCTCACATGGAATTATATACACGCCAAGACAATAAAATAGTTATGAAAGAAAGAGATACTAATCTGAAACAGCTGGCTACTGGAGCAGAAGACAATATGTGTATGCATGGCACAATCCCAAGGAATTGTGAGCTCTGAACAACTGGGAGCTGCTGGATTACTGACATTGAGCTGGTGGTGGCTGAGAGCAAATCCAGTTAGGTGAGCAAAGGTTTCAGTGGTCTGAGGATCAACCATACAGAGCAAGAGAAAGAAGGCTTCCTCACCAATTTCATGTGGGTTGGAATGAGTTTCACCCAATATTCCCAAAGGAATGTATCATGCTTATGCGGTAGAATGCAAAGATATTTTACTCAAAGTTTGATTAAGTCCTGTTGTAGTAGGATTCTAAATGAGAACAGATCATGGGCCACAGTGTGAATTCTAAATAGTAATAAAAATCAATTACTGGGCCACAGTGTGAATTCTAAATAGTAATAAAAATCAATTACTATGTGACATATCTCATGTTTAAGTGCTACTATGTGAAAGAAATTTATGAAAACTGATATCAAAGAGCAAGCATGCAGGGTAAGATTTCTAAAGATGTAGGACGCATTGAACATGGGTTGAGGATAAGTGCATATGTGAACTAATTTAGTTACAAAAAAAGATAAGGTGGCAGATGTCGGGTGTTAGGGACATAGAGATATGCTAAGTGAGAGTTATAACACATGGTTTGGTGAAATAAGAATAAGTGCTTAAAGCTTTGTGTATGATGAAGTGTGGCAAACTGGCTGGAGTGGATGTGTTTTCTAGAAAGGGGGAAACAGCATTACTGGCTGGTTTAGTCTTAGCCAGGATCTTCAGTGTATGTAAGTATGGCTTAAGGTGAGGCACCTGAAGCTTGGTGGAATGCCTGTATAGTGCCACTTTATAAGGCAAATTGAATAAAAGTGAATATTCTAATTACATAGATATAAGTCTATTCAGTATACCTGTTAAGCTGTATGTTTGAGTGGTGATTAAGAGGGTGGTAGAATGCACAAAATAGTAAAATGAGGATGAGAAATATGGCTTTAGGAACGGTAGAAGATGAGTGGACAAGGTGTTTGCTTTAACGATAATTGTGAATGATACACTTACGAGAAAGAAAAGGATTTGTATGTGGTATTCATGGATCATGACATAGCATTAGACACGCTTGATTGAGATGCTTTGTAGAATATTGTTTATTGTTTCATTATACTTGATCGCCGGTTCCCATGTTAGTGAGGTAGTGCCAAGAAACAGACAAAGAAAGACCCATCCACTCATATACACACATACAGTCCTGGCAGAAAAAAATGGCATAATAGGGCCTGCACCAGTATTTTTTGCCCATTTGTATCATACCCACAACACGTGACTGAAATGTCAAAAAATACTTGGGCAGCACATGGATGTTGGTGGTCAGGGGGTTGCAATAGGTGGCAGTCAGCCTGCCTGGAGCTATTGTAGTGGGTGAATGTTTTTTTTCTGTTGTCCACCTGACATCCTCATTTTTACCCTGCCCACATGTGTTTTGTGGTGGGTTTGTGCTGCAATGCTTGACCCTAAGAACTTGTCTAAGGTGGATATTGTTGCTATTGTAGCCTTGTACAAGGAAGGAAGTGTAATAAAGAAATAGCTAAAACTACAGGGCTGGCACTACAAAGTGTGGAATGATGGATGGAGCGCATTGTTGATGGTGGTGGCATTGACATTCTTACCCAGAAGAAATGGCCTGGACAACCTTGTATCACTTCCCAATGCTCTCTGAAGATTATCCAACATCAAGTAGACAAGAATCCACATATTTCAGAATGTCAGTTAAAGGAAGACAACCCTAAGCTACTTGGTCATGTTTCTGTATGTACTATTTGTAGCCGGCTTCATGATAACCTGAAATTCAAGAGGTGTATACCTTGCAAGAAACCATTCTGACAGACCAGCCGAGCAAGAATACAATCGAATTTGCCAAGAAATATTTGCAGTGGGACGACGAAAGTGGAAGAGGGTTGTGGTGCGATGAGGCTACATTTGATGTTACTGGTAGCCATAGAGGTAAAGTGTACTGGAGGCCAGGTAGTGACCCATACCCTAAGTAAATTCAAGTAATTGTAAAATTTCCAGACTCAACAATGGTTTGGGGGGGCTTTTGGCTATAATCATGTTGGAAGTCTTGTGTTTATACCTTGAAATGTGACTATGAATCAGAATCGACAACTGGAGCTGTTGTGTAATGAAGTACCTGACTGTTTTGAGGAGAATGGTTGTGATATTTTTATGCAAGCTAGTGCACCGTGCCACACAGCTAAATCAATACGTACCTGGTTTGCATTTTGTGCTGTGACATACATTCAGGACTGGCCAGGTAACTCACCTCACTTGAACCCTATTGAGAACTTGTGTCTGATTATAAAGTCACAGCTGTGTGAGCAGGATACATCCAACATTCCTAAGCTCCACACCGCCATCCATGATATTTGGGACGGCCTTGACCCTACATACCTTCAGCATCTTGCAGCATCTGTTCCCAAGCACCTTCAGAATTGTAATTGTATTAAGGCCAAGGGACATCATACAAAGTACTTGGGGGGAGGTTACCTGTTTTATCTTGTTAAATGATATCTTTATATTTTGCATCACACTATAAGTAGGGCACATAAATTTTCCGCCAGGATAACATACATACATATATGCATATGAGTTTGGATGGTACTGCAGTAGAATGTAATAGGAAAGAGGATGACTGTTTTTGATTGGTTGGTAAGGATATTCAATGTATGTATGGATCATGGTGAAGTGCCTGAGGATTGGCATAATGCATGCATAGTGCTAATGTACAAAGGCAAAGGGGATGAAGGTGAGTGTTTGAACTACAGAGGCATAAGTTTGTTGAGTATTCCTGGGAAACTGTATGGGAAAGTATTGATTGAGAAGGTGAAGGCATGTACAAAGCATCACACTGGGGAAGAGCAGTGTGGTTTCAAAAGTGGTAGAGGATGTATGTGAGAAATAGAAAAACATATGAATTTGTATGTAGCATTTATGGATCTGGAGAGGGCATATGATAAGGTTGATAGAGATATTTTGTGGAAGGCATCAAGAGTATTTGGTGTCAGAGGAAAGCTACTAGAAGGAGTTAAAAGTTTTTACCAAGGATGTAAGGCATGTGTATGAGCAGGAAGAGAGAAGAGTGATTGGTTCCCAGTGAAGGTTGGTCTGAGGCAGGGGTGTGTGATGTCCCCATAGTTGTTTAATTTGTTTAAGGATGGGTTGGTAAGGGAAGTAAATGCAAGAGTTTTGGAGAGAGAGGCAAGTATGCAGTCTGTTGGGGATAAGGCGAGAAAAGTAAGTCAGTTGTTGTTGGCTGATGATACAGCCCTGGTGGCTGATTCGGTTGAGAAACTGCAAAGGTTGGTCACTGAGTTTGGAAAAGTGTGTGAAAGGAGAAAGTTGAGAGTAAATGTGAATAAGAGGCAAGGTTATTAGGCTCAGTACAGTTGTGGGACAAGTTAATTTGGATGTAAGTTTGAATGGAAAAAAATTGGAGGAAGTGAAGTGTTACAAATACCTGGGAGTGGACTTAGCAGCAAATGGAACTATGGAAGCGGAGGTGAGTCACAGGGTTGGGGAGGGGGAAAAGGTTCTGGGAGCGGTGAAGTATGTGTGGAAGGAAAGAATGTTATCTCATAGAGAAAAAATGAGTATATTTGAAGGAATAGTAGTTCCAAATATGTTAGATGGTTGGGAGGCATGGGATATAGATAGGGTTGTATGGAGGATGGTGGATGTGTTGGAAATGAAATATTTGAGGACAATATGTGGTGTGAGGTGGTGAGAAAGGGTAAGAGATATGTGTGGAAATAAAAAGAGTGTGGTTGAGAGAGCAGAAGAGGGCGTATTGAAATGGTTTGCTCACATGGAGAGAATGAGTGAAGAAAGATTGACAAAGAGGGTATATGTGTCAGAGGTGGAGGGAACAAGGAGAAGCAGGAGACCACATTGGAAGTGGAAGGATGGAGTGAAAAAAATTTTGAGCAATTGGTGCCTGAACATACAGGATGGTGACAGGCGTGCAAGAAATAGAGTGAATTGGAATGATGTGGTATACTGGGGTTGACGTGCTGTCAATGGACTGAACCAAGGTATGTGAAGCACCTGGAGTAAACCATGGAAAGGTCTGTGGGACCTGGATGTGGATGGGGAGCTGTGGTTTCAGTGCATTGCGCTTGACAACTAGTGACTGAGTGTGAACAAATGTCGCCTTTTCTTGTCTGTTTTCTTGGTGCTACCTTGCTGAAGCAGGGGATAGCGATGCTGTTTTCCTGTGGACCAGGGTAGTGACAGGAAGGAATGAAGGCAAGTAAGTAAGAATATGTACAAGTGTATATATGTATATGTCTGTGGATGTTTATGTATATATATATATATATATATATATATATATATATATATATATATATATATATATATATATATATATATATATTCTGTACTCAGTCTCTCCTGGAACTTCCTCACACAAGTCTCCTTCCCAAGCCCACTTACTCTCACCACTCTTTTCACCCCAACATTCTCTCTTCTGAAAATCTCCACAAATCTTCACCTTTGCCTCCACAAGATAATGATCAGACATCCCTCCAGTTGCACCTCTCAGCACATTAACATCCAAAAGTCTCTCTTTCGCACGCCTATCAATTAACACGTAATCCAACAACGCTCTCTGGCCATCTCTCCTACTTACATACGTATACTTATGTATATCTCTCTTTTTAAACCAGGTATTCCCAATCACCAGTCCTTTTTCAGCACATAAATCTACAAGCTCTTCACCATTTCCATTTACAACACTGAACACACCACGTACACCAATTATTCCCTCAACTGCCACATTACTCACCTTTGCATTCAAATCACCCATCACTATAATCCGGTCTCGTGCAACAAAACTACTAACACACTCACTCAGCTGCTCCCAAAACACTTGCCTCTCATGATCTTTCTTCTCATGCCCAGGTGCATATACACCAATAATCACCCATCTCTCTCCATCCACTTTCAGTTTTACCCATATCAATTTAGAGTTTACTTTCTTACACTGTATCACATACTCCCACCACTCCTGTTTCAGGAGTAGTGCTACTCCTTCCCTTGCTCTTGTCCTCTCACTAACCCCTAACTTTACTCCCAAGACATTCCCAAACCACTCTTCCCCTTTACCCATGAGCTTCGTTTCACTCAGAGCCAAAACATCTAGGTTCCTTTCCTCAAACAAAAGACGTAAGGGGAGTGGGGGAGGAATGGGATGTATTCCGGGAAACAGTGTTGGCTTGCGCAAAAGATGCTTGTGGCATAAGAAGCGTGGGAGGTGAGCAGATTAGAAAGGGTAGTGAGTGGTGGGATGAAGAAGTAAAATTATTAGTGATAGAGAAGAGTGAGGCATTTGGACGATTTTTGCAGGGAAATAATGCAAATGACAGGGAGATATATAAAAGGAAGAGGCAGAAGGTCAAGAGAATGGTGCAAGAGGTGAAAAAGAGAGCAAATGAGAGTTGGGGTGAGAGAGTATCATTAAATTTTAGAGAGAATAAAAAGATGTTTTAGAAGAAGGTAAATAAAGTGCGTAAGACAAGGGAACAAATGGGAACTTCAGTGAAGAGGGCTAATGGGGAGGTGATAACAAGTAATGGTGATGTGAGAAGGAGATGGAGTGAGTATTTTGAAGGTTTGTTGAATGTGTTTGATGATAGAATGGCAGATATAGGGTGTTTTGGTCGAAGTGGTGTGCAAAGTGAGAGGGTTAGGGAGAATGATTTGGTAAACAGAGAAGAGGCTTTTAGTAAAAGCTTTGCAGAAGATGAAAGCCGGCAAGGCAGTGGGTTTGGATGGTATTGCAGTGGAATTTATTAGAAAAGGGGGTGACTGTATTGTTGACTGGTTGGTAAGGTTATTTAATGTATGTATGACTCAAGGTGAGGTGCCTGAGGATTGGCGGGATGCTTGCATAGTGCCATCGTACAAAGGCAAAGGGGATAAAAGTGAATTCTCAAATTACAGAGGTATAAGTTTGTTGAGTATTCCTGGGAAATTATATGGGAGGGTATTGATTGAGATGGTGAAGACATGTACAGAGCATCAGATTGGGGAAGAGCAGTGTGGTTTCAGAAATGGTAGAGGATGTGTGGATCAGGTGCTTGCTTTGAAGAATGTATGTGAGAAATACTTAGAAAAGCAAATGGATTTGTATGTAGCATTTATGAATCTGGAGAAGGCATATGGTAGATCTGATAGAGATGCTCTGTGGAAGGTATTAAGAATATATGGTGTGGGAGGCAAGTTGATAGAAGCAGTGAAAAGTTTTTATCGAGGATGTAAAGCATGTGTATGTGTAGGAAGAGAGAAAAGTGACTGGTTCTCAGTGAATGTAGGTTTTCCGGCAGGGGTGTGTGATGTCTCCATGGTTGTTTAATTTGTTTATGGATGGGGTTGTTAAGGAGGTGAATGCAAGAGTTTTGGAAAGAGGGGCAAGTATGCAGTCTGTTGTGGATGAGAGAGCTTGGGAAGTGAGTCAGTTGTTGTTCGCTGATGATACAGTGCTGGTGGTTGATTTGTGTGAGAAACTACAGAAGCTGGTGATTGAGTTTGGTAAAGTGTGTGAAAGAAGAAAGCTCAGAGTAAATGTGAATAAGAGCAAGGTTATTAGGTACAATAAGGTTGAGGGACAAGTCAATTGGGAGGCAAGTTTGAATGGAGAAAAACTGGAGGAAGTGAAGTGTTTGAGATATCTGAGAGTGGATTTGGCAGCGGATGGAGCCATGGAAGCAGA
Organism: Panulirus ornatus; assembly: GCF_036320965.1. Classification (NCBI taxonomy): domain Eukaryota; kingdom Metazoa; phylum Arthropoda; class Malacostraca; order Decapoda; family Palinuridae; genus Panulirus; species Panulirus ornatus. The sequence continues at coordinate 35,067,883 of NC_092232.1, forward strand.
AGTGAATCATAGGGTTGGGAGGGGGCAAAAGTTCTGGGAGCGTTGAAGAATGTGTGGAAGTCGAGAACATTATCTCAGAAAGCAAAAATGGGTATGTTTGAAGGAATAGTGGTTCCAACAATGTTGTATGGTTGCGAGGCGTGGGCTCTAGATCGAGTTGTGTGGAGGAAGGTGGATGTGCCGGAAATGAGATGTTTGAGGAAAATGTGGTGTGAGGTGGTTTGATCGAGTAAGTAATAATAGGGTAAGAGAGATGTGTGGTAATAAAGAGTGTGGTTGAGAGAGCAGAAGAGGGTGTTCTGAAATGGTTTGGTCACACAGAGAGAATGAGTGAGGAAAGATGGACCAAGAAGATATATGTGTCAGAGGTGGAGGGAACGAGGAGAAATGGGAGACCAAATTGGAGGTGGAAAGATGGAGTGAAAAAGATTTTGAGTGATTGGGGCCTGAACATGCAGGAGGGTGAAAGGCATGCAAGGAATAGAGTGAATTGGAACGATGTGGTATACTGGGGTCAATGTGCTGTCAATGTTTTGAACCAGGGCATGTGAAGCATCTGGGGTAAACCATGGAAAGTTTTGTGGGGCCTGGATGTGGAAAGGGAGCTGTGGTTTTGGTGCACTATTACATGACAGCTAGAGACTGAGTGTGAACGAATGTGGCCTTTGTTGTCTTTTCCTAGCGCTATCTCGTGCACATGAGGGGGGAGGGGGTTGTTATTTCATGTGTGGCGGGGCAGTGATGGGAATGAATAAAGGCAGACAGTATGAATTATGTACATGCGTATGTATGTATATGTCTGTGTGTGTATATATATGTATACGTTGAGATGTATAGGTATGTATATTTGCATGTGTGGATGTGTATGTATATACATGTGTATGTGGGTGGGTTGGGCCATTCTTTCATCAGTTTCCTTGTGCTACCTCGCTAACGCAGGAGACAGAGGCAAAGAAAATAAAATATATGTATCTATATATATATTTTTCTATCATTTTGCTTTGTCACTGTCTCCCGTGTTTGCGAGGTAGCGCAAGGAAACAGATGAAAGAAATGGCCCAACCCACCCCCATACACATGTATATATATACACGTCCACACACACAAATATACATACCCATACATCTCAATGTACACATATATATACACACAGACACATACATATATACACATGCACACGATTCACACCAACTGCCTTTATTCATTCCCATCGCCACCTCGCCACACATGGAATAACATCCCCCCCCCCTCATGTGTGCGAGGTAGCGCTAGGAAAAGACAACGAAGGCCCCATTCGTTCACACTCAGTCTCTAGCTGTCATACAATAATGCCCGAAGCCACAGCTCCTTTTCCACATCCAGGCCCCACAGAACTTTCCATATATATATATAATATATATATATATATATATATATATATATATATATATATATATATATATGCTCTGTGGAAGGTATTAAGAATATATGGTGTGGGAGGAAAGTTGTTAGAAGCAGTGAAAAGTTTTTATCGAGGATGTAAGGCATGTGTACGTGTAGGAAGAGAGGAAAGCGATTGGTTCTCAGTGAATGTAGGTTTGCAGCAGGGGTGTGTGATGTCTCCATGGTTGTTTAATTTGTTTATGGATGGGGTTGTTAGGGAGGTAAATGCAAGAGTTTTGGAAAGAGGGGCAAGTATGAAGTCTGTTGGGGATGAGAGAGCTTGGGAAGTGAGTCAGTTGTTGTTCGCTGATGATACAGCGCTGGTGGCTGATTCATGTGAGAAACTGCAGAAGCTGGTGACTGAGTTTGGTAAAGTGTGTGGAAGAAGAAAGTTAAGAGTAAATGTGAATAAGAGCAAGGTTATTAGGTACAGTAGGGTTGAGGGTCAAGTCAATTGGGAGGTGAGTTTGAATGGAGAAAAACTGGAGGAAGTGAAGTGTTTTAGATATCTGGGAGTGGATCTGGCAGCGGATGGAACCATGGAAGCGGAAGTGGATCATAGGGTGGGGGAGGGGGCGAAAATTCTGGGGGCCTTGAAGAATGTGTGGAAGTCGAGAACATTATCTCGGAAAGCAAAAATGGGTATGTTTGAAGGAATAGTGGTTCCAACAATGTTGTATGGTTGCGAGGCGTGGGCTATGGATAGAGTTGTGCGCAGGAGGATGGATGTGCTGGAAATGAGATGTTTGAGGACAATGTGTGGTGTGAGGTGGTTTGATCGAGTGAGTAACGTAAGGGTAAGAGAGATGTGTGGAAATAAAAAGAGCGTGGTTGAGAGAGCAGAAGAGGGTGTTTTGAAGTGGTTTGGGCACATGGAGAGAATGAGTGAGGAAAGATTGACCAAGAGGATATATGTGTCGGAGGTGGAGGGAACGAGGAGAAGAGGGAGACCAAATTGGAGGTGGAAAGATGGAGTGAAAAAGATTTTGTGTGATCGGGGCCTGAACATGCAGGAGGGTGAAAGGAGGGCAAGGAATAGAGTGAATTGGAGTGATGTGGTATACCGGGGTTGACGTGCTGTCAGTGGATTGAATCAAGGCATGTGAAGCGTCTGGGGTAAACCATGGAAAGCTGTGTAGGTATGTATATTTGCGTGTGTGGACGTATGTATATACATGTGTATGGGGGGGTTGGGCCATTTCTTTCGTCTGTTTCCTTGCGCTACCTCGCAAACGCGGGAGACAGTGACAAAGTATAATAAATAAATAAATATATATATATATATTTCTTTCTTTCATACTATTCGCCATTTCCCGCATTAGCAAGGTAGCGTTAAGAACAGAGGACTGGGCCTCTGAGGGAATATCCTCACCTGGCCTCGTTCTCTGTTCCTTCTTTTGGAAAATCAAAAAAAAACGAGAGGGGAGGATTTCCAGCCCCCCGCTCCCTCCCCTTTTAGTCGCCTTCTACGACACGCAGGGAATACGTGGGAAGTATTCTTTCTCCCCTATCCCCAGGGCACCACACATAAGGAAACAAGTACATTAAATTGAGAAGGTATAATGGGGGGCAAGAAAGTTTGTACCTGACACATATACAAGAGATGAATTACTGGGAGAGGATAGGAACCATGATTTTAGACTATATTGTAACAGAGAAGAAAGATGTGAGCCACAATAACAACTTTCAATTGCCACAACCAATTTGACAAAGTTGATTGTAAGAAGTTCTTCAGAATTAGCAAGGAGAGTTCAGTGATATAGGACTTCCATGCTTAAAGATGCAAATGAACAGAACAAATGAGGAAACTATAATGGCTTTTTAAAAAAATTGTAGAACAGAAGAGTGAGTTTACATTAAGAGATGGAGCCTTTAAAGTGTACAACTCCTTCCCCATGCTCCACAATTAGGCAATCACAATAAACAATTAACCTTTCTTATAAGCCTGAATGATTAAGTCAACAGCTTCTGAAAGACTGTTGGCAATAAAATGGGGTTTCACAGTAGGGTGGTTTTCACATGCCGGAATGTACTTTCCAGTCCGCACCAGCACACCTCGCATCCCACACTTCTGTGCTCCACCAACATCAGACACTATATCATCCCCAACCATTACAGCCTCTGCTGCTGAAACGCCCATGTCAGATAAAGCAGCAGCAAAAAACTGGGGTGAAGGCTTACCCACTACTTCACTTTTGATATCACAGGCAAACTCTAAAGCACTAGCAAAAGCTCCAACGTCAAGTTGCAACTCGCCTTTGAGCTTGTAATATTTTCCATATCCCAAGGCAAAAAGTCTTGGCTTTTCCAAACTCATCAGTAGTTTGAAAGCCTTGTTCATATTAGAAAATGAGAATACTTCATCTGCATCCCCTATCACAATATATATATATATATATATATATATATATATATATATATATATATATATATATATATATATATATATATATATATATCTTTTCTTTCTTTCATACTATTCGCCATTTCCCGCGTTAGCAAGGTAGCGTTAAGAACAGAGGACTGGGCCTCTGAGGGAATGTCCTCACCTGGCCTCGTTCTCTGTTCCTTCTTTTGGAAAATATATATATATATATTTTTATTTTTTTTATATATATATATATTTTTATTTTTTTCATTATACTTTGTCGCTGTCTCCCGCGTTTGCGAGGTAGCGCAAGGAAACAGACGAAAGAAATGGCCCAACCCCCCCCATACACATGTATATACATACGTCCACACACGCAAATATACATACCTACACAGCTTTCCATGGTTTACCCCAGACGCTTCACATGCCTTGATTCAATCCACTGACAGCACGTCAACCCCGGTATACCACATCGCTCCAATTCACTCTATTCCTTGCCCTCCTTTCACCCTCCTGCATGTTCAGGCCCCGATCACACAAAATCTTTTTCACTCCATCTTTCCACCTCCAATTTGGTCTCCCTCTTCTCCTCGTTCCCTCCACCTCCGACACATATATCCTCTTGGTCAATCTTTCCTCACTCATTCTCTCCATGTGCCCAAACCACTTCAAAACACCCTCTTCTGCTCTCTCAACCACGCTCTTTTTATTTCCACACATCTCTCTTACCTTTACGTTACTCACTCGATCAAACCACCTCACACCACACATTGTCCTCAAACATCTCATTTCCAGCACATCCATCCTCCTGCGCACAACTCTATCCATAGCCCACGCCTCGCAACCATACAACATTGTTGGAACCACTATTCCTTCAAACATACCCATTTTTGCTTTCCGAGATAATGTTCTCGACTTCCACACATTCTTCAAGGCCCCCAGAATTTTCACCCCCTCCCCCACCCTATGATCCATATTCATTTATTCAATTTGTTATACTTAGTCACTGTCTCCCACGTTAAGGAGGTGGCACAAGGAAACACAAGAAAGATTGGCCCAACCCACCCACATACACATGTATACACATAAATACCCACACACACACATATGCATAACTATACATTTCAACGTATACATACATATACATACACAGACATATACATATATATTCACATACATATTCATACTTGCTGCCTTCATCTATTCCTGTCACCACCCCGCCACACACGAAATGGCACCCCACTCCCCCTGTGCGCATGCGAGGTAGTGCAAGGAAAAGACAACAAAGGCTACATTCGTTCACACTCAGTCTCTAGCTGCCATGTGTAATGCACCAAAACTACAGGTCCCTTTTCACATCCAGGCCCACAAAACTTTCCATGGTTTGCCCCAGATGCTTCACATGCCCTGGTTCAATCCATTGACTGCAAGTCGACCCCATTATACCACATCATTCCAATTCACTCTATTCCTTGCACGCCTTTCACCCTCCTGTATGTTCAGACCCCAAGCACTCAAAATCTTTTTCACTCCATCCTTTCACCTCCAATTTGGTCTCCCGCTTCTCCTCGTTTCCTCTACCTCTGACACATATATCCTTTTTGTCAATCTTTCCTCACTCATTCTCTCCATGTGACCAAACCATTTCAATACACCCTCTTCTGCTCTCTCAACCACGCTCTTTATTACCACACATCTCTCTTACCCTTTCATCACTTCCTCGATCAAACCACCTCACACCCCATATTGTCCTCAAACATTTCATTTCCAACACATACACCCTCCTCCGCACAACCCTATCTATAGTCCATGCCTCCTGACCATATAACATTGTTGGAACCACTATTCCTTCAAACATACCCATTTTTGCTCTCTGAGATAACGTTCTCGCCTTCCACGCATTCTTCAAAGTTCAATGAACCTTCACCCCCTCCCCCACCCTGTGACTCACTTCCACTTCCATGATTCCATCCGCTGTTAAATCCACTTCCAGATATCTAAAAACACTTCACTTCCTCCAGTTTTTCTCCATTAAAACTTGCCTCGAAATTAACTTGTCCCTCAACTCTACTGAAACTGATTATCTTGCTCTTATTCACATTTGCTCTCAGCTTTCTTCTTTCACACATTTTACCAAACTCAGTCAGTACCTTCTGCAGTTTCTCACCCGAATCAGCCACTAGCACTGTATCATCAGCAAACAACTGACTCACTTTCCAAGCCCTCTCATTAACAACAGACTGCACGCTTGCCCCTCTCTCCAAACTTTGATTGGTTTGGGTATGTAGAAAGAATGCAAGACTGGGAGTTTACAAGGAGAGTGTATGATAGTACAATTAAAGGGGATATTGTGAGAGGAAGATCACCTGTGACATGGGAAAATAGAGCACAGGAAATACTTAAGGGAAAAAAATCGTGGAAGAATGCTTGGAATAGTGTATGCATGGGAGGCATGTAAGGACAGGGATAAGTGGAGACTTTTTTGACATGACCAACCCCTTGATGGGAGTTCCCTGAGTGAATAGGCATCAGATAGATAGATAGATAGAATACTTCCCACGTATTCCTCGCGTGTCGTAGAAGGCGACTAAAGGAGGCGGGACCCAGGGGCTGGAAACCCCCGTCCTTGTATTTAAATTTCTAAAGAAGAAACAGAAGGAGTCATGCGGGGAGTGCTCATCCTCCTCGAAGGCTCAGACTGGGGTGTCTAAATGTGTGTGGATGTAACCAAGATGAGAAAAAAGGAGAGACAGGTAGTATGTTTGAAGAAAGGAACGTGGATGTTTTGGCTCTGAGTGAAACAAAGCGCAAGAGGAAAGGGGAAGAGTGGTTTGGAAATGTCTTGGGAGTAAAGTCAGGGGTTGGTGAGAGGATAAGAGCAAAGGAAGGAGTACCACTACTCCTGAAGCAGGAGTTTTGGGAAAATGTGATACAATGTAAGAAAGCAAACTCTAGACTGATATGGGTAAAACTGAAAGTGGATGGAGAGAGATGGGTGAATATTGGGGCCTATGCACCTGGTCATGAGAAGAAAGATTATGAGAGGCAAGTGTTTTGGTAGCAGCTGAGTTAGTGTGTTAGTAGCTTTGATGGACGAGACCGGGTTATAGCGACGGGTGATTTGAATACAAAGTTGAGGGTATAATTGGTATACATGGGGTGTTCAGTGCTGTAAATGGAAATGGTGAAGAGCTTGTAGATTTGTGTGCTGAAAAAGGACTGGTGGTTGGGAATGCTTCGTTCAAAAAGAGAGATATACATAAGTATATGTATGTGAGTAGGAGGGATGGCCAGAGGGCATTCTGGATTACATGTTAATTGACAGGCATGTGAAAGAGAGACTTTTGGATGTTAAATGTGCTGACAGGGGCAGCTGGAGGGATGCTTGATCACTATCTTGTGGGGGCAAAGGTGAAGATTTGTGAAGGTTTTCAGAAAAGAAGAGAGAATTTGGGGGAGAAGAGAATGGTGAGAGAAAGTGAGCTTGGAAAGGAGAATTGTGTGAGGAAATACTGGAAGAGACTGAGTGCAGAATGGCAAAAGGTGAGAGCAAATGATGTAAGGGGAGTGGGGGAGGAATGGGATGTATTTAGGGAAGCAGTGATGGCTTGCGCGAAAGATGCTTGTGGCATGAGAATTGTGGGAGGTGGACAGATTAGAAAGGGTAGTGACTGGTGGGATGAAAAAGTAAGAGTGTTAGTGAAAGAGAAAAGAGAGGCATTTGGACGATTTTTGCTGGGAAGTAGTGCAAATGACTGGGAGATGTATAAAAAAAAAAAAAGCAGGAGGAGGTCAAGAGAAAGGTACAAGAGATGAAAATGAGGGCAAACAAGTTGGCATGAGAGAGTATCATTAAACTTTAGGGAAAATGAAAAGATGTTTTGGAAGGAGGTAAATAAAGTGTGTAAGACAATAGAACAAATGGGAACATTGGTGAAGGGGGCAAATGGGGAGGTAATAACAAGTAGTGATGAAGTGAGAAGGAGATGGAGTGAGTATCTTGAAGGTTTGTTGAATGTGTTTGATGATAAGAGAGGCAGACATAGGCTGTTTTGGTAGGGGTGGTGTGTGAAGTGAGAGGGGTCAGGGAGAATGGTTTGGTAAACAGAGAGGAGGTAGTGAAAGCTTTGGAAGCCAATAAGACAGCAGGTCTGGATGGTATTACAGTAGAATATATTCAAAAAAGGGGGTGACTACGTTGTTGATTGGTTGGTGAGGATATTCAGTGTATGTATGGAACATGGTGAGGTGGCTGAGGATTGGCAGATTGCATGTATAGTGCCAGTGTACAAAGGCAAAGGGGATAAAGGTGAGTATTCAATTTACAGATGCATAAGTTTGCTGAGTATTCCTGGGAAATTATATGGAAGGGTATTAATTGAGAGGGTAAGGGCATGTAGAGAGGATTAGATTGGGGAAGAGCAGTGTGGCTTCAGAAGTGGTAGAGGATGTTGTAGATCAGGTGTTTACTTTGAAAATTGTATGTGAGAAATACTTAGAAAAACAAATGGATTTGTATGTAGCATTTATGGATCTGGAGAAAGCAAATGTTAGGGTTGATAGAGATGTTATGTGGGAGGTTTTAAGAGTATATGGTGTGGGAGGTAAGCTGCTAGAAGCAGTGAAAAGTTTTGACCAAAGATGTAAGGCATGTGTATGAGTAGGAAGAGAGGAAAGTGACTGGGTCCCAGTGAATGTCGCTTTGCGGCAGAGGTGCGTGATGTCTCGGTGGTTGTTTATTTTATTTATGGATGGGGTTGTTAGGGAGGTAAATGCAAGAGTTTTGGAGAGAGGGGCAAGTATGCAGTCTGTTCTGGATCAGAGGGCTTGGGAAGTGAGTCAGTTGTTGTTTGCTGATGATACAGCCATGGTGGCTGATTTAGGTGAAAAACTGCAGAAACTGGTGATTTAGTTTGGCAAAGCGTGTGAAAAAAGAGTCGAGAGTAAATGTGAATAAGAGCAAGTGTATTAGGTTCAGTAGGGTTGAGGGACAAGTTAATTGGGAGGTAAGTTTGAATGGAGAAAAACTGGAGGAAGTGAAGAGTTTTAGATATCTGGGAGTGGATGGAAGCTTGGAAGCGGAAGAGAGTCACAAGGTGGGGGAGGGGGTAAAGGTTCTGGGAACATTGAAGAATGTGTGGAAGGCAAGAATGTTATCTGAGAGAGCAAAAATGGGTATGTTTGAAGGAATAGTGATTCCAACAATGATATATGGGATATATATATAGGGTTGTGCAGAGGAGAATGGATGTGTTGGAAATGAAATGTTTAAGGACAATATGTGGTGTGAGGTGGTTTGATCGAGTAAGTAATGAAAGGGTAAGAGAGATGTGTGGTAATAAAAAGTGCATGGTTGAGAGAGCAGAAGACAGTGAGTTCAAATAGTTTGGACACATGGAGAGAACGAGTGAGAAAAGACTGACAAAGAGGAGATATGTGTCAGAGTTGTAGGGAAGAGGGAAAAGCGAGAGATCAAATTGTAGGTGGAAGGATGGAGTGAAAAAGAGTTTGAGCGATCAGGGCCTGAATATACAGGAGGGTGAAAGGCATTCAAAGAATAAAGTGAACTGAACAATGTGGTAGATCTGGGTCGACGTGTTGTCCATGGATTGAACCATGGCATGTGAAGCGTCTGGGGTAAACCATGGAAAGGTCTATGGGCCCTGGATGTGGAAAGGTGGCTGTGGTTTCAGTGCATTACACATGACAGCTAGAGACTGAGTGTGAGCAAATGTGGCCTTTTCTTGTCTTTTCCTTGCACTACCTCGCTAGGGGGGTGATGCTATTTCATGTGTGGTGCGGAGCCGATGGAAATGGATAAAGGCAGCAAGTATGAATATGTACATGTGTATATATGTGTATGTATAAGTATGTAAACATTGAAAGATATATGTATGTATATGTGAGTGTGTGGGCATTTATGTATATACATGTGTATGTGGGTGGGTTGAGCCATTCCTCATCTGTTTCTTTGTGCTACCTTGCTAACGCAGGAGATGGCAATTAAGTATAATAAAAATAAAATGGGAGCAGAGGCCTGGAAATCCTCCCCTCTTGTTTTTAATTTTCCAGAAGAAGGAACAGAGAAACAGAGAAGGGGCCCGGTGAGGCTTTCCCTCAAAGACTCAGTCCTCTGTTCTTAACGTTACCTCGCTAATGCGGGAAATGGCAAATAGTATGAAAAGAAAAAATATAGACAGATAGATTGAAAAACAGATCTAGATAGATAGATAGATAGGTTGATAAATCAATAGATGGATGGATGGACAGACAGATACAGATGAATAGATAAATAGATGGACAGAGATGAATGAGGCATGCTGAAATGGTATGGGTATATGAAGAGGATGAGTGAAGAGAGACTGACTAAGAGAATATACATATCAGAAGTGGGGGAACCAAGGAGGGAGAGACCAAAAATGACAAAATGAGAAGAGAGGATGGAGTGAATGATATGCCTAATTTCAGTGGCTTGAACTTGCAAGAGGGTGAGCAAACTGGAGCAACATGACAAGTAGGGGGTGATAAGGTGTCAATGGGCTGAACTAAGGCATATGAAATGGGTCAGAGGAAACCAAGTAAAGGTCTGTGGGGCTTGGCTGTGGAGAGAGGGCTTTGGTTTCAGATAATCATACATGACAGCTTGAGAGGCTGTGAGCATATGAAGCTGTTCTTTATCTGTTCCTGGTGCTATCTTGCTCCACAGGAAATGGTGAATTATCTTAAAAGAAAAGATATCTCCTTACATGGTTATTACTGAACTAGCATAGGATAAGAGATAGATTGGATCAGTTAAATGGAAGATAGAAGAGTGACATATTGAGGAAAACAGAGTTCTGGAAAGAGGGACATGTACTGCATTGCAGGGAATGACAAAGTGGTCTGGAGTTGTAGGGAAAATAAGAATAGAAATACTAATTCTATTTGTACCATAAGAATGAATATAGGTGTATAGAAATACCACAGGAGATAAGGTTAGAGAGGTGCAAGTATATTCAACTCAGTACTGTGCAGTAAAAGCAAATCATGTCTTATTGCCATAGATAAACAAGCAAAAATTTTATGTATATATTACAAAAAAGAATATAATGTACAGTTATTCCTTGATTTACACTCCCTCCTTTTAGGCTTTTTCAACTTTTGGCCATTGAAAAAGTATGGACACTTCAATCTATGCTTCATAGCTTTCATAATTACTCATTCATGAATATTTTCAACTTTGCCATTAAAACCCAGCAAACTTCTTCATCACTCAAAGAAACCACAATGGCCATGTATGAAACTAGCCAGATATCAGACAAAGAGGCAGACAGTCTTGCCCCATTGCCTGCATAACCTTCCCACTCCTTATTCACACTTGTCAGGCACTACATGCTACTATTTTTGGTAAGTATAAAGTACTTATTTACTTAAAGTATTCTATTCATGTAAGCATTTATCTATGTATGTTTTGCATTGATTCATTTATTAACAGTATCTTTAGTGTTTATTCAACTATCAATTTACCAATGCTCTGTATGGATTTATCTTGTCATGTCTTAGGTATTCAATTAGGTTTGGTTGACTGGAAATTACCATCTAGGGATGCATCCCTACTTTACATCATGCTTATGAGTATAACTTTTTTGTTTTAGGCTTTTCCAATTTACTCTCAGATTTCAAATAACAAATCTCAAGTGTAAATAGAAGACAAACTCTATTAGAAAATATGTAAACATTTCAAATTTACATGAGAAAATCTACATATACAATTTACTAATGAATGATTTAAAGATAAGCCAACTGCATAGTAATACTTAATTTATTTATATTAATTTGTCACAAACTAAAATCTTGGTTAATAAAATTTACATTAATTCATAAAACCATGTACAAAAAAGCAAAACAGTATCAACATTAACAAAACAGTAAGTTATAAGAGCTGGTTTATAATGATTATGAAGCACTTCAGTTGAGTTAAACATTTCAAGTAAAATATTACATGAAATGCATGTTGTAACATTGGAAATAATAAAAGATGAATTGGAATTATAATGTAATTGATTGTATACAAAAGTAACACTTTAACTAATTTGTAAAACCTTGTACACAAAAGCAAAGCTGTATCTTTAAAATAATACCACGTTATGAAAGCTGGTCTATAATGGTAATGTATTACTTCAGTCAGGCTAATACTTTACGCAAAATACTATATGAAATGCATGTTGTAATGTTGGCAATACAGCAAGATGAACTACAATTATAACAAAACAATGGTTTTCCAAAAGTAACACTTTCTAATTTGAACTTTATATGTTAAGTAATGTACTATGTCAATATAAAATTCTGTATCAAAAGACCTTGTCACAATACATTACCTGTGCATTTGCCATGCTAGTCAGTGACAGTTTGCATTTGTACTACATGAGCTGTGAGATTTTATCAAATGCAAAGCTACACAGAAATCAGTACACTTTGGGATGAAACTAAAATCAAACTTCACTTTCAGTAACTGCTATCGCTCTACATTCCTCCACACTTCGTCAGGCTAAGCAATACACAGCTTAAGTATTCTGCATTCAAATTAAGCTAACAAGCAGTATCAAACTATCACATTTTTCCTCTAGTGTCTAATATATTTTACTTATAGTAATTAAGATGGGAGCCCAGAACTAACATATGAACATAAATTGTGAATAAGTGTTAAAAGCGAGAAATTGTGAACAAAAAAAGTTTTTGCTGTGAAATACTCAGAGAGGAAGTAAATGGCCACAGCTTTTTATGGCCACATGGGCATACCAAAAATCAAATGAAGTATGAGAAGATAAGAAGCTGGAGGGAAAACTTTTTCACTCTAACTACCCTGTTCTTCTACAGCTAACCTAAGATTTCTATTTAAAACTACCATACTTTACATACTCAATGCCCATGCATCAAGTGTTAAAATACCTTGAATCTGAAGCTAAATGCAAACAGTGTGCTTGATTCAGCAGCTTGAATCAAAATATTTGTTTTCCTGATTAAAAAATTGATAACTATACAGATTTCAGTTTTGAGGAATTTGAGGGTAACCTTGCAACTTGATAATCTAACTTACTTCCTGATATGAATGACTTAAAAAGTTCATTGTAAATTAACACCTGTAACTAAGTGTTTGGATTTTATATAATACAGTACAAAGAAAAGGTCTTCAGAGGGATATAATACATAAGTACTATCCATGGCAATATCAGAACACGGTTCAGTATCCAGAAGATGATTTGACTCATGTGCTTGTTTCTAAAGAGAAATAATGCAAGGTGCAGTGAAGGAACAAGAGAACAGAAGTGCAAAAACTAATCAATTCATCTAAAAAGTTTGAGGAAAGTGGAGGAATATGAAAATAGTATGCACTTCAAGACTTGACAATATGAATTACAAATTGCCTTACTTTCTATACATTCATACATTATACACTAGACACTAAATATCTAATCATAGGCTATAGAAATTCAAAGATCATGATTAATATCAAGTAGAGAAAATCATGTATGACTGTGCTGAGAAAATACCTGATCATGTACACGAGTAAAAAATTTGTACATTTTCATCTCTGGGATTCTTTTAGATTCACACCAAGAATGACTATGACATCATTCTGAAATTCAAAGTTTGGGTTGCACATAACTCTAATCTCTGGGTAGGTGTATGGGGATAGCCAATTTCTCAGTCCAAATAGGTACTACCATCCCAAAGCAAACCTGCACATATCAGACAAGTCATATGAAAAGGATTATTAACCATGCTGGAATTTAACTCTTGGTGAGTTAGCTCTATTTTCATTTTCAGCATAATTCCACCGCAATACTATTTCATAAACTTTTGTGAAGATTCACAAAAGTTAATTCAAATTACATGAAAATACCAAAAAGGTACAATTAGAGAGTCACAGCCACAAATTTTTTCTCTAAATCTGAAATATAATCTAAAATAAGCTTTCTTTTGCTAATAACCTGACTTTTAAGCTTAAAAACTTCAATATTCATATTTCAATCTGTATAACCAAAATGTTCATTAAGAAATCTTCTTAATGAGATTATACAAAAGGTAATATGCCAGTTTAATATATGTTTTCTCAATTTTCAAACCCTGGCAAGACAGTAAGTACATACTTTCCTGGAAGACTACCTTATGTAAACAAAATCCAATTACAAAACTTTCCTGTTAAAATTCTATTTACCTGACTGCAGAGAAAGACACAGGAAACTGCACTTACGTTCTACTGAGGCACCAAGATAAAAATTCAATGCAAATGTATTACTTGTACTCATGTGATAAATAGCAAATCACTATAGTATTCCTAACTTTCCAAGAGGTAGCTGACATTTTAAAATGAACCTAAAACTTTTCCAACACACATTTCAGTTAAGAACAGAAAAATATCCATAATAGAAAACATGAAGTGTGACAATACCAGGTGGCACAAGAGGTCCTTTAAGAGAGCGATGTCAGATTACAACACGGCAAAACTTAGAAATATATCTTATGTAATGATATGCAATAAAAATTATGAATTAAATATATCTAAAGGATTGAAATTTAATAGAATTTATGTAATTTTCTTTGGGAATCTGTCTTATTAGTCTCACATAGATTAATACTCTAAAAAAATTACCTTCAGTAATATCTTATAAACAACAAATCATAAACTACATTATTTATATAAAGACAATAAGAATATAAGAAAAACACATATAAAGAAAATAAGAATATAAAATAAAACCTTTCTTGAAGCTATTAGTGCAATTTCCAACACCATTATCAGGCATCACTGTGGTAGCACAAACTGATCAAATGTTGATGAATCACATAAAGGCTACTGTTGGAACAAAAGATATTACTGATCAGTGGTACAATGTGTTGTAATAAGCCCAATTTTCTGTCAAGCATAGAAACAACTGGTATATAACGAAGTAATGCTTGTATTGCCACAGGCTTTATTCAGCACGTTTCAAAGAAATTGGTAATACTTTACCAAAGGTGTAGTATCCAATTGGAAGCAAACCAAAAAGGCAAGGGCCCATACAGGCAATTTCTCTACGGATATCCCCCACTTAAGGGCATCTAATATCCTGTAATATCACTACAACAAAACTTTTTGATTAGGGAACTAGTTCATTTAACAAATGGCTTCTACTAGTTGTGATGAAATTTTCAATTTTTGGCAGTCTATCTAAAAAATAAAAATCTTCAAACCTTGTTTAATTACCAATATATAAGAATAATAATAAAAGACATATTAGCTTACAAACTACAGTATCATAATCACTGTGCTGTATTCCATTCCCAATTAATAGGGTGGATCAGGTAAGTATAGCTATTAACATTACTCACACACACAACATAAAAGACCATTGTATCAACCATTTAAGGACCAATTACAGTGAATACAAAAGGAAAATATGACTTTCTCTCCTAATAATCTATAGCATCTTTTCTCAAAACCACCTTGAGCAGCAATAGCCACAGTCTCTGGTAAGTGTAAAAAATATTATCATTACTTTTATTTCTATGGTCTATTTCAAGTATTATATATAAATATTCTATTGGAGCATTAACAGAATCATAATATACATGTGCTTGAAACGATTTTCTGCATTCTTACAGTTGTTTTCATCATGCCTTGGGCCATTTTTGTTTTTGGAATGCATCTCCAATTACAGAATGATATTTCTGGTAAAAAAGAGTTTGCTTTTGATCATTTTCTTAATAGTCAAATTTTCAGAAACATCCTGTTTGATAGGGGGGTACCTGTATATGGAGCCTTGAGCCTGGAGACACAGAGGTAGCTCACCTAAAAATATGATGAGGGTGGGTTTTACATAGTAATCAAAGCTACACCAGAGTTAATCAAAATAAACTCAACCTTAGTCTAAAATTATGAAGCTGGTGAGGAATATATCCCTTGATAATGATAAAAGAATGACTGTTTAAGATCTGCTATGAAGGTCCTTTGTTGGGAGGATTTCTTTGTGAAAGTGAGAGGTTCTATGAAAACTTGTCTCAGCTGACAAATGAATTCCAACTACAGAGAGAACCAATTTGATGTCCTCTACTATTGTGAAAGACACTGTTTACAGTAAATATAAGTTGAGGATATATGTGAATAGCGTGTTAAGTAGTATGCATTGGATTCATCCCACAATAATGGATATAAGCTAATAAAAAGAGAGAAAAGGAAATTTTTGTTTTCTTATGTAACACCATTTTCAATACTTCTCTGATCATACAGCAAATAAAACATTCTGAGAAAGGCAAAATATGTGAACTTCTTGAATCTTGAACATATTTTTCTACACATATCAATGACACTAACTAAAAGCTTATCAAAGCCATCATATATTATTAACCATCTTTACTTCTCATGTCTAGTGTTACTTTTGCTTTAGCATTACCATAAAACGTTTACACTACCAAGAGTGCTACATAACATTCTCTATACAACACCTGTCAAAACAATTTCAAGTTCTCCAAGAAGGTTCTAAAAATTTAGGAACCATGGTTAACAGCTTAATATATAAGCATACTTGTAATCCAGCAGAAATCAAGAGAAACATGTACATGAATCCGAAAGGTTAAATCCTTCTATAATCCAGCAAAATCTGATAACAAAAACTAAGTAAGAACTACTCATATACTTTGGCATCAATTAATCACATGACATATTTACAGAATCAATCATGCCAACACTCAAAAGAAACACAAGCATGATATGCAATATCACACAAGCAACTATGATAATACTTATGAGTGTTGAATCTGTTGAGACAGCAGGTAAATCTGCTGTGTCAGGACTGAATTCCTGTGTCGAAGAACCTGAAGCAAGTCTGCTTGGCGTTCAAGAACCCATTCAAGATTACTTGGCCCTCTGTAGAAAAAAAGGGAATAAACATTAATTTTCTTCCCCTTAATATGATCAGCTTAGTTAAACTATGAGTTTAGTTTGCCAATTTGTCTATATGGTGTCAAAAAGAATGTCACATCTGTAGGGACTAAAAAATATAATTTCATCAGACAGTGAGTAAATCCTTTCTCCAGATCAAGAATAGTCACCTGAACAACTATGTAGTTAAAGAGAGTGGGTGTTACCAGTAGAACAGCACTGACAGACTCATGTGTATACTAAAGTGTTTTTCATCATCAACTGAGTTTTATGGCTTTCATTACACCAATGCAGTAGTGTTAGCATAAAGCAAACTGCATAGGTACGTATTACGGATGAACAATTATCATGGCATTATGGGTTATGGTAGGATTATTTACTATATTCAACTCGTCCTTTTATAATTAAGAGACACTGTCCCACAACTGATTGCTGCATGGAAACAAACGGAAAACTAAGAACAACATTCAACATATTTGAACAAAAATCTCATACAGGAAATTCAGTAAGTATGATCCATATTTGTACCAGATGCAGTCAACAGAAAAAAAAAGACCCCCCATATCTAACTAGCAACTATAAGAGTGTTAGTAACTTGTCACCCGCCAAATTCATCAAATAAGTAGAAAATAAATGACTAGACCATTCTAACAGTCATGCTACATTTACTGTAATGTGCGTGCTTACAGACACTCATTTACAACAAATGTTAGACTGGCATCAAGACTTAAGTAAGCAATGAAACTTAAAAAGACTGTGCCTCATAAAGAGGAAAGGCAACAGAAAAGCCATGAGTGGGATTTGGCCTTTATGTTAACTCATAACAAATGAGCTAAAACTTTCAAATAATGTGGTGAAAGTGTTAGTTACCATGAGTGAAAACTTAAACTAATTTACTAGACCGATCTATAACTTATTGAATACAAAACAACAGAATTTACAGAACAACTATGGAACAATTTATTTTGCCTAAATCTTACACATCCAGTCCCAACTGTAATCCTTCTAAGAGATTTCAACTACTACACCAAAGATGTATATCATAAGAAACAATACTGATGGTGGAAACTACATTCAGTGAAATCCCTCTCAACAAGACTTCAATGTACCAGATTTCAGCTTCTGACAGTACTCTTTGATTTAAATGAACTACGTCTGGGGGTCTCATGAAAAATCCCACAAAGGTCTACTACATCATAAATTTAGTTTAGTATGGTTAGGACTCACTGGACTGAATTTGGGATGTAATAGAATAGTCTGTTATGTCCCAACTTTAATCTGGGACCTTTGACCACAGACTGAGATAATGGCATTAGGAGAACAAGAAAACCTGTTGTGCATTGCCTTGGTGCATGTGTTTTTATTTCATTCACATTTGAAATTATCCTTGCCCACATACACATAGTTTTACGTTAACTTACAAAAGTTTACTGGTGCAATACTATTTTTTGTACCTTTACACCTACAAAAATAATTTGAGTAGAAATTTTAACATGAAAAAAAATCCCTGGCTTGGTCACTGCCCACCATTTTGAGATCAGCACACACACACACACACACAGTCAAGACATAAGCAACTCTGCCTGTGTTCTCATGCAACTGCAGTATTCTATGTAGTACAAAGACCTCTCTTTACCCAATACATGATGTAAGATAAGAGTGCTTTTATTGATGCATGTGCTCACAGGTCCAGGAATCACCTAAGTAAGGCTGAAAAGCTGAAAGTGGTTGAATGTCATAAGCATAGAGAGTAGCTTGTGCCTCTATTGTGCCCCGTTTTCAATTAGGTGATTCACGTCACTCCAGATGCAGCCCTAGGGCTTTTTCCTTTGGTTCCAGAGTAGTCTTTCCTACCTTCTGACTACCTTCACCAACTGGGGAACACCTACAATGTAAAGAATCATTGTTGGACCAAAGAAAGTTCAGAAAGGACTCGTAAAAATTGTGAATTTCTAACTGCCCCTGAAAACATTTGGGACTTAATGGAATTTTGCTTCTAATGGATTCCATTTTCCCTCAATTAGTCTTTAAGAATGGGATTTCACTGAAATAATGATTATCTATCATACTTATCATACTTGATCACTGTTTCGTGCATCAGTGAGGTAGTGCCTAAGTCAGTGAGGCAGTGCCAGGAAACAGACGAAGAATGGCCCACCCACTCATATACACATATATACATACATAAACGTCATTACACACACATATATATACATAAACATCATTACACACACATATATATACATATATATACACATACACAGACATATATATACGCATGTACATATTCATACTTGCTTGCCTTCATCCATTCCTGGAGCCACCCTGCCCCACAGGAAACAGTATCACTACTCCCTACTTCAGCAAGGTAGCACCAGGAAAACAGACAAAAAAGAACACATCCGTTCACACTCAGTCTCTAGCTGTAATGTGTAATGCACCAAAACCACGGCTCCCTATCCACATCCAAGCCCTACAGACCTTTTCATGGTTTATCCCAGACGTTTCACATGTCTTGCCTCAGTCCACAGACAGCACATAGACCTCAGTATACCACATCACTCCAATTCACTCTATTCCTTGCATGTCTCTCACCCTCCTGCATGTACAGGTCCCGATCGCTCAAAATCTTTTTAACTCAATCCTTCCACCTCCAATTTGGTCTGCTTCTCCTTCTTCCCTCCACCTCTGATACATCCTCTTTGTAAATCTTTCCTCACTCCTTCTTTCAATATGCTCATACTATTTCAACACACCCTCTTCTGCTCTCTCAACCACACTATATTTCAACATATCTCTCTAACTCTTTCATTACTTACTTGACCAAACCACCTTACACCACATATTGTCCTCAAACATTTAATTTCCAACACATCCACCCTCCTCCATACAAACTTATCTATAGCCCATGCCATGTAACCATATATTGTTAGAACTACTATTCCTTCAAAGATATCCATTTTTGCTCTCCAAGATAATGTTCTCTCCTTCCACACATTCTTCATCGCTCCCAGAACCCTCACCGCCTCTCCCACCCTGTGACTCACTTCCACTTCCATGGTTTCATTCACTGCTAAGTCCACTACCAGATGTCAAAAACACTTCACTTCCTCTAATTTTTCTCCATTCAAACTTACATCCCAGTTCACTTGTCCCTCAACCCTACTGAACCTAATAACTTTACTCTTATTCACACCTATTCTCAACTTTCTCCTTTCACACACTTTCCTAAACTCAGTCACCAACCTCTGCAGTTTCTCACTTGAATCAGCCACCAGAGCTGTATCACTGGCGAACAACAACCGACTCATTTCCAAGGCCATATCATCCCCAACAGACTGCATACTTGCCCGTCTCACCAAAACTCTTGTATTTACATCCCTAACCACTCAATCCATAAACAAATTAAACGAACATGGAAAAATCAAACACCCCTTCTGCAGACTGATCTTTACTGGAAACCAATCACTCTTCTCACTTCCTACCCATAAACATGCCTTACATCCTCATTAAAAACTTTTCACAGCTTCTCGCAGCTTACCTCCCTCACCATATACTCTTAAGACCTTCCACAAAGCATCTCTATCAACTTTATAATATGCCTTCTCCAGATCCATCTCTTTTCCTAAGTATTTCTCACATACATTCTTCAAAGCAAACACCTGATCCAAATATTCTCTACCATTTCTGAAATCACACTACTCCTCCCCAATCTGACACTCCGTACATGCCTTCACCCTATCAATCAATACTCTCCCATACAATTTTCCAGAAATACTCAACAAACTTATGCCTCTGTAGTTTGAACACTCACCTTTGTCCACTTTGCACTATGCATGCATTCCACCAATCCTCAGGCACCTCACCATGATCCATACATACAATGAATAACCTTACCAACCAATCAATAACACAAGTACATCCTCCTTTAATAATTTCTACTGCAATATCATCCAAACCAGCAGCCTTGCCGGATTTCATCTTCAGCAAAGTGTTCACTACCTCTTCCCTCTTAACCAAACTATTCTCCCTCGCCCTCTCACTTTACACACCAAACCGACCAAAACACCCTACATCTGCAACTCTATCATCAAGAATATTCAACTAACCTTCAAAATACTCACTCTACCTCCTTCTCACTTTATCACTACTTGTTATTACTTCCCCCGCCACCTACACCGATGTTTCCATTTGTTCTTTAGTCTTATGCACATTATTTACCTACTTCCAAAACATTTCTTTTTTCTCCCTAAAGTTTAATGATACTCTCTCACCACAACTCTCATTTGCCCTTGTTTCAACCCTTGCACCTTCCTCTTGACCTCCTCCTGCTTTCTTCTATACATCTCCAATTTGCACTCCTTCCTTGTAAGTATCGTCCTAATGCCTCTCTTTTCTCTTTCACTAACAACTTTACTTCTTCATCCCACCACCTCACTATCCTTTCTAATCTGCCCACCTCCCACGTTTCTCATGTCAAATGCATCTTTTGCACATGCCATCACTGCTTCCCTAAATAAATCCCATTCCTCACCCACTCCCCTCACGTCATTTGCTCTCATCTCTCCTCGCACTTCCTTATGCAAGTCTTTTCCAAGCTTACCTACTCTCACCACTGTGTTCTCCTCAACATTCTCTCTTCCTTTTTGAAATCCTCTAGAAATCTCCACCTTCGCCTCCACAAGATAGTGCCCCTTCTCAGCACATTAACAACCAGAAGTCTCTTTTACACACCTATCAATTCACACAAAATCCAATAATGCCCTTTGACCATCTCTCCAACTCACATACGTATACTTGTGTACATCCCTCTTTTTCAACCATGTACTCCCAATCACCAGTATCTTTTTTAGCACACAAATTCACAAGCTTTTCACTATTTCCATTCACAACAATGAATACCCCATGTATACTAAGTATACCCTCAACTGCCACATTACTCACCTTTGCATTTAAATCACCCATCACCAATACTCAGTCTCATGCATCAAAGCTGCTGACACACTCATTCAGTTGCTCCTAAAACACTTGCCTCTAATGATCTTTCTTCTCAAGGCCAGGTGCATAAGCACCAAGAATCACCCATCTCTCTCCATCAACTTTCAGTTTTACCCACATGAATCTAGAATGTACTTTCTTACACTCTATCACATACTCCCACATCTGCTTCAGAAGTAGTGCTACTCCTTCCTTAGCTCTTGTCCTCTCACCAGCCCCTGACTTTACTCCAAAGACTTTTCTCAACCACTCTTCCCCTTTACCCTTGAGATTCATTTCACTCAGAACCAGAACATCCAGGTTTCTTTCCTAAAATATGCAATCTATCTCTCCTTTCTTCTCATCTTGGTTACAACCACACACATTCAGATACCCCAGTCTGTGCCTTCATGTAGGATGAGCACTCCCCACTTGACTCCTTCTTTTGTTTCCCCTTTTAGAAACTGAAATACAAGGAGGGGAGGGTTTTCAGCCTCCTGCTCCTGCTCCCTTTAGTCACCTTCTATGACATGCAGGGAATACATGGGAAGCATTTTTTCCCCCCCAATCCCTAAGGAATAAATTTTTTTGTTTATCCCGGGTTGTAATTTGCTTTATGGTTGAACCGGGGAAAATGTAAGGGGTTGGGGGAAAAACCCTTTTAAGGTTTTTCTTTTGGATTTTGGAAAAAAGGGCCCCCCTGTTTTTTTGCATTCACAACACAAAAGGGGGAATAAATGGGGTTTTTATTTTTCCCTTCCCCAATCCTTGGAAAAATTAATTTTTTAATTTTTAATTTTAATAAATAAAGGCCGTATAAAAATTATTTTTTAATTGTATATTTTGTGTATGTATATTATGGTAAAATTTGAAATGTATAGGTATGTTTACGTGCAGGTGTATTGTATATAAACGTGTTTGTGGGTGGGTTAGGCCATTCTGTTGTTGTTTCCTTGATGCTACTCACTACGCAAAGACGCAACAAAAGTATAATAAATATTAAATAGTGAGGAGGGACAAGAGAAGGGAAGAGTAGTACTACTCCTAAAACAGAGTGGCGGGAGTATGTGATTAGAGTGTTCAAGAAAGTAAGCTCTAGATTGATATGGGTAAAACTGAAAGTGGATGAGTGAGATGGGTGTGAATATTGGTCCATATGCACATGGCATGAGAAGAAAGATCATGAGAGGCAAGTGTTTTGTAGCAGCTGAGTGAGTGTGTTAGTAGTTTTGTTGCCAAGACAGGATTGTAGTGATGGGTGGATTTGAATGAAAAAAGTGAGTAATGTGGCTGTTGAAGGAATAATGGTGTAATGGGTTGTGTCAGTGTTATATTATGGAAATGGTGAAGATCTTGTAGATTATGTGCTAAAAAAGAGAGATATACATAAGTTCACATATGTAAGTCGGAGAGATGGCCTGAGAGCGTTTTTTGGATCATGTCGTAATTGATAGGTGCGCGATAAGAGAGACTTTTGGATGTTAAATGTGCTGAGTGGTGGCAACTGGAGGATGTCTGATCATTATTATGTGGAGGCAAAGGTGAAGATTTGTAGAGGTTTTCAGAAAAGAAGACAAAAATGTTGGTGTGAAGAGAGTGGTGAGAGTATGTGAGCTTGGAGGAGGACTTGTGTGAAGAAGTACCAGGAGGAGGGGGGGGGATGAATTACAGATTGAAAAAAAAACAAAAGTGAGACAAAGGACATAAGGGGAGAGGGAGGAATGGGATGTATTTAGGGAAACAGAGATGGCTTGCGCAAAAAGATGCTTGTGCATGAGAAGCATGGAAGGTGGGCCAGATTAGAAAAGATGTGAGTGGCGGGATGAAGAAGCAAGAATATCAGGAAAGATAAGAGAGCGGCTTTGGATGATTTTTGCAGAGAAATACTGCAAATGACTGGGGATGTTAAGAAGAAAGAGGCAGGAGGTAAAGAGAAGGGTGGGAAGTGGTGAATATGGAGGGGCATAATGAGAGTTTGGGTGAAGAGGGTACTTATATTTTCGGGAATAAAAGAAGGAGGGTAAATTTAGTGATTAAGACAAGGGAAACAATTGGGATACATTAGTGAAGGGGGCTAATGGGGAGAGCTTGTGGCATGAGAAGCATGGAAAAGGGGGGCAGATTAGAAAAGATAAGTGAGTGGCGGATGAAGAATCATGATTATAGTGAATGTTAAGAGAACGAGGCTTTTGGATGAGTTTTTGAGAGAATATAATGCCAAATGTACTGGAGATGTATAAAAAAAAAGAGGCCAGGAGGTCAAGAGGAGGGTGGAAGAGGTTGATATACATCAGGGGGCCTAAATGAAGAGTTTGGGTGATAGAGTACCATTATATTTTATGGAGAAATAAAAGTAGGAGGTAAATGATAAGTGATATTAAGAAATGGGAAACTATTGGTGAACATTAGTGTTGGGGGCGAATGGGGAGGTGTTACAGTAGTGGTGTGTGAGAGGAGATGGGTGAGTATTTTGAAGGTTTGTTGAATGTGTTTGATGACTATAGTGCAGAATATAGGGTGTTTTGGTCGAAGTTGGGGTGGGGTGGCCTAAGTGAGAGGTGTTGGGGAGTTGTTGTGGGGTTTGGTGATTAGGGTGTGAAGAGTTTGCAGAAGTGGTATATGCCTGCATGGCATGAGGTAAGGCGGGGCGGCGGGGTTGGGGGGTGACGGGGTGTGGGTGGCGGTGGTGTGAGGGGGGGTGAGAGGTGGGGAGGGGGGGGGTGGATCGTTTGGGGGGTGAGTGGGGGGGGGGTGTGGGGGTAGGTGGGGGGGTGGGAGGTGGGGGTGAGGGGGGAATGAGGGGGGGGTGGGTGGGGGGGGGGGGGGGGAGGTGGGGGGGGGGGGGGGGGGGGGGGGGGTGGGGGGGGGGTGGTGGAGGGACGAGAAAGTGTGGTGGCGGGGATAGGATGGGGGGGGGTGAGGTTGGGACGGTAGCGGGGGGGTGGGGGTGGGGCGATAGTGGCGGGGGGTGGGGTTGGGGGGGGATGGGGTGGGTGTAGGGGGAGGGGGTGTGGCAGTGGTGAGTGGTGGGACGGGGAGGTGGGTGTGAGTGGATGGGGTGGTGCTGCGAGGGGGGGGTGGTTGTATGTGTTGGGGTGGTGGTTTGGGGTGGTGGATGGGGGGGATTTTGTGTGCATGCGTGTTTTCTTTTTTTTTTTTTTTTTGTTTTTGTTTTTTATTCTTTGTTTTTTTTTTCTATTTCATTGTTTTCTGATTTTTTTTTTTTTCCTCTCTTTTTTTTTATATTTTTTTTTTTGATATCTTCTTTTTTTTTTTTTTTTTTGTTCTTTTTTTTTTTTATTTTTTTTTTTTCATCTTTTCTTTCTTTTACTTGGAGGGTATTATTGCAGTGGAATTTATTTTAAAATGGGGGTAAACTGTATTGTTGACTGGTTGGTAAGGTTATGTAATGTATGTATGACTCAATGGTGAGGTGCTGAGGATTGGCGGATGGTTGCATAGTGCCATCGTACAAAGTAAAGGGGATAAAAAGTGGGTTCTCAAATTACAGGAGGTATAAGTTTGTTGAGGTATTCCTGGGAAATTTTATGGTGAGGGTATTGATTGAGAGGGTGAAGGATTTTACAGTGCATTGATTGGGGAAGAGCAGTGTGTTTTTAAGAAGTGGTAGAGGATGTGTGGATCAGGGGTTTGCTTGGAAAAATGTATGTGACAAATCATTTAGAAAAACAAATGGAATTGTATGTAGCATTTATGGATTCTGGAGAAGGGGATATGATGAGAGTTGATAGAGATGCTCGGTGGAAGTAATCAAGATATATAGTGTGGGAGGCATAGTTGTCAAAGAGCAGTGAAAAGTTTTTTTTTGAGGATATAACGCTTGTGTTACGAGTAGGAGGAGAGAAGTGATTGGTTCTCAGTGAACGTGGTTTCCGGAGGGGTTCGTGATGTCCCATGTTGTTTAATTTTTTTAGGGGATGGGGTGAGTATTTTGAAGGTTTGTTGAAGTGTTTGATGAAAAATTGTGGCAGTAAGGATTTTTCTGGCAAGTGGTGTGCAAGGAGGGGTTTTGGGAGTAATTTGGTAAATGGAGAAGAGGAGTGAAAGCTTTGCAGAAGTGAAAGCTAGCAAGCAGCGGTTTTGGTGGTCCCTGCAGTGGATTACCATAAAATGGGGGTGATGTATTGTTGACTAGCGGTAAGGTATTTAAGTATGTTGACTCATGGTGAGGTGCCTAAAGGATTGGCGGAATGTTTGCATGTGCCACGTACAAAGGTAAAAGGGGATAAAAATTTGAGTTTCAAATTACAGAGGTATAAGTTGTTAGTTTTTCTGAAAAATCATATGGGAGGGTTTGATTGAGGGGTAAAGGGCATTTACAGAGTTTTCAGACTGGGGAAGAGCAGTGTGGTTTCAGAAGTGGTGGGATGGGGTGAATAGGTGTTTCCCTTGGGAAAATGTATGTGAGAAATATTAGAAAAGCAAATGGATTTGTGGGTAGCATTATGGATTGGAGAAGGCATATGATGGAGTTGATAGAGAGTCTGGGGAAAGGGGGGATTAAAAATTTAATTAGGTGGGGGGCAAGTTTCAAAGCAGGTGAAAAGTTTTTATCGAAGATAAAAAAGCTGTTCGAGTAGGAGGAGAGGAAAGGATTGGTCTCGGTGAACGTTGGTTTTCAGGCAGGGTATTGCGTGATGTCTCCATGGTTGTTTAATTTGTTTAGGGATGGGGTTGTTAGGGAGGTGAATGCAAGAGTTTAGAAAGAGGGCATGTATGCAGTCTGTTGTGGATGAGAGAACTTGGGAAGTGAGTCAGTTGTTGTTTGCTGATGATACAGCACGGGGGGCTGATTCATGTGAGAAACTGCAGAAGTGGGGACTGATTTTGGTAAAGTGTGGGGAAAAAGAAAGTTAAGAGTAAATGTGAATAAGAGCAAGGTTATTAGGTACAGTAGGGTTGAGGGTCAAGTCAATTGGGAGGTGAGTTTGAATGGAGAAAAACTGGAGGAAGTGAAGTGTTTTAGATATCTGGGAGTGGATCTGTCAGCGGATGGGACCATGGAAGCGGAAGTGGATCATAGGGTGGGGGAGGGGGCGAAAATTTTGGGAGCCTTGAAAAATGTGTGGAAGTCGAGAACATTATCTCGGAAAGCAAAAATGGGTATGTTTGAAGGAATAGTGGTTCCAACAATGTTGTATGGTTGCGAGGCGTGGGCTATGGATAGAGTTGTGCGCAGGAGGATGGATGTGCTGGAAATGAGATGTTTGAGGACAATGTGTGGTGTGAGGTGGTTTGATCGAGTAAGTAACGTAAGGGTAAGAGAGATGTGTGGAAATAAAAAGAGCGTGGTTGAGAGAGCAGAAGAGGGTGTTTTGAAATGGTTTGGCCACATGGAGAGAATGAGTGAGGAAAGATTGACCAAGAGGATATATGTGTCGGAGGTGGAGGGAACGAGGAGAAGAGGGAGACCAAATTGGAGGTGGAAAGATGGAGTGAAAAAGATTTTGTGTGATCGGGGCCTGAACATGCAGGAAGGTGAAAGGAGGGCAAGGAATAGAGTGAATTGGAGCGATGTGGTATACAGGGGTTGACGTGCTGTCAGTGGAGTGAATCAAGGCATGTGAAGCGTCTGGGGTAAACCATGGAAAGCTGTGTAGGTATGTATATTTGCGTGTGTGGACGTGTGTATGTACATGTGTATGGGGGGGGGTTGGGCCATTTCTTTCATCTGTTTCCTTGCGCTACCTCGCAAACGCGGGAGACAGCGACAAAGTATAAAAAAAAAAAAAAAAAATATATATATACGTATATGTGTGTATGTATATATAGGTATATGTTGAAATGTATAGGTATGTATATGTGCGTGTGTGGATGTGTATGTACATACATGTGTATGTGGGTGGGTTGGGCCATTCTGTCGTTTGTTTCCTTGCGCTACCTTGCTAACGCGGGAGACAACAACAAAGTATAATAAAAAAGATAATAATAACAATAACAGTCAGTCAAAGTTAAAATACAAGGAGGGGAGGGTTTCTAGCCCCCACTCCCATCCCCTTTAGTCGCCTTTTATGACACACGGGAATGCATGGGAAGTATTCTTTCTCCCCTATCCTCAGGGTAGTGAGTGTTCAAATTACAGAGGTATAAGTTTGTTGAGTATTCCTGGGAAATTAAATGGGAGGGTATTGATTGAGAGGGTCAAGGCATGTTCAGAGGATCAGATAGGGGAAGAGGAGTGTCCTTTCAGAAGTGGTAGAGGATGTGTGGATCAGGTGTTTGCTTTAAAGAATGTATGTGAGAAATACTTAGAAAAACAGATGGATTTGTATGTAGCATTTAAGAATCTGGAGAGGGCATATGATAGAGTTGATAGAGATGCTCTGTGGAAGGTATTAAGAGTATATGGTGTGGGAGGCAAGTTGCTAGAAGCAGTGAAAATTTTTTATCGAGGATGTAAGGCATGTGTACAAGAAGGAAGAGAGGAAAGTGATTGTTTCTCAGTGAATGTCAGTTTGCGGCAGGGGTGTGCGATGTCTCCAGGGTCGTTTAATTTGTTTATGGATGGGGTTGTTAGGGAGGTGAATGCAAGAGTTTTGGAGAGAGGGGCAAGTATGCAATCTGTAGTGGATGAGAGGGCTTGGGAAGTGAGACAGTTGTTGTTTGCTGATGATACAGCACTGGTAGCTGATTTGGGTGAGAAACTGCAGAAGTTGGTAACTGAGTTTGGTAAAGTGGGTGAAAGGAGAAAGCTGAGAGTAAATGAGAATAAGAGCAAGGTTATTATGTTCAGTAGGGTTGAGGGACAAGTTAACTGGGAGGTAAATTTGAATGGAGAAAAACAACTGGAGGAAGCGAAGTGTTTTAGATATCTGGGAGTGGATTTAGCTTTGAATGGAACCATGGAAGTGGAAGTGAGTCATAGGGTGGGGGAGGGGGCAAAGGTTCTGGAAACGTTGAAGAATGTGTTGAAGGCGAGAACGTTATCTCGGAGAGCAAAAATGGGTATGTTTGAAGGACTAGTGGTTCCAACAATGTTATATGGTTGTGAGGCATAGGCTATAGATTGGGTTGTGCAGAGGAGGGTGGATATGTTGGAAATGAAATATGTGGTGTGAGGTAGTTTAATCAAGTAAGTAATGAAAGGGTAAGAAAGATGTGTGGTAATAAAAAGTGTGGTTGAGAGAGTAGAAGAGGGTGTACTGAAATGGTTTGGTCACATGGACAGAATGAGTGAGGGAAGATTGACAAAGAGGATATATGTGTCAGAGGCGGAGGGAGTGAGGAGAAGTGGGAGACCAAATTGGAGGTGGAAAGATGGAGTGAAAAAGATTTTGAGCGATCGGGGCTTGAACATACAGGAGGGTGAAAGGCGTGCAAGGAATAGAGTGAACTGGAACGATGTGGTATACCGGGGTGGATGTGCTGTTAATGGATTGAACCAGGGCATGTGAAGTGTCTGGGGTAAACCATGGAAGGTTTGTGGGGCATGGATGTGGAAAGGGAGCTGTAGTTTTGGTGCATTACACATGACAGCTAGAGACTGAGTGTGAATGAATGTGGCCTTTGTTATTTTTTCCTTGCACTACCTCACGTGCGCACGGGTGGAGGGAGTGGCTGTTCATGTGTGGAGGGGTGGTGTTGGGAATGGATGCAGGCATCATGTATGAATATGTACATGTGTATATGTCTGTGTATGTATATGTATGTATACATTGAAATGTATAGGTATGTATATGTGCATGTGTATGTATATAAACGTGTATGTGGGTGGGTTAGGCCATTCTTTTGTCTGTTTCCTTGTGCTACCTCACTAACGCAAAGACAGCAACAAAGTATAATAAATAATAATAATAGTGAGAGGACAAGAGCAAGGGAAGGAGTAGTACTACTCCTAAAACAGGAGTGGCGGGAGTATGTGATAGAGTGTAAGAAAGTTAGCTCTAGATTGATATGGGTAAAACTGAAAGTGGATGGAGAGAGATGGGTGATTATTGGTGCATATGCACCTGGGCATGAGAAGAAAGATCATGAGAGGCAAGTGTTTTGGTAGCAGCTGAGTGAGTGTGTTAGTAGTTTTGATGCACAAGACCGGATTGTAGTGATGGGTGATTTGAATGCAAAAGTGAGTAATGTGGCAGTTGAAGGAATAATTGGTGTACATGGGGTGTTCAGTGTTATAAATGGAAATGGTGAAGATCTTGTAGATTTATGTGCTGAAAAAGAGAGATATACATAAGTTCACATATGTAAGTCGGAGAGATGGCCAGAGAGCGTTATTGGATCATGTGTTAATTGATAGGTGCGCGAAAGAGAGACTTTTGGATGTTAATGTGCTGAGAGGTGCAACTGGAGGGATGTCTGATCATTATTATGTGGAGGCAAAGGTGAAGATTTGTAGAGGTTTTCAGAAAAGAAGACAGAATGTTGGGGTGAAGAGAGTGGTGAGAGTAAGTGAGCTTGGGAAGGAGACTTGTGTGAAGAAGTACCAGGAGAGACTGAATACAGATTGGAAAAAAAAAAAAAAGTGAGAACAAAGGACATAAGGGGAGTGGGGGAGGAATGGGATGTATTTAGGGAAACAGAGATGGCTTGCGCAAAAGATGCTTGTGGCATGAGAAGCATGGAAGGTGGGCAGATTAGAAAAGATAGTGAGTGGCGGGATGAAGAAGCAAGATTATCAGTGAAAGATAAGAGAGAGGCATTTGGATGAGTTTTGCAGAGAAATAATGCAAATGACTGGGAGATGTATAAAAGAAAGAGGCAGGAGGTCAAGAGAAGGGTGGAAGAGGTGAAAAAGAGGGCAAATGAGAGTTTGGGTGAAAGAGTACCATTATATTTTAGGGAGAATAAAAAGGAAGGAGGTAAATATAGTGATTAAGACAAGGGAACAAATGGGAACATTAGTGAAGGGGGCTAATGGGGAGATGCTTGTGGCATGAGAAGCATGGAAGGTGGGCAGATTAGAAAAGATAGTGAGTGGCGGGATGAATAAGCAAGATTATCAGTGAAAGATAAGAGAGAGGCATTTGGATGAGTTTTGCAGAGAAATAATGCAAATGACTGGGAGATGTATAAAAGAAAGAGGCAGGAGGTCAAGAGAAGGGTGGAAGAGGTGAAAAAGAGGGCAAATGAGAGTTTGGGTGAAAGAGTACCATTATATTTTAGGGAGAATAAAAAGGAAGGAGGTAAATATAGTGATTAAGACAAGGGAACAAATGGGAACATTAGTGAAGGGGGCTAATGGGGAGGTGATAACAAGTAGTGGTGATGTGAGAAGGAGATGGAGTGAGTATTTTGAAGGTTTGTTGAATGTGTTTGATGACAAAGTGGCAGATATAGGGTGTTTTGGTCGAAGTGGTGTGCAAAGTGAGAGGGTTAGGGAGAATAATTTGGTAAACTGAGAAGAGATAGTGAAAGCTTTGCAGAAGATGAAAGCCAGCAAGGCAGCGGGTTTGGATGGTATTGCAGTGGAATTTATTTTAAAATGGGGTAACTGTATTGTTGACTGGTTGGTAAGGTTATTTAATGTATGTATGACTCATGGTGAGGTGCCTGAGGATTGGCGGAATGCTTGCATAGTGCCATCGTACAAAGGTAAAGGGGATAAAAGTGAGTTCTCAAATTACAGAGGTATAAGTTTGTTGAGTATTCCTGGGAAATTATATGGGAGGGTATTGATTGAGAGGGTGAAGGCATTTACAGAGCATCAGATTGGGGAAGAGCAGTGTGGTTTAAGAAGTGGTAGAGGATGTGTGGATCAGGTGTTTGCTTGGAAAAATGTATGTGACAAATATTTAGAAAAGCAAATGGATTTGTATGTAGCATTTATGGATCTGGAGAAGGCATATGATGAGAGTTGATAGAGATGCTCTGTGGAAGGTATTAAGAATATATAGTGTGGGAGGCAAGTTGTCAGAAGCAGTGAAAAGTTTTTATTGAGGATATAAGGCATGTGTACGAGTAGGAGGAGAGGAAAGTGATTGGTTCTCAGTGAACGTTGGTTTCCGGCAGGGGTGCGTGATGTCTCCATGGTTGTTTAATTTGTTTATGGATGGGGTGAGTATTTTGAAGGTTTGTTGAATGTGTTTGATGACAAAGTGGCAGATATAGGATGTTCTGGTCGAAGTGGTGTGCAAAGTGAGAGGGTTAGGGAGAATAATTTGGTAAACTGAGAAGAGGTAGTGAAAGCTTTGCAGAAGATGAAAGCTAGCAAGGCAGCGGGTTTGGATGGTACTGCAGTGGAATTTACCATAAAATGGGGTGACTGTATTGTTGACTAGCAGGTAAGGTTATTTAATGTATGTATGACTCATGGTGAGGTGCCTGAGGATTGGCGGAATGCTTGCATAGTGCCATCGTACAAAGGTAAAGGGGATAAAAGTGAGTTCTCAAATTACAGAGGTATAAGTTTGTTGAGTATTCCTGGAAAATCATATGGGAGGGTATTGATTGAGAGGGTGAAGGCATTTACAGAGTGTCAGACTGGGGAAGAGCAGTGTGGTTTCAGAAGTGGTAGAGGATGTGTGAATCAGGTGTTTGCTTGGAAAAATGTATGTGAGAAATATTTAGAAAAGCAAATGGATTTGTATGTAGCATTCATGGATCTGGAGAAAGCATATAATGGCTAACAGAGATGCCCTGTGGAAGGTCTTAAGAATATATAGTGTGGGAGGAAGACTGCTGGAAGCAGTGAGAAATGTTTATCAAGGGAGTAAGGCATGTGTGTAAGTAGGAAAAGAGGAGAGTGAATGGCTTCAAATGAAGTTTGGTCTGCAGCACAGGTGTGTGAAGTCATCATGGTTTAATCTGCTTATGGACAAGATGATGAAGAAGGTAAATGCAGTCTACATGGGATAAGAGGGCTTGTGAAGCAAATCAGTTGTTTGCTGATAATACAGCACTAGTGGCAGATTCAAGTGAGAAACTGCAGAAGCTAGTGAATGAGGTTAAAAGTGTATGTGAAAGAAGGAAGTTGAGAGTAAATGTGAAGAAAAGCAAAGTTATCAGGTTTAACAGGGTTGAAGGACAGGTTGGCATGGAAGTGAGTTTACATGGAGAAAAACTGGAAGAAGAAAAGTGTTTTAGATACCAAGGAGTGGACACAGCAGTGAATAGTACCATATAAGTGGAAGTAAGTTGGTGAGGGGGTAAAGGTTCTGGGAGTGCTAGGGGATGTGTGAAAAGAGAGATCATTACCTGGGAGGGCAAAAATATTTATGCCTGAGGGTTTAGTAGTTCCAATAATATCATACAGATACAAGGAATGGTCTATACATAAGGCTGTGCACAGGATGATGGATGTGTTGGAAATGAAATGCCTGAGGACAATAGGTGCTGTGAGCTGCTTTGATTAAAGTTAATAATGAAAGGGTGAGAAATAGGTGTGGTAATATAAAGAGTGTGGTTGACAGAGCTGAAGTGGTTGTCCTGAAATGGTGTGGACATAAGGAGAGAATGAGTGAGGAAAGGTTGACAAAGAGGATATATGTGTCACAAATGGAGGGAACACAAAGAACAGAGAGACTAAACTGGAGATGGAAGGATGGAATGGAAAATATTTTGAGTGATCAGTGCCTGAGCATGCAGGAGGGTGAAAGTGTGCATGGGATAGTGTGAACTGGCATGATCTAGCGTACAGTGATCAACATACTAGCAATGGACTGAACCAGGGCATGCGAAGCATCCAGGGTAAACCATGGAAAGGTTTGTGGGGCTTCGTTGTGGATAGGAAGCTCTGGTTTCAAAGCATTACATGACAGCCACGGAATGGATGTGAGTGGATGTGGCCTTTCTTCATCTATTCCTGGCACTACCTTGCTAACATGAAAATGGCAATCAAGCATGAAAAAACTATATATAACAATAATCTTAACATCAATGTGATTTTCAAGAGTAATGTAGACTTACCATTTGATGTAACAACAAAATATCAAACACAGCGTACAGTGCTCAGACCTCAGTGGACAAACAAGCATAAATACTAAATCAAAATAGCTTACCAAAAGCCACCAAACCAAAAAGGTGAATTTAGCAAATATCATTTCAACAATTAATATATGTAGTGGGAACAAAGAAAGAATGAATCATCTTTGGTACAAATACCTCAAGAGTGACAATACACCATAAGAAAGTCTGAAAATTTTGCCTTAAGAACCACTTCAAACATGCAACAGTCACAAACCATTGAGAAAGAATTGTAAAAAGGTCCCAACTGTCCCAACTCAAAGTGATATTCTCTCTACATGAGGGGGAAAGATAAACAGACCTTCTTTAATCTTCAATGAATGGTGCCCTAAGAATTTTGGAAGGTCTCCAGGAGAGGTCTATTGAAAAAAAAATCTTTCTTTTATCAGTTATGAAGGAATATCAAGAAAAAGCTGAAAAAAAAGGAAAAATTTGCTAAACTGTATACATTTGTTGCTGTTCAGACATCATAATTCAGCACATCATGCATGTTCGGTTTATTACGTTTATTGACTTTTGCTGATTCATTCATCCTTGTCACTTTTCTGCCACCACCAATAAATCATGATAATCAAAGAACTTCTCCTGGTGCTAACAGTTAGGCACCCAACAATCATCATCACCATAATCAGTGCCCTAAAGATTATGTTCTTAGCCACTGACTGGCATGGGGTACTGACCACACATACACCTTGGCCAAACCTTTCCTCATGTTACATGGGTAAGGGACACACTAAGATTCTTTCTGGTGCTTTTTTTTTTTTTTTTTTTTTTTTTTGTCTGACATAAGGAACCTCTATGTTCTGCTATAGTATGCCTTCCAGTTACAGTAAGAGCAACCCGAACAAGTGTAGTCAGATTCCAATGGGGAATGGTTCATTGATAAACTAGGATCTTTTCTAGGAATAAATTATGGAATAAATTATAGTTGGTTTATGATATAAAGGACCTCTAAATACCAATATAATGAACATTACAGTTTAAATGAGAGTGGGCAGAAGCAACCCACAATTATAGATACAGTCCCTGCACTAAAAACAAAATGAGTTCCAGTGCAGTACATAATAGTTTAAAAGGCCGAAGAAAAGAAATCCTTAGTAACAAGAGGAATATCTTTGAATGACAGTGTTCAAAACATCACAGATGATAAGAATATCAAATATCAATAATCCTTTAGTGATGGAAAAATCAATTCATATGTATGTTTAAAGTGAAGACTTCATGTACAACTAGTTCATTAATAACAGAAGAGGAATATCTGTTAATAAGGAAGTGAGCTACATACAAATCCATTTGCTTTTCTAAGTATTTCTCACATACATTCTTCAAAGCAAACACCTGATCCACACATCCTCTACCACTTCTGAAATCACACTGCTCTTCCCCAATCTGATGCTCTGTACATGCCTTCACCCTCTCAATCAATACCCTCCCATATAATTTACCAGGAATACTCAACAAACTTATACCTCTGTAGTTTGAGCACTCACTCTTATCCCCTTTGCCTTTGTACAATGGCACTATGCACGCATTTCGCCAATCCTCAGGCACCTCACCATGAGTCATACATACATTAAATAACCTTACCAACCAGTCAATAATACAGTCACCCCCTTTTTTAATAAAGTCCACTGCAATACCATCCAAACCTGCTGCCTTGCCGGCTTTCATCTTCCGCAAAGCTTTTGCTACCTCTTCTCTGTTTACCACATCATTTTCCCTAACCCTCTCACTTTGCACACCACCTCGACCAAGACACCCTATATCTGCCACTCTATCATCAAACACATTCAACAAACCTTCAAAATACTCACTCCATCTCCTTCTCACATCCCAACTACTTAGAAAAGCAAATGGATTTGTATGTAGCATTTATGGATCTGGAGAAGGCATATGATAGAGTTGATAGAGATGCTCTGTGGAAGGTATTAAGAATATATGGTGTGGGAGGCAAGTTGTTAGAAGCAGTGAAAAGTTTTTATCGAGGATGTATGGCATGTGTACGTGTAGGAAGAGAGGAAAGTGATTGGTTCTCAGTGAATGTAGGTTTGCGGCAGGGGTGTGTGATGTCTCCATGGTTGTTTAATTTGTTTATGGATGGGATTGTTAGGGAGGTAAATGCAAGAGTTTTGGAAAGAGGGGCAAGTATGAAGTCTGTTGGGGATGAGAGAGCTTGGGAAGTGAGTCAGTTGTTGTTCGCTGATGATACAGCGCTGGTGGCTGATTCATGTGAGAAACTGCAGAAGCTGGTGACTGAGTTTGGTAAAGTGTGTGAAAGAAGAAAGTTAAGAGTAAATATGAATAAGAGCAAGGTTATTAGGTACAGTAGGGTTGAGGGTCAAGTCAATTGGGAGGTAAGTTTG
Organism: Panulirus ornatus; assembly: GCF_036320965.1. Classification (NCBI taxonomy): domain Eukaryota; kingdom Metazoa; phylum Arthropoda; class Malacostraca; order Decapoda; family Palinuridae; genus Panulirus; species Panulirus ornatus. Next base: position 35,103,845 of record NC_092232.1, read on the forward strand.
AATGGAGAAAAACTGGAGGAAGTAAAGTGTTTTAGATATCTGGGAGTGGATCTGGCAGCAGATGGAACCATGGAAGTGGAAGTGGATCATAGGGTGGGGGAGGGGGCGAAAATCGTGGGAGCCTTGAAGAATGTGTGGAAGTCGAGAACATTATCTCGGAAAGCAAAAATGGGTATGTTTGAAGGAATAGTGGTTCCAACAATGTTGTATGGTTGCAAGGCGTGGGCTATGGATAGAGTTGTGCGCAGGAGGATGGATGTGCTGGAAATGAGATGTTTGAGGACAATGTGTGGTGTGAGGTGGTTTGATCGAGTAAGTAACGTAAGGGTAAGAGAGATGTGTGGAAATAAAAAGAGCGTGGTTGAGAGAGCAGAAGAGGGTGTTTTGAAATGGTTTGGGCACATGGAGAGAATGAGTGAGGAAAGATTGACCAAGAGGATATATGTGTCGGAGGTGGAGGGAACGAGAAGTGGGAGACCAAATTGGAGGTGGAAAGATGGAGTGAAAAAGATTTTGTGTGATCGGGGCCTGAACATGCAGGAGGGTGAAAGGAGGGCAAGGAATAGAGTGAATTGGATCGATGTGGTATACCGGGGTTGACGTGCTGTCAGTGGATTGAATCAGGGTATGTGAAGCGTCTGGGGTAAACCATGGAAAGCTGTGTAGGTATGTATATTTGTGTGTGTGGACGTATGTATATACATGTGTATGGGGGTGGGTTGGGCCATTTCTTTCGTCTGTTTCCTTGCGCTACCTCGCAAACGCGGGAGACAGCGACAAAGCAAAAAAAAAAAAAAAAAGGAAGTGAGCTAAATATAAGTACTGAAAACAGAAAAACCATTTCCCTACTGAACCTAATTCCCTATTCATAATGTACGAGGGAAGGTTTTACACTTGTAAGGGCCCATCTCTTGAAACTTCTCTACTATCATACAGCTTCCTAAAATTCTGTATGTTGTCTGCATATGATATTCATTTATTCAGTATATTCTACTCATCCATCATTCTTATACTGTAAGAGTGCTTCTTCACATATTCTACTCATCCATCACTCTTATACTGTAAGAGCACTTCTTCACATCTTTTTAAATTAATTATGTTGCTTAATTCCATGCTATGTCTCTAGCAGTTCCATCCCTATATCTTTAAAAGAACTGTTCACAGTCAATGTGATTCAAAAACTTAAAGTCTGTGATCAGGATACCCATCAGTCTTCTTCCTTCCATGATGGGGAAATCTAAGGCCTCTAGTCTTTCTCAGTAACTCAGCTCTCTTAATTCTGGTACAACTTCATTGCCTTCCTCTGGAACTTCTATATCAGCTTTTTATGTTTTATTATGTGCTGTGACCAAAACCTGGGAAGCACTCAGTAGTCTCCACCAAAAGAAATGTGGCAATCACTGTTTAAAATAAGGCTTCCATTTCCTCAAGTTTTACTTGTGGTACAAATTCTATTGCTCAGTTACAGTGGGGATACCAAATGTCTGACAGCACGGTAAGGTCTTTGATGTCAGGTGATACTATTTGCCACCTCAGTTACCCTTTAGTATTGAGAGTGGAGGAATGAAACCTCTGCTTACTGTACTTGTGTTTAGTATTACTTTGCTATTTCTGTTTTGGGGGATATTTCTCTCCTAACTAAATATGGGTCCAAGAAGTTATTCCAAGATGAAAAGTCATGTTTTCTTGTTTGGAAGTAAGAAAATGAGATTTCAAGACATACTGACGGGGCTAAGTTTATTATACATACACTTCTATGTGCTTCCATTTAATATCATTACTCCCAGAAAAGCTGGGTCTGGTCGACCTAAGAAAACCAGTATAGCAACTGATAATCTTAGACAGATGAGTTTCTTTATACCTCAAACTTTATCAGGTTATTAGTCACCTTACTGGTCTTCCTAGGTCTGGTCGACCAAGACCTGAGAGAAATGAATTTTTCAACAACTCACACTTCATTAAGTTATCAGTCATCTTCCTGGTCTTTCTAGGTCAACCAGACCCACCTTTTTGGGGAGGGATAACTATAAATGAAAGGCAAAAAAAAGAAATAAAACAGTGTATCTTGAAATCTCTTTCAAAAAATGTCCTTGTTCTAAGCAAGAATATGGGCCCCTTCATCTTGACAGAATTCCCAAGTACCTATAGTTAGATACTGGGCAAAAAATATCACCTGGAAGAGAAATATAGAGAGCATCACTAACCAAAAGGATATCAAGCAAAAGTTGCATCCCTCCACTCTCAATAATGCTGGGTAACTGAGGTGGCGAATCATGCCATCTGACTTCTAAGACTGTATCATGCTGCCTGAAATAACTGAACAATAGGATTTGCTCCACAAATGAAACATGAAATATTATAGCCTCATTTTAAATGATAACTGGTGGATTTTTTTCTTTTTTTGCAAAGACTGCAAAACCAGGCCCAGATTCTTTAGTTCATACACCTTCAATTTAAGGCCTCTTGATAACAGAGTTTGGCCGTGAAAAATATGTGTACGAATGCATAATCATGAAATCATTTTTGAATACAGGCCTGAAACAACCTAACTGACTGGAGGAGGAACAATAGTTTGATCACAGAACATGCTCATGGAGTGCATCTCTCTCTCTCTCTCTCTCTCTCTCTCTCTCTCTCTCTCTCCTGGGCCAGACACAGGCTGCTTAACTGGGTTGCCAGTTGTACAAGCTATTGGAAGCCATGGCCCTCTGCCCCACATAGCCCCAAAATCTGGGTAGTCTTTACACTTTCTAGATAACTCTTGAACTCCTCTGATGTGCAATCCCTGCTATTTCCTATGGTAGATGGCAAGGTGTTGAAGTATCTTGGGCTTTGAATTTTCAAGGTGTTTTTTTGAAATACTGCACCATTGGATTTCAGAGGTAGTACCTTACAAAGTCTTCCATGCCTGTTGTGCCAATAGGATGTTATTTCAGAATGTAAGTTGGAAACCATACTTTCTATGATTTTCCAAGTACAGATGATGATAAATATCTCCCATCTGCACTCCAGGTAGTAAAGCCTCAGTAACTTCAGTTGTCCCGAGTAATTTAGTTCCTTTACAACTTTAATATGGGCTGTGAAAGAACTCTGGATACTTTCTAAATTGAAAATTTCACCCGGCCTGTAGGGTGATGTATGAACATCAACTTATATTCAATTCATGAAAGACTTAGTTTATTGAAAAATGTTATCATTGGGTTTTCTTCTCATGTCTTGAAGGTCCTTCTGCATGAGGTAACTGTTGTTTTGTTGTGTTCGCTGATGGTTAGGTTGTTACACATAGTTACTCCAAGGTCTTTCACATTCCTAACAAAATTGTTACAGACATTTACTCACCTGATTCCCAAGTATGAATTTGGAGGCGTGTACCTTAATGCCACATCCTCTGCCAAAGTGTCTGGAGGAGCTCCTGCTATGTTGAATCGAACAACATCCACTGTAATGAAAAACACAAATCCAGATATGCCATATTACAAATTATTTAGCCAATATTTACATTCTAAACATATCAGCCAAAGAAAATTCACCACTAACTACTATAACTAACATAAATTTCTGTGCGCTCCCCATTATGAGTACTTTCCTGATCAGTTAAATCCGTGTACAAGCACATCATCAATAGGCAGAGTGAATTTTGAAAGCTGAAAAATGAGAATCTAGAAGTATGAAAAACTTTCTTACCTGGTTGATGATTTGCAAGTCAAAGTTAACCTGGACCTCCAGAGGTCAGAAACCGACTAAACCCCTATCCTACTTGTGAGGCATACCCGGTCACCTTCTCATTAGTTAAAAGCACAGTTCAACATACATCTCTCTCCAGAATAATCAATACCTTCTGCTCACTCTTCTTAACATCCCAAGGTTGTCATACAAGCACTTCATTATTCTCAGAGATTAGACATCAATCTAATGGGGATCCTTGCTGGTTACAGAAATGTTTTTTGAAAGAAGGGGGCAGCATGGAAGGGATCCTCAACTGGGAAAATGCTCACAGGATACTGCCCCACACAAAAAGTAATTTTGATGCTTCAAAACTTGCATTTTTCTCTAGGATCAATTTGTCCCATAAGCCAAGTAAGCATGACTGCTTGAGGCAGAGAGTTAGAGAGAAAATTCATTAAAGGCCAAGAATAGTAATACTACTACATTAGGAGTAATCTTGGCACACTAAAATCCTCATGGCCTAATGGGGGGCAACCCTAAGGACACACCATAACAACCCTCTACATCTACAGTAAAATATCATTGTATAAAGTATCATTGTAGACGTGTTAAAGTAAAGACCAAAAATCTCCCTGATAACTCTTCCAAGGGAGGGTTCTAAGAGGGTCCTACAGTGAAGCTACCTTTCTGAATGCATAGTCTCTGACATAGAGGTGTTTCAAAAAAACAAAATTTTGGTCCCAGGCAGAAATGCTCCCTCTTGTAAAAGGGTTTTAGTTACTGGATACTACACAATGTTCCCCTCAGAATCTCAAGTGATCAACATGCTTAAACCATCTTTTTTAGTGCTGTTACTCACTACTATTCTCTAAACACCAAGGCCTTCAAGATGGAAGTTTATATAAAGCAAGAGATAAACTCCTCTGAGTAAGAAAATTGGGCCATAAGACACTTATGTACAATTACTAGCTTCAATAACTAACAACATAGTTTGAATGGGACTTTTAACAGGATATCCAAGCTCATATGTGTCTGAATCTTCAGAGAAAAATGGAAAAGGTTCAAGTCCATTTGATAAGGTACTGAGTTGATAAACTAAAGATATGGAAATAATCATAAGTGCTCCAGTCATCTAAGCTATGAAAGATCTAAGAACTTGTATGAATATATTCCAAAGTCCAAAGCTTAACACATTTTAATAACTAAGGTTTTCATATCAGAAGATGAGAATTAAAAAGACTTCTGGGTTCTAAGTCCCATATCCCATAATACGATTAGATGAAAAAATTTCTACCTATCATATAACCATGGGAGAGAGAGAGAATTCTGTTAGGAGTTCCAGATGACAATCTAGTCATCATCCCACACTTAACCTGACAAACTTGGGTTAACAATGTTGTAAAGAACTGCCTTCTGGCAAGGAGATCCATCAAAAGAATAAGCATCAACAAAGAACCCTTTGAGCATCTCTCTTTCTATAATAATTATCAATAAATTAATCTTGATGTTTTCTTTTTAGGGGGAAGCAGTTGCAATGGTCCTGTTTATGTCAACATTATCCAGAAGTAAAAGAATTTCACAACTGGGAATCATGCTATTCTAGGGGATGAGAAATCAAAGAAAACACAAATCCCCCATGTTGACATACAAGAACTTTTGTTGCTTCTATCAAAACTCTGCATTTCATGCCCCTCTGTGGAATGGGAGCCCATTTCACTGAGGCAACTATCCAAACCATCAGGGATATAGATGGAACTACTCAGTTCACAGGACCCTGGCACAAACCATTATTGTGCCAGGACTCAGGATATAAACAAGGTTCTTAAAGAAGAGTCCTCTTAAAAAAAAGTTTGAGGAAAAAAACAAAATGATGAGGCTTGGTAACCCAAAACAACATTTTGGACTACAATCTTGCACCAGTGATTCTCCCCAAAATGCCTTACTCACGGTCAAGACCTCTCCTGAAAACCAATTGTAAATGCACGTCAGAAGTCTAACTAATCGTTCCCCAGGAGATAGAGAGAACTGGTTTGGATAGATCAGCTAATCTTAGGCAAATATTATCCCAAATGAAACAAAAACTTCTAGTTTGATAAAACAAGCTTTGAGAAAGTGTATAATACCATGTGGTATAAACGGAGCATTCCTCAACTGACCATGAATTTTAGAAAAAACTAGTTTTTCTCTTTTTCAAAAGCATATCTTTCTGGTAAGGTTAAGTATAACCCAAGCAGTCTTATGTGAACTGTCAAGTAGGTTTCTGCTGAGAAACAGTGCAGTCTCTTACTCTACAGTGGGTCATGATGTACTAGCAAGCATCCCTATGGTCTGCAACACTTGCTCAAATGGTCAACCACATGAGTTTGTGGATACCTCACATATCCTACATCTTAACTCAATGTCTGATACATGTATGAACAAGGGTATATCCATATTCACCTGCACTAGTTTTTCTTTTAGGTGCTGATTGTATGAGGGTAAACCCTGCTGGTGCAAACAAAGTGAACAAGGCATGTACAGCTAACCATCAGCAGCACACATTTAATGTAATTATCAATCTGTAAAGCTGTTCTTGGTTTCAGTGGTTCCTTTCGCTGCTAAGTCCAATGCCAGATATCTAAAACATTTCATTTCCTCCAATTTTTCTCTATTCTAACTTATATCCCAAACAACTAGGCCCTTACCCCACTGAACCCATAACCATGCTCTTATTCACATTTACTCTCTACTTTCTCCTTTCACACACTTTTCCAAACTTAGTCACCAACTTCTGCAGTTTCTCACTTGAATCAGTCACTAGAGCTGTATCATCAAAGAACAGCAACTGACTCATTTCCCAGGCACTCTCATCCCCAACAGAATACATACTCACCCCTCTCCAAAACTCTTGCATTAAACTCCCTAACCACTCCATCTATAAACGAATTAAACAACCATGGGGACATAACACACCCCTACTGAAGACTAACTTTCACTGGGAACCAATCACTGTCCTCTCTTCCTACTCATACACATGCCTTACATCCTTGGTAAAAACGTTTCACTGCTTCTAGCAACTTACTTCCCACACCATATACTCTTAAGACCTTCCACAAAGCATTTTTATCAATCCTATCATATGTCTTCTACAGATCTATAAATACTACATATAAATCCATGTTTTTCTAAGTTTCTCAAACACATTCTTCAAGGCAAAATCTGATTCACACATCTACCACTTCTGAAACCACACTGCTCTTCCCCAATCTGTTACTCTGTACATGCTTTCACCCTCTCAATCAATATCCTCCCATACAATTACCCAGGAATACTCAGCAAACTTATATCTGTGTACTCTGAACCTTTATCCTCTTTGCCTTTGTACAATGGCACTATGCATGCACTTCGCCAATCCTCAGGCACTTCACCATGATCCATACATATAGTGAATATCCTTACCAACCAATCAACAACACAGTCACCCTCATTCTTAATAAATTCAACTGCAGTACCATCCAAACCTGCTGCCTGTTGGATTTCATCTTCTGTACAGCCTTAACTATCTCTTCTCTCTTAACCAAACCATTGTCCTTGACCATTTCATTTTGCACACAATCTTGACCATAACACCCTACATCTGCAACTCTATCATCAAACACATTCAACATACCTTCAAAATATTCACTCCACCACTACCTGTTATTATTTTCCTCCTTGCCCCCTTCACTGATGTTCCCATTTATTCTCTTGTCTTATGCATGTTATTTACCTCCTTCCAAAACATCTTTCTATTCTCCTTAAAGTTTAATGATACTCTCTTACCCCAATTCTCATGTGCCCTCTTTTTCAACCCTTGCACCTTCCTCATGACCTCCTGCTGCTTTCTTTTATACACCTTCCACTCATCTGCACTCCTTCCTTGTAAGTACCGGCCAAACACTTCTCTTTTCTCTTTCATTATCAACTTTACTCTTCATCTCACCACCCACTACCCTTTCTAATCTGCTCATCTCCCATCTTTCTCATGCCACATGCATCTTTTGCACATGCCATCACTGCTTCCTTAAATACATCCCATTCCTCACCCACTCCCCCCACATTATTTGCTCTCATCTTTTGCCATTCAATACTCAATACCTCCAGGTACTTCCTCACACAAGTCTCCTTTCCAAGCTCACTTACTCTCACTTCTCTCTTCTCCCCAACATTCTTTCTTCTTTTCTGAAAACCTCTACAAATCTTCACCTTTGCCTCCACAAGATAGTGATCAGACATCCCTCCACCTGCTCCTCTCAGTACATTAAAATCCAAAAGTCTCTTTTACATGCCTATCAATTACGTGATCCAATAATGCCCTCTGACCATCTTTCCTACTCATAGCATATACTTATGCAAATCTCTCTTTTTAATCCAAGTATTCCCAATCACCAATCTTTTTTCAGCACACAAATCTACACGCTCTTCACCAATTCCATCCACAACACTAAACACCCCATGTACATCAGTTATGCCCTCAACTGCCACATTACTCACCTTTGCACTTAAATCACTCATCACTAATACCCAGTCTAGTGCACCAAAGCTGCTAACACACTCACCAGCCACTCCAAAAACACTTGCCTCTCATGATCTTTCTTCTCATGACCATAAGCACCAATTATCACCCATCTCTCCATCCAATTTCAGTTTTACCCACATCAATCTAGAATTTATTTTCTTACACTATATCACACATTCCCACAACTCCTGCTTCAGTAGTGCTACTCCTTCCCCAGCTCTTGTACTATCACCAACCCCTGACTTTACTCCCAAGACTTTCCCAAGACACTCTTCCCCTTTGCTTTTGAGCTTCATTTCACTCAGAGCCAGAACATCCAGGTTTCTTTCCTCAAACTTACTTCCTATCTCTCTTTCTTCTCATCTTGGTTACATCAGGGAGCTGAAATGAAGCTCAAGGGTAAAGGGGAAGAATGGTTTGAAATGTCTTAGGAGTAAAGTCAGGGGTTGGTGAAGGGACAAGAGCTAAGGAAGGCGTAGTACTACTCTTGAAGCAGGAGTTGTGGGAGTGTGTGATAGCATGTAAGGAAATAAATTCTAGAATGATGTGGATGGCGAGAAGCAGGTGATTATTGGTGCTTATGCACTGGTTCATGAGAAGAAAGATCATGAGGGACAAGTGATTTGGGACAGGCTGAGTGATTGTTGTATCAGTTTTGGTGCGCGAGACCAAGTATTAATGATGGATGATTTAAATACAAAGGTAAGTAGTGTGGCAGTTGAGGATACATTTGGTTCACATGGGGTATTCAGTACTTTGAGTGGAAATAGTTAAGAGCTTGCAGATTTGTGTGCAGAAAAAAGGCTAGTGATTGGGAATACCTGGTTTAAAAAGAGATATACACAAGTAAACGTACATGAAAAGGAGAGATGGTCAATGGGCATTATTAAGTTCCATATTAATTGAAAGGTGCGGAAAAGAGAGACTTCTGGAAGTAAATGTACTCATATGGGCAAATGGTGGAATATCTGATCACTACCTTGTGGAGGTGAGGGTGAAGATTTGTAGAGGTTTTCAAAAAAGAAGAAACAATGTCAGGAGAATTGAGTGGTGAGAGTAAGTGAGCTTGGGAAGGAGACTTGTGTGAAGGAACACCAGCAAAGACTGAGGGTAGAATGGCAAAAGGTGAGCATATGAAGCGAGGGGAGAGAATAAGGAATGGCAGGTATTCAAGGAAACACAGATGGCATGTGCAAGAGATGCATGAAGCTGTACAGATTAGAGAGAGTAGTGAGTGGTGGGATGAATAGGTAAAGCTGCTAGTGAAAGAGAAAAGAGAGGCATTTGGGCAGGACTTAGAGGGAAGGAGCGCAAATGATTGGGAGAAGTATAAGAGAAAGCAGCAGAAATTAGAAAGAAAGGTGCAGGGGTTGAAAAAGAGGGCAAATTAGAAATGGGGTAAGAGAGTATCACTAAACTTTAGGTAGAATAAAAAGATGTTCAGGAAGGAGATAAATAATGCACGAACGAAAATAGAACAAATGAGAACATTGTTGAAGGAGGCAAAAGCAGAAAAGATAACAGATAAAGATGAAAAGAGGAGATGGAGTGAGCATTTTGAAGGATTGTTAAATATGTGTGATGAAAGAGAGGTAGATGTAGGGTGTTTTGGTCAGGGTGGTAGTCTTTGAAAGTGAGAGAGTCATGGAGAGTGATCTTGTGAAGAGAGAAAAGGTGGTGACAGCCTTGCAGAGGATGAAATGCAGCAAGGCGACTAAAGTGGATGGTGTTGCTGTTGAATTTATTAAGAAAAGGGATAACTGTGTTGTAGATAGGTTGGAAAGGATATTCAATGTATGTATGGATCATGGTGAAGTGCCTGAGGATTGGTGGAATGCATGTATAGTGCTATTGTAAAAAGGCAAAGTGAATAAAGGTGAGTGTTCAAACTACAAACAGATAAGTTCATTGAGTATACCTGGAAAATTGTGTGGGAGGGTACTGACTGAGAGGGTGAAGGCAAGTACAGATCATCAGATTGGGGAGAAGCATTGTGATTTCAGAAGTGATAGCAGATGTGTGGGTCAGGTGTTCGCTTTGAAGAATGTGTGTGAGAAATACTTAAAAAACAGATGGATTTGTATGTGGCATTTATGGATATGGAGAAGGCTTATGATATGGATGATAGAGATGCTTTGTAGAAGATCTTAAGAGTATATGGTGTGGGAGGTAAGCTGCTACAAGCAGTGAGAAGTTTCTATCTAGGGTGTAAGATGTGTGTACAAGTAGAAAGAGAGGTGATTGAATGGTTCTCAGAGAAGGATGGTGTGGCAGGGGTAAGTGAAGTCATCATGGTTGTTCAATCTGTTTATAGATGGGGTGGTGAGGGGGGTAAATGCAAGAGTCTTGGAGAGAGGGGTGAGTATGCAATCTATTGGGGATGAAAGGGCCTGGAAAGTGACTCAATTGTTGTTTGTCATTGATACAGCATTGGTTGCTGATTCAAGTAAGAAACTACAGAAGTTGGTGACTGAGTTTGATAAAGTGTGTGAAAGGAGAAAGTTGAGAGTAAATGTGAATAAAAGTGAGATCAGATACAGCAGAGATGAGGGACAAGTTAGTTGGGATGTAAGTTTGAATAGACAAAAATTGGAGGAAGTGATGTGTTTTAGATATCTGGGAGTGGAGTTGGCAGCGAATGGAAACATGGTAACGAAAGTGAGTCAGATGGTGGGGTAAGAGACAAAGGTTCTAGGAGTGCTGAAGATTGTGTGCAAAGAGAAGACATTATCACGAAGGGCAAAAATGGGTATGTTTGAAGGACTAGTAGTTCCAATAATGTTATATGGTTGCGAGGCATGGGCCAAAGAAAGGGTTGTGCAGAGGACAATGGATGTGTAGGAAATTAAACATTTCGTGGCAATTTGTAGTATGAGGTGGTTTGATCGAGTTACTAATGAAAGGGTAAGGGTAATATCTGGTAATAAAAGGAATGTTAAAAGAGCAGAAGAGGGTGTGTCAAAATGGTTTAAACATACGGAGAGAATGAGTGAAGAAAGGTTGACAAAGAGGATATAAGTGTCAGAAGTGGAGGGAACAAGGAGATCCAGAAGGCCAAAGTGGAGATAAAAGGATGGCGCGAAAAAGATCTTGAGTGATCGGGGCCTAAACATGTAGGAGGGTGAAAGCTGTGCATAGAACAGGGTGAACTGGAATGATGTGGTATACTGGGTTCACTATGCTGTCAAAGGACTGAACCAGGGTATGAGAGATGTCCGAGGTAAACAATGGAAAGGTCTGTGGGGCCCAGATGTAGACAGGGAGCTGTGGTTTTGGTGCATTATACATGAAAGCTAGAGAACGACTGTTAGCAGGTGTGTCCTTTCTACATCTGTTTTTTGTCGCTACCTCAGTGATGCAAGGGGCAGAAATCAGGAGTGGGGAGAAGATAATGTTCATGTTATCATCTATCTTTTCATTCGTGCATTTATGCTGTTTCCTCTGGGGCAGGGTGGCATTGGGAATGGATGATGGTGAGCAAGTATGAATACGTGCATGTTTATATATGTATATGCATATATATATGTATGTATTGCTATGCAAACGGGTAACACTCCTGTAAAGCTAAGGGATGAAATTGTATACAGGGATTTCAAAATATCTAAATTAAAAAAACAATGCAAAAAGAAATAAATTACAGGGCACAAAAAGTTACTTTATCACAATCCAGTTACTTTATCACAATCCAGGCAAGTTTCCAAACCAAGAGCCTCTTCCTCTACACACACAATAATAATAATAATAATAATAATAATAATAATAATAATAATAATAACAATAATAATAATAATAATAATTATAATAATAATAATAATAATGATAAAAACAATAACAATAATAACAATAATTGGCAAAATAAGATGGTCAGGACATGATTCACCGTCCAACAATGAACTATTACACTTTACACACGGGCAAAATATATATGTAAGGACAACAGATCACTTTCACAAATAAATAAATACAATGCACTACAATGGCTACAAATACAAATATTATGGGCAAGAGAAAATTACACTACCTATCTTGGTGCTGCCAATTGAAGGAATCAATCTCTCACACCACCTCGTGGGTTAATTATGAGAAACTACACAGGGCCAGTTCTGATTGGCTGAGAAAAAACATGTAAATCAGATACTGACATCAGTCGAGACAAGATTGGAGAATGGATTACCCTCCAATAATCACGCCAGTCATGGCTGGCTACATACCCACCAAGTTCTCATGGTCCACCGTGTGGATGTGCACTTGTCTATAAAGATATTAACATATCAAATATAATTCAATTCACATAGAACAATACGATTTAGACACACTAGGTATATATATGTATTATATTTTTATTATTATACTTTGTCGCTGTCTCCCGCGTTTGCGAGGTAGCGCAAGGAAACAGACGAAAGAAATGGCCCAACCCCCCCCCCCCCATACACATGTATATACATACGTCCACACACGCAAATATACATACCTACACAGCTTTGCATGGTTTACCCCAGACGCTTCACATGCCTTGATTCAATCCACTGACAGCACGTCAACCCCGGTATACCACATCGCTCCAATTCACTCTATTCCATGCCCTCCTTTCACCCTCCTGCATGTTCAGGCCCCGATCACACAAAATCTTTTTCACTCCATCTTTCCACCTCCAATTTGGTCTCCCTCTTCTCCTTGTTCCCTCCACCTCCGACACATATATCCTCTTGGTCAATCTTTCCTCACTCATTCTCTCCATGTGCCCAAACCACTTCAAAACACCCTCTTCTGCTCTCTCAACCACACTCTTTTTATTTCCACACATCTCTCTTACCCTTACGTTACTCACTCGATCAAACCACCTCACACCACACATTGTCCTCAAACATCTCATTTCCAGCACATCCATCCTCCTGCGCACAACTCTATCCATAGCCCACGCCTCGCAACCATACAACATTGTTGGAACCACTATTCCTTCAAACATACCCATTTTTGCTTTCCGAGATAATGTTCTCGATTTCCACACATTCTTCAAGGCCCCCAGAATTTTCGCCCCCTCCCCCACCCTATGATCCACTTCCGCTTCCATGGTTCCATCCGCTGCCAGATCCACTCCCAGATATCTAAAACACTTCACTTCCTCCAGTTTTTCTCCATTCAAACTCACCTCCCAATTGACTTGACCCTCAACCCTACTGTACCTAATAACCTTGCTCTTATTCACATTTACTCTTAACTTTCTTCTTCCACACACTTTACCAAACTCAGTCACCAGTTTCTGCAGTTTCTCACATGAATCAGCCACCAGCGCTGTATCATCAGCGAACAACAACTGACTCACTTCCCAAGCTCTCTCATCCCCAACAGACTTCATACTTGCCCCTCTTTCCAAAACTCTTGCATTTACCTCCCTAACAACCCCATCCATAAACAAATTAAACAACCATGGAGACATCACACACCCCTGCCGCAAACCTACATTCACTGAGAACCAATCACTTTCCTCTCTTCCTACACGTACACATGCCTTACATCCTCGATAAAAACTTTTCACTGCTTCTAACAACTTTAGAAGCAGTGAAAAGTTTTTATCGAGGATATAAGGCATGTGTACGTGTAGGAAGAGAGGAAAGTGATGTTTATTTCTATATTTTCTATATTTATCAAACTTAGTCGCTATCTCCTGTGTTAGCGAGGTAACACAAAGAAACAGAAGAAAAAATGGCCTAAACCTACCCACATACACATGTATATACATATACGCAAACACACATACATATACAAATCTATACATTCCATTTTTTTTATTATTATTATAATTTGTTGCTGTGTTCCGCGTTAGTGCAAGGAAACAGATGAAAGAATGGCCCAACCCACCCACATACACATGAATATACATACACGTCCATACATGCACATATACATACCTATGCATTTCAACGCAAGGAAACATATGAAAGAATGGCCCAACCCACCCACATACACATGTATATACATACATGTCCATACACACACATATACATACCTATACATTTCAACGTTATTCCTGGGGATAGAGCAGAAAGAATGCTTCCCATGTATTCCTGCGTGTCGTAAAAGGCGACTAAAATAGATGGAGCAGGGGGCTGAAAATCCTTCTCTCTCGTATCTTTTTTTCTTTTAATTCTCCAAAAGAAGGAACAGAAAAGGAGGCCAGGTGAGGATATTCCCTCAAAGGACCAGTCCTATGTTCTTAACGCTACCTCGCTAACGAGGGAAATGGCAAATAGTATGAAAAAAACATTTCAACGTATATATGTGTATAAATATTATTTATTTATTTATTTTGCTTTGTCGCTGTCTCCCGCATTTCCGAGGTAGAGCAAGGAAACAGACGAAAGAAATGGCCCAACCCACCCCTATACCCATGTACATACATACAAGTCCCCACACGCAAATATATATACCGATACATCTCAATGTACACATACATATACACACACAGATATATACATATATACACATGTACAAAATTCATAGTCTGCCTTTATTTATTCCCATCGCCACCTCGCCACACATGGAATAACATCCCCCTCCCCCATCATGTGTGCGAGGTAGCGCTAGGAAAAGACACCAAAGGCCCCATTCATTCACACTCAGTCTCTAGCTGTCATGTAATAATGCCCGAAACCACAGCTCCCTTTCCACATCCAGGCCCCACACAACTTTCAATGGTTTACGCCAGACGCTTCACATGCCCTGATTCAATCCACTGACAGCACGTCGACCCCGGTAAACCACATCGATCCAATTCATTCTATTCCTTGCCTGCCTTTCACCCTCCTACATGTTCAGGCCTTGATCACTCAAAATCTTTTTCACTCCATCTTTCCACCTCCAATTTGGTCTCCCACTTCTCCTCGTTCCCTCCACCTACGACACATATATCCTCTTGGTCAATCTTTCCTCACTCATACTCTCCATGTGCCCAAACCATTTCAAAACACCCTCTTCTGCTCTCTCAACCACGCTCTATTTCCACACATCTCTCTTACCCTTACATTACTTACTCGATCAAACCACCTCACACCACATATTGTCCTCAAACATCTCATTTCCAGCACATCCACCCTCCTGTGCGCAACTCTAGCCATAGCCCACGCCTCGCAACCATACAACATTGTTGGAAAAACTATTCCTTCAAACATAGCCATTTTTGCTTTCCAAGATAATGTTCTCGACTTCCACACATTCTTCAAGACTCCCAGGATTTTTGCCCCCTCCACCACCCTATGATATATATATGTATGTATGTATATATATATTTATATATATATACATATACATATTTTTTTTTTTTCTTGCTTTGTCGCTGTCTCCCGTGTTTGCGAGGTAGCGCAAGGAAACAGACGAAAGAAATGGCCCAACCCACCCCCATACACATGTATATACATACGTCCACACACGCAAATATACATATACATACCTACATAGTTTACCCCAGACGCCTCACATGCCTTGATTCAATCCACTGACAGCACGTCAACCCCGGTATACCACATCGCTCCAATTCACTCTATTCCTTGCCCTCCTTTCACCCTCCTGCATGTTCAGGCCCCGATCACACAAAATCTTTTTCACTCCATCTTTCCACCTCCAATTTGGTCTCCCTCTTCTCCTCGTTCCCTCCACCTCCGACACATATATTCTCTTGGTCAATCTTTCCACACTCATTCTCTCCATGTGCCCAAACCATTTCAAAACACCCTCTTCTGCTATCTCAACCACGCTCTTTTTATTTCCACACATCTCTCTTACCCTTACGTTACTTACTCGATCAAACCACCTCACACCACATATTGTCCTTAAACATCTCATTTCCAGCACATCCATCCTCCTGCGCACAACTCTATCCATAGCCTACGTCTCGCAACCATACAACATTGTTGGAACCACTATTCCTTCAAACATACCCATTTTTCCTTTCCGAGATAATGTTCTCGACTTCCACACATTCTTCAAGGCTCCCAGAATTTTCGCACTCTCCCCCACCCTATGATCCACTTCAGCTTCCATGGTTCCATCCGCTGCCAGATCCACTCCCAGATATCTAAAACACTTTACTTCCTCCAGTTTTTCTCCATTCAAACTCACCTCCCAATTGACTTGACCCTCAACCCTACTGTACCTAATAACCTAGCTCTTATTCACATTTACTCTTAATTTTCTTCTTTCACACACTTTACCAAACTCAGTCACCAGCTTCTGCAGTTTCTCACATGAATCAGCAACCTGCGCTGTATCATCAGCGAACAACATCTGACTCACTTCCCAAGCTCTCTCATCCCCAACAGACTTCATACTTGCCCCTCTTTCCAAAACTCTTGCATTCACCTCCCTAACAACCCCATCCATAAACAAATTAAACAACCATGGAGACATCACACACCCCTGCCACAAACCTACATTCACTGAGAACCGATCACTCTCCTCTCTTCCTACACGTACACATGCCTTACATCCTTGATAAAAACTTTTCACTGCTTCTAACAACTTGCCTCCCACACCATATATTCTTAATACCTTCCACAGAGCATCTCTATCAACTCTATCATATGCCTTCTCCAGATCCATAAATGCTACATACAAATCCATTTGCTTTTCTAAGTATTTCTCACATACATTCTTCAAAGCAAACACCTGATCCACACATCCTCTACCACTTCTGAAACCACACTGCTCTTCCCCAATCTGATGCTTTGTACATGCCTTCACCCTCTCAATCAATATCCTCCCATATAATTTACCAGGAATACTCAACAAACTTATACCTCTGTAATTTGAGCACTCACTCTTATCCCCTTTGCCTTTGTACAATGGCACTATGCACGCATTCCGCCAATCCTCAGGCACCTCACCATGAGTCATACATACATTAAATAACCTTACCAACCAGTCAACAATACAGTCACCCCCTTTTTTAATAAATTCCACTACAATACCATCCAAACCTGCTGCCTTGCCAGCTTTCATCTTTCGCAAAGCTTTTACTACCTCTTCTCTGTTTACCAAATCATCTTCCCTAACCCTCTCACTTTGCACACCACCTCGACCAAAACACCCTATATCTGCCACTCTATCATCAAACACATTCAACAAACCTTCAGTATACTCACTCCATCTCCTTCTCACACATATATATATATATATATATATATATATATATATATATATATATATATATATATATATTTTTTTTTTGCCGCTGTCTCCCGCATTTGCGAGGTAGCGCAAGGAAACAAATGAAAGAAATGGCCCAACCCACCCCCATACACATGTATATACATACACGTCCACACACGCAAATATACATACCTATACATCTCAATGTACACACATATATACACACACAGACATATACATATATGCACATGTACATAATTCATACTGTCTGCCTTTATTTGTTCCCATCGCCAGCTCGCCAAACATGGAATAACATCCCCCTCCCCCTCATGTGTGCGAGGTAGTGCTAGAAAAAGACACTAAAAGACCCCTTTCGTTCACACTCAGTCTCTAGCTGTCATGTAATAATGCACCGAAACCACAGCTCCCTTTCCACATCCAGGCCCCACAAAACTTTCCATGGTTTACCCCAGACGCTTCACATGCCCTGGTTCAATACACTGACACCACTTCGACCCCAGTATACCACATCGTTCCAATTAACTCTATTCCTTGCCCTCCCTTCACCCTCCTGCATGTTCAGGCCCCGATCACTCAAAATCTTTTTCACTCCATCTTTCCACCTCCAATTTGGTCTCCCACTTCTCCTCGTTCCCTCCACCTCTGACACATATATCTTCTCGGTCAATTTTTCCTCACTCATTCTCTCCATGTGGCCAAACCACTTCAAAACACCCTCTTCTGCTCTCTCAACCACACTCTTTTTATTTCCACACATCTCTCTTACCCTTACATTACTTACTCGATCAAATCACCTCACACCACATATTGTCCTCAAACATCTCATTTCCAGCACATCCACCCTCCTGCGCAAAACTCTATCCATAGCACACGCCTCGCAACTATACAACATTGTTGGAGCCATAATTCCTTCAAACATACCCATTTTTGCGTTCGGAGATAATGTTCTCGACTTCCACACATTCTTCAAGGCTCCCAGGATTTTTGCCCCCTCCCCCACCCTATGATTCACTTCCACTTCCATGGTTCCATCCGCTGCCAGATCCACTCCCAGATATCTAAAACACTTTACTTCCTCCAGTTTTTCTCCATTCAAACTTACCTCCCAACTGACTTGACCCTCAACCCTACTGTACCTAATAACCTTGCTCTTATTCACATTTACTCTTAACTTTCTTTCACACACTCTACCAAACTCAGTCACCAGCTTCTGCAGTTTCTTACATGAATCAACCACCAGCGCTGTATCATCAGTGAACAACAACTGACTCACTTCCCAAGCTCTCTCATCCACAACAGACTGCATACTTGCCCCTCTTTCCAAAACTCTTGCATTCACCTCCCTAACAACCCCATCCATAAACAAATTAAACAACCATGGAGACATCACACACCCCTGCCGCAAACCTACATTCACTGAGAACCAATCACTTTCCTCTCTTCCTACATGTACACATGCCTTACATCCTCGATAAAAACTTTTCACTGCTTCTAACAACTTGCCTCCCACACCATATATTCTTAATACCTTCCACAGAGCATCTCTATCAACTCTATCATATGCCATCTCCAGATCCATAAATGCTACATACAAATCAATTTGTTTTTCTAAGTATTTCTCACATACATTCTTCAAATCAAACACCTGATCCACACATCCTCTACCACTTCTGAAACCACACTGCTCTTCCCCAATCTGATGCTCTGTACATGCCTTCACCCTCTAAATCAATACCCTCCCCCTCCCATATAATTTACCAGGAATACTCAACAAACTTATACCTCTGTAATTTGAGCACTCTCTCTCATCCCCTTTGCCTTTGTACAATGGCACTATGCAAGCATTCCGCCAATCCTCAGGCACCTCACCATGAGTCATACATACATTAAATAACCTTACCAACTAGTCAACAATACAGTCACCCCCTTTTTTAATAAATTCCAATGCAATACCATCCAAACATGCTGCCTTGCCGGCTTTCATCTTCCGTAATGCTTTTACTACCTCTTCCCTATTTACCAAATCATTTTCCCTAACCCTCTCTCTTTGCACATCACCTCGACCAAAACACCCTATATCTGCCACTCTATCATCAAACACATTCAACAAACCTTCAAAATACTCACTCCATCTCCTTCTCACATCACCACCACTTGTTATCACCTCCCCATTAACCCCCTTCACTGAAGTTCCCATTTGCTCCCTTGTCTTACGCACTTTATTTACCTCCTTCCAAAACATCTTTTTATGCTCCCTGAAATTTAATGATACTCTCTCACTCCAACTCTCATTTGCCCTCTTTTTCACCTCTTGCACCTTTCTCTTGACCTCCTGCCTCTTTCTTTTATACCTCTCCCACTCATTTGCATTTTTTCCCTGCAAAAATCGTCCAAATGTCTCTCTCTTCTTTTTCACTAATAATCTTACTTCTTCATCCCACCACTCACTACCTTTTCTAATCAACCCACCTCCCACGTTTCTCATGCCACAAGCATCTTTTGCGCAGTCCATCACTGCTTCCCTAAATACATTCCATTACTCCCCCACCCCCTTACGACCTTTGTTCTCACCTTTTTCCATTCCGTACTCAGTCAGCGGAAGTGGATCATAGGGTGGGGGAGGGTGCGAAAATCCTGGGAGCCTTGAAGAATGTGTGTAAGTCGAGAACATTATCTCAGAAAGCAAAAATGGCTATGTTTGGAGGAATAGTGGTTCCAACAATGTTGTATGGTTGCGAGGCGTGGGCTATGGATAGAGTTGTGCGCAGGAGGATGGATGTGCTGGAAATGAGATGTTTGTGGACAATGTGTGGTGTGAGGTGGTTTGATTGAGTAAGTAACGTAAGGGTGAGAGAGATGTGTGGAAATAAAAGGAGCATGGTTGAGAGAGCAGAAGAGGGTGTTTTGAAATGGTTTGGGCACATGGAGAGAATGAGTGAGGAAAGATTGACCAAGAGGATATATGTGTCGGAGGTGGAGGGAACGAGGAGAAGTGGGAGACCAAATTGGAGGTGGACAGATGGAGTGACAAAGATTTTGTGTGATCGGGGCCTGAACATGAAGGAGGGTGAAAGGAGGGCAAGGAATAGAGTGAATTAGATCGATGTGGTATACTGGGGTTGACGTGCTGTCAGTGGATTGAATCAGGGCATGTGAAGCGTCTGGGGTAAACCATGGAAAGGTGTGTAGGTATGTATATTTGCGTGTGTGGACGTATGTATATACATGTGTATGGGGGTGGATTGGGCCATTTCTTTCATCTGTTTCCTTGCGCTACCTCGCAAATGCGGGAGACAGCGACAAAGCAAAAAATATATATATATATATATATATATATATATATATATATATATATATATATATATATATATATACATATATATATGTGAATAAGAGCAAGGTTATTAGGTACAGTAGGGTTGAGGGTCAAGTCAATTGGGAGGTGAGTTTGAATGGAGAAAAACTGGAGGAAGTGAAGTGTTTTAGATATCTGGGAGTGGATCTGGCAGCGGATGGAACCATGGAAGCGGAAGTGGATCATAAGGTGGGGGAGGGGGCGAAAATTCTGGGAGCCTTGAAGAATGTGTGGAAGTCGAGAACATTATCTCGGAAAGCAAAATTGGGTATGTTTGAAGGAATAGTGGTTCCAACAATGTTGTATCGTTGCGAAGCGTGGGCTATGGATAGAGTTGTGCGCAGGAGGATGGATGTGCTGGAAATGAGATGTTTGAGGACAATGTGTGGTGTGAGGTGGTTTGATCGAGTAAGTAATGTAAGGGTAAGAGAGGTGTGGAAATAAAAAGAGCGTGGTTGAGAGCGCAGAAGAGGGTGTTTTGAAATGGTTTGGGCACATGGAGAGAATGAGTGAGGAAAGATTGACCAAGAGGATATATGTGTCGGAGGTGGAGGGAACGGGGAGAAGAGGGAGACCAAATTGGAGGTGGAAAGATGGAGTGAAAAAGATTTTGTGTGATCGGGGCCTGAACATGCAGGAGGGTGAAAGGAGGGCAAGGAATAGACTGAATTGGAGCGATGTGGTATACCAGGGTTGACGTGCTGTCAGTGGATTGAATCAAGGCATGTGAAGCGTCTGAGGTAAACCATGGAAAGCTGTGTAGATATGTATATTTGCGTGTGTGGACGTATGTATATACATGTGTATGGGGGGTTGGGCCATTTCTTTCGTCTGTTTCCTTGCGCTACCTCGCAAACGCGGGAGACAGCGACAAAGTATAATAAAAAAAATGAAAAATAAAAAAATATATATATATATATTTATATATTTATTTATTTTATTATACTTTGTCGCTGTCTCCTGCGTTTGCGAGGTAGCACAAGGAAACAGACGAAAGAAATGGCCCAACCCCCCCCATACACATGTATGTACATACGTCCACACACGCAAATATACATACCTACACAGCTTTCCATGGTTTACCCCAGACGCTTCACATGCCTTAATTCAATCCACTGACAGCACGTCAGCCCCAGTATACCACATCGCTCCAATTCACTCTATTCCTTGCCCTCCTTTCACCCTCCTGCATGTTCAGGCCCCGATCACACAAAATCTTTTTCACTCCATCTTTCCACCTCCAATTTGGTCTCCCTCTTCTCCTCGTTCCCTCCACCTCCGACACATATATCCTCTTGGTCAATCTTTCCTCACTCATCCTCTCCATGTGCCCAAACCACTTCAAAACACCCTCTTCTGCTCTCTCAACCACGCTCTTTTTATTTCCACACATCTCTCTTACCCTTACGTTACTCACTCGATCAAACCACCTCACACCACACATTGTCCTCAAACATCTCCTCTCCAGCAAATCCATCTTCCTGCGCACAACTCTATCCATAGCCCACGCCTCGCAACCATACAACATTGTTGGAACCACTATTCCTTCAAACACCCCCATTTTTGCTTTCCGAGATAATGTTCTCGATTTCCACACATTCTTCAAGGCCCCCAGAATTTTCGCCCCCTCCCCCACCCTATGATCCACTTCCGCTTCCATGGTTCCATCCGCTGCCAGATCCACTCCCAGATATCTAAAACACTTCACTTCCTCCAGTTTTTCTCCATTCAAACTCACCTCCCAATTGACTTGACCCTCAACCCTACTGTACCTAATAACCTTGCTCTTATTCACATTTACTCTTAACTTTCTTCTTCCACACACTTTACCAAACTCAGTCACCAGCTTCAGCAGTTTCTCACATGAATCAGCCACCAGCGCTGTATCATCAGCGAACAACAACTGACTCACTTCCCAAGCTCTCTCATCCTCAACAGACTTCATACTTGCCCCTCTTTCCAAAACTCTTGCATTTACCTCCCTAACAACCCCATCCATAAACAAATTAAACAACCATGGAGACATCACACACCCCTGCCGCAAACCTACATTCACTGAGAAACAATCACTTTCCTCTCTTCCTACACGTACACATGCCTTACATCCTCGATAAAAACTTTTCACTGCTTCTAACAACTTTCCTCCCACACCATATATTCTTAATACCTTCCACAGAGCATCTCTATCAACTCTATCATATGCCTTCTCCAGATCCATAAATGTTACATACAAATCCATTTGCTTTTCTAAGTATTTCTCACATACATTCTTCAAAGCAAACACCTGATCCACACATCCTCTACCACTTCTGAAACCACACTGCTCTTCCCCAATCTGACGCTCTGTACATGCCTTCACCCTCTCAATCAATACCCTCCCATATAATTTACCAGGAATACTCAACAAACTTATACCTCTGTAATATGAGCACTCACTCTTATCCCCTTTGCCTTTGTACAATGGCACTATGCACGCATTCCGCCAATCCTCAGGCACCTCACCATGAGTCATACATACATTAAATAACCTTACCAACCAGTCAACAATACATTCACCCCCTTTTTTAATAAATTCCACTGCAATACCATCCAAACCTGCTGCCTTGCCGGCTTTCATCTTCCACAAAGCTTTCACTACCTCTTCTCTGTTTACCAAATCATTTTCCTTAACCCTCTCACTTTGCACACCACCTCGACCAAAACACCCTATATCTGCCACTCTATCATCAAACACATTTAACAAACCTTCAAAATACTCACTCCATCTCCTCACATCACCACTACTTGTTATCACCTCCCCATTTGCGCCCTTCACTGAAGTTCCCATTTGCTCCCTTGTCTTACGCACTTTATTTACCTCCTTCCAGAACATCTTTTTATTCTCCCTAAAATTTAATGATACTCTCTCACCCCAACTCTCATTTGCCCTCTTTTTCACCTCTTGCACCTTTCTCTTGACCTCCTGTCTCTTTCTTTTATACATCTCCCACTCAATTGCATTTTTTCCCTGCAAAAATCGTCCAAATGCCTCTCTCTTCTCTTTCACTAATACTCTTACTTCTTCATCCCACCACTCACTACCCTTTCTAATCAACCCACCTCCCACTCTTCTCATGCCACAAGCATCTTTTGCGCAATCCATCACTGATTCCCTAAATACATCCCATTCCTCCCCCACTCCCCTTACTTCCATTGTTCTCACCTTTTTCCATTCTGTACTCAGTCTCTCCTGGTACTTCCTCACACAGGTCTCCTTTCCAAGCTCACTTACTCTCACCACCCTCTTCACCCCAACATTCACTCTTCTTTTCTGAAAACCCATACAAATCTTCACCTTAGCCTCCACAAGATAACGATCAGACATCCCTCCAGTTGCACCTCTCAGCACATTAACATCCAAAAGTCTCTCTTTCGCACGCCTGTCAATTAACACGTAATCCAATAACGCTCTCTAGCCATCTCTCCTACTTACATAAGTATACTTATGTATGTCTCGCTTTTTAAACCAGGTATTCCCAATCATCAGTCCTTTTTCAGCACATAAATCTACAAGCTCTTCACCATTTCCATTTACAACACTGAACACCCCATGTATACCAATTATTCCCTCAACTGCCACATTACTCACCTTTGCATTCAAATCACCCATCACTATAACCCGGTCTCGTGCATCAAAACCACTAACACACTCATTCAGCTGCTCCCAAAACACTTGCCTCTCTTGATCTTTCTTCTCATGCCCAGGTGCATATGCACCAATAATCACCCACCTCTCTCCATCAACTTTCAGTTTTACCCATATTAATCGAGAATTTACTTTCTTACACTCTATCACATACTCCCACAACTCCTGTTTCAGGAGTATTGCTACTCCTTCCCTTGCTCTTGTCCTCTCACTAACCCCTGACTTTACTCCCCAGACATTCCCAAACCACTCTTCCCCTTTACCCTTGAGCTTCGTTTCACTCAGAGCCAAAACATCCAGGTTCCTTTCCTCAAACATACTACCTATCTCTCCTTTTTTCACATCTTGGTTACATCCACACACATTTAGGCACCCCACTCTGAGCCTTCGAGGAGGATGAGCACTCCCCGCGTGACTCCTTCTTCTGTTTCCCATTTTAGAAAGTTAATACAAGGAGGGGAGGATTTCTGGCCCCCTGCTCCCGTCCCCTCTAGTCGCTTTCTACGACACGCGAGGAATACGTGGGAAGTATTCTTTCACCCCTATCCCCAGGGATAATATACATATATATATACATATACACATACACACACATACACATACATACGCACATATACACACACACACATACATATATATACATATGAAAAATGTAAGAAACAATTTAGAAAACTGAAACTTCTAGCTTGAAATGAATGAAAAAAATGAATGTCACATAATGGTTCAACCTCTGGCTATGGAAAAAAGGAAATGTATAATTTATTTACACAAACGTCAATAGCAGTTCTCATCAATTTAACCACTGTATCAATAAGCTTCAATGTCTAAGCTACATTTTTCTCCAATTTCACTATTTCCCTTCACATTTTCAATTTTGTCTGAAGGTTCTACTTCAAGAGTGATTGTTTTTCCAGTAAGGGTCTTCACATCTTGGTTACATCCACACACATTTAGGCACCCCACTCTGAGCCTTCGAGGAGGATGCCTGATGGGGTGGTACAAGGAGTGACATCACACAGCATGCAGGAGGGTGAAAGGAGGGCAAGGAATAGAGTGAATTGGAGCGATGTGGTATACCGGGGTTGACGTGCTGTCGGTGGATTAAATCAAGGCATGTGAAGCGTCTGAGGTAAACCATGGAAAGCTGTGTAGATATGTATATTTGCGTGTGTGGACGTATGTATATACATGTGTATGGGGGGGGTTGGGCCATTTCTTTCGTCTGTTTCCTTGCGCTACCTCGCAAACGCGGGAGACAGCGACAAAGTATAATAAAAAAAAATAAAAAATAAAAGTATATATATATATATATATATATATATATATATATATATATATATATATATATATATATATATATATATAGTGGTAGAGGATGTGTGGATCAGGTGTTTGCTCTGAAGAATGTATGTGAGAAATACTTAGAAAAGCAGATGGATTTGTATGTAGCATTTATGGATCTGGAGAAGGCATATAATAGAGTTGATAGAGATGCTCTGTGGAAGGTATTAAGAATATATGGTGTGGGAGGCAAGTTGTTAGAAGCAGTGAAAAGTTTTTATCGAGGATGTAAGGCATGTGTACGTGTAGGAAGAAAGGAAAGTGATTGGTTCTCAGTGAATGTAGGTTTGCGGCAGGTTTGTGTGATGTCTCCATGGTTGTTTAATTTGTTTATGGATGGGGTTGTTAGGGAGGTGAATGCAAGAGGTTTGGAAAGAGGGGCAAGTATGAAGTCTGTTGGGGATTAGAGAGCTTGGAAAGTGAGTCAGTTGTTGTTCGCTGATGATACAGCGCTGGTGGCTGATTCATGTGAGAAACTGCAGAAGCTGGTGACTGAGTTTGGTAAAGTGTGTGAAAGAAGAAAGTTAAGAGTAAATGTGAATAAGAGCAAGGTAATTAGGTACAGTAGGGTTTAAGGGTCAAGTCAATTGGGAGGTGAGTTTGAATGGAGAAAAACTGGAGGAAGTAAAGTGTTTTAGATACCTGGGAGTGCATCTGGCAGCGGATGGAACCATGGAAGCGGAAGTGGATCATAGGGTGGGGGAGGGGGCAAAAATCCTGGGAGCCTTGAAGAATGTGTGTAAGTCGAGAACATTATCTCGGAAAGCAAAAATGGGTATGTTTGAAGGAATAGTGGTTCCAACAATGTTGTATAGTTGCGAGTTGTGGGCTATGGATAGAGTTGTGCGCAGGAGGGTGGATGTGCTGGAAATGAGATGTTTGAGGACAATGTGTGGTGTGAGTTGGTTTGATCGAGTAAGTAATGTAAGGGTAAGAGAGATGTGTGGAAATAAAAAGAGTGTGGTTGAGAGAGCAGAAGAGGGTGTTTTGAAATGGTTTGGGCACATGGAGAGAATGAGTGAGGAAAGATTGACCAAGAGGATATATGTGTCGGAGGTGGAGGGAACGAGGAGAAGTGGGAGACCAAATTGGAGGTGGAAAGATGGAGTGAAAAAGATTTTGTGTGATCGGGGCCTGAACATGCAGGAGGGTGAAAGGCGGGCAAGGAATAGAGTGAATTGGATTGATGTGGTATACTGGGGTTGACGTGATGTCAGTGGATTGAATCAGGGCTTGTGAAGCGTCTGGGGTAAACCATGGAAAGTTGTGTGGGGCCTGGATGTGGAAAGGGAGCTGTGGTTTCGGGCATTACTGCATGACAGCTAGAGATTGGGTGTGAACGAATGGGGCCTTTGTTGTCTTTTCTTTGCGCTACCTCGCACACATGAGGGGCGAGGGGGATGGTATTCCATGTGTGGCGAGTTGGCGATGGGAATGAATAAAGGCAGACAGTGTGAACTGTGTGCATAGGTATATATGTATGTGTATGTGTGTGTATATATATATGTGTTATTTATTGTATGTATGATTCATGGTGAGGTGCCTGAGGATTGGCGGAATGCTTGCATAGTGCCATTGTACAACGGCAAAGGGGATAAGAGTGAGTGTTCAAATTACAGAGGTATAAGTTTGTTGAGTATTCCTGGTAAATTATATGTGAGGGTATTGATTGAGAGGGTGAAGGCATGTACAGAGCATCAGATTGGGGAAGAGCAGTGTGGTTTCAGAAGTGGTAGAGGATGTGTGGATCAGGTGTTTGCTTTGAAGAATGTATGTGAGAAATACTTAGAAAAACAAATGGATTTGTATGTAGCATTTATGGACCTGGAGAAGGCATATGAGAGAGTTGATAGAGATGCTCTGTGGAAGGTATTAAGAATATATGGTATGGGAGGCAAGTTGTTAGAAGCAGTGAAAAGTTTTTATCGAGGATGTAAGGCATTTGTACGTGTAGGAAGAGAGGAAAGTGATTGGTTCTCAGTGAATGTAGGTTTGCGGCAGGGGTGTGTGATGTCTCCATGGTTGTTTAATTTGTTTATGGATGGGGTTCTTAGGGAGGTGAATGCAAGAGTTTTAGAAAGAGTGGCAAGTATGCAGTCTGTTGTGGATGAGACAGCTTGGGAAGTGAGTCAGTTGTTGTTCGCTGATGATACAGCGCTGGTGGCTGATTCATGCAAGAATCTGCAGAAGCTGGTGACTGAGTTTGGTAAAGTGTGTGAAAGAAGAAAGTTAAGAGTAAATGTGAATAAGAGCAAGGTTATTAGGTAGAGTAGGGTTGAGGGTCAAGTCAATTGGGAGGTAAGTTTGAATGGAGAAAAACTGGAGGAAGTAAAGTGTTTTAGATATCTGGGAGTGGATCTAGCAGCGGATGGAAGCATGGAAGCGGAAGTGAATCATAGGGTGGGGGAGGGGGCGAAAATTCTGGGAGCATTGAAGAATGTTTGGAAGTCAAGAACATTATCTCCGAAAGCAAAAGTGGGTATGTTTGAAGGAATAGTGGTTCCAACAATGTTGTATGGTTGCGAGGCGTGGGCTATGGATAGAGTTGTGCGCAGTAGGGTGGATGTGTTGGAAATGAGATGTTTGAGGACAATATGTAGTGTGAGGTGGTTTGATCGAGTAAGGAATGTAAGGGTAAGAGAGATGTGTGGAAATAAAAAGAGTGTGGTTGAGAGAGCAGAAGAGGGTGTTTTGAAATGGTTTGGTCAAATGGAGAGAATGAGTGAGGAAAGATTGACCAAGAGGATATATGTGTCGGAGGTGTAGGGAACGAGGAGAAGTGGGAGACCAAATTGGGGGTGGAAAGATGGAGTGAAAAAGATTTTGTGTGATCGGGGCCTGAACATACAGGAGAGTGAAAGGAGGGCAAGGAATAGAGTGAATTGGATCGATGTGGTATACCGGGGTTGACGTGCTGTCAGTGGATTGAATCAGGGCATGTGAAGCGTCGGGGGTAAACCATGGAAAGCTGTGTAGGTATGTATATTTGCGTGTGTGGACGTGTATGTATATACATGCGTATGAGGGTGGGTTGGGCCATTTCTTTCATCTGTTTCCTTGCGCTACCTTGCAAAAGCGGGAGACAGCGACAAAGCAAAAATATATATATATATATATATATATATATATATATATATATATATATATATATATATATATATATATATATAAATGAGTGAGGAAAGACTGACCAAGAGGATATATGTGTCGGAGGTGGAGTGAACGAGGAGAAGTGGGACACCAAATTGGAGGTGGAAAGATGGAGTGAAAAAGATTTTGAGTGATCGTGGCCTTAATATGCAGGAGGGTGAAAGGCGGGCAAGGAATAGAGTGAACTGGATCGATGTGGTATACCGGTGTCGACGTGCTGTCAATGGATTGAATCAGGGCATGTGAAGCATCTGGGGTAAACCATGGAAAGTCCTGTGGGGCCTGGATGTGGTAAGGGAGCTGTGGTTTCAGGCATTATTGCATGAAAGCTAGAGACTGAGTGTGAACGAATGGGGCCTTTGTTGCTTTTACCTAGTGCTACCTCGCACACATAAGGGAGGAGGGGGATGTTATTCCATGTGTGGCGAGGTGACGATGGGAATGAATAAAGGCAGACAGAGTGAATTGTGTGTATGTGTATATATGTATATGTCTGTGTGTGTATATATATGTGTGCATTGAGATGTATGAGTATGTATATTTGCGTGTGGGGACGTGTATGTATATACATGTGTATGGGGGCGTGTTGGCCCATTTCTTTCGTCTGTTTCCTTGCGCTACCTCGCAAACGCGGGAGACAGCGACAAAGCAAAATAATAATATATAATAAATAAAGTGCGAAGGACAAGGGAGCAAATGGGAACTTCAGTGAAGGTGGCTGATGGGGAGGTGATAACAAGTAGTGGTGATGTGAGAAGGAGATGGAGTGTGTATTTTGAAGGTTTGTTGAATGTGTTTGATGATAGAGTGGCAGATATAGGGTGTTTTGGTTGAGGTGGTGTGCAAAGTGAGAGGGTTAGGGAAAATGATTTGGTAAACAGAGAAGAGGTAGTAAAAGCTTTGCGGAAGATGAAAGCTGGCAAGGCAGCAGGTTTGGATGGTATTGCAGTGGAATTCATTAAAAAAGAGGGTGACTGTATTGTTGACTGGTTGGTAAGGTTATCTAATGTATGTATGATTCATGGTGAGGTGCCTAAGGATTGGCGGAATGCTTGCATAGTGCCATTCTACAAAAGCCAAAGGGGATAAGAGTGAGAGCTCAAATTACAAAGGTATAAGTTTGTTGAGCATTCCTGGTAAATTATATGGGAGGGTATTGATTGAGAGGGTGAAGGCATGTACAGAGCATCAGATTGGGGAAGAGCAGTGTGGTTTCAGAAGTGGTAGAGAATGTGTGGATCAGGTGTTTGCTTTGAAGAATGTATGTGAGAAATACTTAGAAAAGCAAATGGATTTGTATGTAGCTTTTATGGATCTGGAGAAGGCATATGATAGAGTTGATAGAGATGCTCTGTGGAAGGTATTAAGAATATATGGTGTGGGAGGCAAGTTGTTAGAAGCAGTGAAAAGTTTTTATCGAGGATGTAAGGCATGTGTACATGTAGGAAGAGAGGAAGGTGATTGGTTCTCAGTGAATGTAGGTTTGCGGCAGGGGTGTGTGATGTCTCCATGGTTGTTTAATTTGTTTATGGATGGGGTTGTTAGGGAGGTGAAGGCAAGAGTTTTGGAAAGAGGGGCAAGTATGCAGTCTGTTGTGGATGAGACAGCTTGGGAAGTGAGTCAGTTGTTGTTTGCTGATGATACAGCAGAAGCTGGTGACTTGAGTTTGGTAAAGTGTGTGAAAGAAGAAAGTTAAGAGAAAATGTGAATAAGAGCAAGGTTATTAGATACAGTAGGGTTGAGGGTCAAGTCAATTGGGAGGTAAGTTTGAATGGAGAAAAAGTGCAGGAAGTAAAGTGTTTTAGATATCTGGAAATGGATCTGGCAGCGGATGGAACCATGGAAGCAGAAGTGAATCATAGGGTGGAGGAGGGGGTGAAAATTCTGGGAGCCTTGAAGAATGTTTGGAAGTCGAGAACATTATCTCGGAAAGCAAAAATGGGTATGTTTGAAGGAATAGTGGTTCCAACAATGTTGTATGGATGCGAGGTATGGGCTATGGATAGGGTTGTGCGCAGGAGGGTGGATGTACTAGATATGAGATGTTTGAGGACAGTATGTGGTGTGAGGTGGTTTGATGGAGTAAGTAATGTAAGGGTAAGAGAGATGTGTGGAAATAAAAAGAGTGTGGTTGAGAGAGCAGAAGAGGTTGTTTTGAAATGGTTTGGTCACATGGAGAGAATGAGAGGAAAGATTCACCAAGAGGATATGTGTGTCAGAGGTGGAGGGAACGAGAAGTGGGAGACCAAACTGGAGGTGGAAAGATGGAGCGAAAAAGATTTTGAGTGATCGGGGCCTGAACATGCAGGAGGGTGAAAGGCGTGCAAGGAATAGAGTGAATTGGAACGATGTGGTATGCCAGGGTTGACGAGCTGTCAATGGATTGAACCAGAGCATGTGAAGCGTCTGGGGTAAACCATGGAAAGTTCTGTGGGGCCTGGATGTGGAAAGGGAGCTGTGGTTTCGGTGCATTATTGCATGACAGCTAGAGACTGAGTGTGAACGAATGGGGCCTTTGTTGCCTTTTCCTATGTATGTGTCTGCGTGTGTATAAATATGTGTACGTTGAGATGTATGGGTATGTATATTTGCGTGTGTGGACGTGTATGTATGTACATGTGTATAGGGGTAGGTTGGGCCATTTCTTTCATCTGTTTGCTTGCGCTACCTCGCAAATGCATGAGACAGCAACAAAGCAAAAATAAATAATAAAGAATATATATATATATATATATATATATATATATATATATATATATATATATATATATATATATATAGAGGCGACTAGAGGGGACGGGAGCGGGGGACCAGAAATCCTCCACTCCTTGTATTTTTTAACTTTCTAAAATGGGAAACAGAAGAAGGAGTCACGCGGGGAGTGCTCATCCTCCTAAAAGGCTCAGATTGGGGTGTCTAAATGTGTGTGGATGTAACCAAGATGTGAAAAAAGGAGAGATAGGTAGTATGTATGAGGAAAGGAACCTGGATGTTTTGGCTCTGAGTGAAACGAAGCTCAAAGGGTAAAGGGGAAGAGTGGTTTGGAAATGTCTTGGGAGTAAAGCCAGGGGTTAGTGAGAGGACAAGAGCAAGGGAAGGAGTAGCAGTACTCCTGAAACAGGAGTTGTGAGAGTATGTGATAGAGTGTAAGAAAGTAAATTATCGATTAATATGGGTAAAACTGAAAGTTGATGGAGAGAGATGGGTGATTATTGGTGCATTTGCACCTGGGCATGAGAAGAAAGATCATGAGAGGCAAGTGTTTTGAGAGCAGCTGAATGAGTGTGTTAGTGGTTTTGATGCGCGAGACCGGGTTATAGTGATGGGTGATTTGAATGCAAAGGTGAGTAATGTGGCAGTTGAGGGAATAATTGGTATACATGGGGTGTTCAGTGTTGTAAATGGAAATGGTGAAGAGCTTGTAGATTTATGTGCTGAAAAAGGACTGATGATTGGGAATACCTGGTTTAAAAAGCGAGATATACATAAGTATATGTATGTAAGTAAGAGAGATGGCCAGAGAGCGTTATTGGATTACATGTTAATTGACAGGCGTGCGAAAGAGAGACTTTTGGATGTTAATGTGCTGAGAGGTGCAACTGGAGGGATGTCTGATCATCATCTTGTGGAGGCTAAGGTGAAGATTTGTATGGGTTTTCAGAAAAGAAGAGTGAATGTTGGGGTGAAGAGGGTGGTGAGAGTAAGTGAGCTTGGAAAGGAGACTTGTGTGAGGAAGTACCAGGAGAGACTGAGTACAGAATGGAAAAAGGTGAGAACAATGGAAGTAAGGGGAGTGGGGGAGGAATGGGATGTATTTAGGGAATCAGTGATGGATTGCGCAAAAGATGCTTGTGGCATGAGAAGAGTGGGAGGTCGGTTGATTAGAAAGGGTAGTGAGTGGTGGGATGAAGAAGTAAGATTATTAGTGAAAGAGAAGAGAGAGGCATCTGGACGATTTTTGCAGGGAAAAAATGCAATTGAGTGGGAGATGTATAAAAGAAAGAGACAGGAGGTCAAGAGAAAGGTGCAAGAGGTGAAAAAGAGGGCAAATGAGAGTTGGAGTGAGAGAGTATCATTAAATTTTAGGGAGAATAAAAAATGTTCTGGAAGGAGGTAAATAAAGTGCGTAAGACAAGGGAGCAAATGGGAACTTCAGTGAAGGGCGCAAATGGGGAGGTGATAACAAGTAGTTGTGATGTGAGAAAGAGATGGAGTGAGTATTTTGAAGGTTTGTTGAATGTGTTTGATGATAGAGTGGCAGATATAGGGTGTTTTGGTCGAGGTGGTGTGCAAAGAGAGAGGGTTAGGGAAAATGATTTGGTAAACAGAGAAGAGGTAGTAAAAGCTTTGCGGAAGATGAAAGCCGGCAAGGCAGCAGGTTTGGATGGTATTGCAGTGGAATTTATTAAAAAAGGGGGTGACTGTATTGTTGACTGGTTGGTAAGGTTATTTAATGTATGTATGGCTCATGGTGAGGTGCCTGAGGATTGGCGGAATGCGTGCATAGTGCCATTGTACAAAGGCAAAGGGGATAAGAGTGAGTGCTCAAATTACAGAGGTATAAGTTTGTTGAGTATTCCTGGTAAATTATATGGGAGGGTATTGATTGAGAGGGTGAAGGCATGTACAGAGCATCAGATTGGGGAAGAGCAGTGTGGTTTCAGAAGTGGTAGAGGATGTGTGGATCAGGTGTTTGCTTTGAAGAATGTATGTGAGAAATACTTAGAAAAGCAAGTGGATTTGTATGTAGCATTTATGGATCTGGAGAAGGCATATGATAGAGTTGATAGAGATGCTCTGTGGAAGGTATTAAGAATATATGGTGTGGGAGGCAAGTTGTTAGAAGCAGTGAAAAGTTTTTATCGAGGATGTAAGGCATGTGTACGTGTAGGAAGAGAGGAAAGTGATTGGTTCTCAGTGAATGTAGGTTTGCGGCAGGGGTGTGTGATGTCTCCATGGTTGTTTAATTTGTTTATGGATGGGGTTGTTAGGGAGGTGAATGCAAGAGTTTGGAAAGAGGGGCAAGTATGAAGTCTGCTGGGGATGAGAGAGCTTGGGAAGTGAGTCAGTTGTTGTTTGCTGATGATACAGCGCTGGTGGCTGATTCATGTGAGAAACTGCAGAAGCTGGTGACTGAGTTTGGTAAAGTGTGTGAAAGAAGAAAGTTAAGAGTAACTGTGAATAAGAGCAAGGTTATTAGGTACAGTAGGGTTGAGGGTCAAGTCAATTGGGAGGTAAGTTTGAATGGAGAAAAACTGGAGGAAGTGAAGTGTTTTAGATATCTGGGAGTGGATCTGGCAGCGGATGGAACCATGGAAGCGGAAGTGAATCATAGGGTGGGGGGGGGGTGCGAAAATCCTGGGAGCCTTGAAGAATGTGTGGAAGTCGAGAACATTATCTCGGAAAGCAAAAATGGGTATGTTTGAAGGAATAGTGGTTCCAACAATGTTGTATGGTTGTGAGGCGTGGGCTATGGATAGAGTTGTGCGCAGGAGGGTGGATGTGCTGGAAATGAGATGTTTGAGGACAATGTGTGGTGTGAGGTGGTTTGATTGAGTAAGTAACGTAAGGGTAAGAGAGATGTGTGGAAATAAAAAGAGCGTGGTTGAGAGAGCAGAAGAGGGTGTTTTGAATTGGTTTGGGCACATGGAGAGAATGAGTGAGGAAAGATTGACCAAGAGGATATATGTGTTAGAGGTGGAGGGAACGAGGAGAAGTGGGAGACGAAATTGGAGGTGGAAAGATGGAGTGTAAAAGATTTTGTGTGATCGGGGCCTGAACATGCAGGAGGGTGAAAGGAGGGCAAGGAATAGAGTGCATTGGATCGATATGGTACACCGGGGTTGACGTGCTGTCAGTGGACTGAATTAGGGCATGTGAAGAGACTGGGGTAAACCATGGAAAGCTGTGTAGGTATGTATATTTGCGTGTGTGGACGTATGTATATACATGTGTATGGGGGTGGGTTGGGCCATTTCTTTCGTCTGTTTCCTTGCGCTACCTCGCAAACGCGGGAAACAGCGACAAAGCAAAAAAAAAAAAAATGTATATATTGAAATGTATAGGTATGTACATGTGCGTGTGTGGGCGTGTATGTATATATATGTGTATGTGGGTGGGTTGGGCCATTCTTTCGTTTGTTTTCTTGCACTACCTTGCTAACGCGGGAGATAGCGACAAAGTACAATAGAATAAAATAAACATGTGTGTTTGTGTATGTGGGTGGATGTGTCTTTCTTCGTTTGTTTCTTAGCAATTCAGGAAATGGTGATCAATTTTTTTTCCTTCATCATGCATATCTGCCATTTCCCACATCAGAGAGTAAGCATCAAAAACAGATGCAGAGTCTTAGAGGGAAAAACCTTCACTTGGTCCCCTTCTCTCTTTCTTCTTTTGGAAAATAAAAACAGGTGGGGAGGATTTCCAGCTCCCCGCTCCCACCCCTTTCACTCTCCCTCTAAGTCAAACAGGGAATAGATAGGCAGTATTCTTTCTCCCCTAACCCCAAGGATAATATGGATGGAGCGATAATGGGGATGAAAGCAAAACTATGGAAAGAGGGCGCAGAGGTGTACTATGGTGGTGAGCTACAGTGGCTACTGACAAGCCTGTTTGTGGATGATACAATGTTAGTTTCTGAGAGTGAAGAGGAGTTATAGAAGGATGCATTTTATGTGTGTGGAAGCATTGGCAATTAAGAGTATACGCAAGTAAAAGTACTGCAATGGTGTTTGAAAGGAAACAGATTGAAAGTACAGATTTTGCAAAGCCCTTTAGAGTGAGAGAAGTAAGTGTATTAACCTGTGGTATAGTTATTTGGGGGAAAGACTGGAAGAGGTCACTGAATTTAAGTAAATGGGAGCTATCTTGGTTAAGTTTGGTGATATGGAATGAGAGATAAGGAAGAGAGCAGTAAAAAGTAGAAGAGTCACTGGTCCCTTATGAGAATAATGAAGGGTAGAGGTGTAAGTAAGGAAGTGAACAAAGGGACAGCATACTCCTCATGACCCTGACCTATGCAGCAGAAATATGGACATGGAAAGAGTCACAGATGTCAAAAATTCCAGGCTGTAAAAATGAGCTATTTGGATGGAGTATGTGGCATGACTAGGTGGAATGAATAAAGAAATGAGGGGGTGTATGAGAGATGAGCTATGGCAAGGAATGAATTGTAGAGTGGCAGAGTGGATGAAACATAATACTTTTACAGTGGTTTGGGCATGTGGAAAGAATACAAAATGGGGTGTTTACAAAGATAGCATATGATAAAAGTAGTCAAAAGGATGATTAGGCAGGAGCCTCTGAAGACATTGCACCAGAGTTGCCCTCTGCCAGTGGCCTGTCAAGGGTGAAGCACTAAAGGCTAAGAAGCAGTACTAGAGGCCACTAGTTATGGAGACTCTTTTGCCATGGTCATCCGACTTGAGGGATTCCCAAAGGAAACAGGCATCAAAGATATAGACAGATATAGTTCTTGATAGTATAATCAAAGTGGTGGGTGTGAGAGGACGACCATCTGTGACATGGTAGAGTACTGGAGAGAGCAATGATGGAAGAATGCTTGGATGACATATGCAAGTGAGGTATATAAGGACAGAGATATGTGGACACTTCTTTGCCATGGCCACCCCTTTGAATGGAGTTCCTGGAGGGAACAGGCATCAGAGGTATGGATAGACAGATAGCAAAGGTCATGAAGGAAGTGAAAAACAAGGAGGATTGCATCAACTTACAAAGGGAGCTTTGACAGACTCTAAAATAGGTCTGAAACATGGATGATGGAGTTCAACTGAGCAGATATAAAGTTACAAGGATGGGTCACAGAGAAAGAAGGCCTGTGAGAGAGACTTGGGAGTGAACACTGTTCCTAACCTGTCAACAAGGCCCTACTTTGGGAGAACAGCTAGGGAGACCAACCGTCTTTAAGCTAATATCAGAATTACACTCAAGTTCATGGATAAGGAAATATTCAGCATGCTGTTCACATCATAGATAAAGCCAAAATAAGACTATGCTTCTCAACTTTGGTCACCATGCCTATAAAACCACAGAGAGTTAAAAGAAAAGCTTCATAAAAGAGCTACTAAAAAGTTGCCAGAATTAAGAGCTGAATTACAGGGAAAGGTTAGACCTTAAATTTGCTTACCATGAAGGAGAAAAGTGAAGGATGACTTGATCTCAATCTAAGTTTTTAAAACAGAACAAAGATACAGACAGCAAACAGTTCTTTGAAAGATACAGATATAGAACAATCAAAAGATATAAAACAATATTGACCAAGAAACTTTTTAAGGGAGATGTGAAGAAGTAATTCTATAGTATAAGGTCTGTGGATGAACGGAATAAAATCAATGAAGACAATGAAGACAAAGTTAATGTGGACATGGTATGGCAGTTTAAAAGGAATATGATGGTAAACAATGGTGAAGAGATGGGGCCTTACAAGTGCAGAACTTTTTCCCTGTACATTACAAAA
The DNA here is from genome assembly GCF_036320965.1 of Panulirus ornatus. NCBI lineage: Eukaryota > Metazoa > Arthropoda > Malacostraca > Decapoda > Palinuridae > Panulirus > Panulirus ornatus. The sequence goes on from NC_092232.1 coordinate 35,141,220, forward strand.
GGATAACTAAAAATAGGTAATTAAAAATACACAAATAGGTGACCTGCATATGGGCAAATACAAAGGTGACAACATAATGTCCTATAGACACTATAAGGTGGCAGAATAATCTGCAACATAATGTCCTGTAAACACTATGTGGTGGCAGGACAATATACAACATAATGTCCTGTAAACACTATGTGGTGGCAGGATAATCTAACTTTAAGCCAGGTACTGTGGGCCAGCATCACTTGTCAGGAGACTTCACCGACCAGCAGGGTTTTGCTTACAGTTTGTGTCCGCAGTTGACAACTATCTTGCTATTATTTGTAGTGGTGAGGCTACTACATTTTCAAATATTACCAAATGACCCAAGAAATGTTCCGTCCATGAGTGACTTGACCAAAGGTATAATCCATAAGTGTGCTAAGAATTAGGTTAAATAAGAAGAAAAAAATCAGTTTCATATGTTTCTTACCTATGTGTTTGATGACAAAAGGTACAGCAAGGAAAATTTCCAATATAAAGATGATCTGCTGAAAATTCACTGGAGACAGGGAGGTGCTCAAGCTACACCTGGACGAACTGTTCCCCAGACAGTAATCCTTTACCAGGCTTCCCAATACAATCAAGATAACATTACCTAAAAAGAAAACCAAAAAGTTCAAAAATGATAAGCAAACACCATTAAGACTTTTAAATAAGCACCTGTAGGTAGGTAGCAGTTAGTAGGCAGCCAATAACCAGGGAGGTATATCACTAGTACTGCCCACCTGATATCATGTGGGTTAGTGACATCTGCTTAGTGAGCCAGACCTTTAGTGGTTGTCAAGTTGCACTCCTCTGACCCAGGTAGCTCTTTTCTTTCTGCCTCATTAATATATGGACTACTGGAATTTCAATCTCTCCTTGTTATTTGTAACACCTGACAACACTTAACTCGCACAGCTCATTCTTCATAACTCTACATTTTCCAGTGGTGAGCAATGTGCTAGCCCTGCCTTTTGGCAAAATGGTAGAAGCAGTAGATAGATGTGGAAGGTAAGAACATTGATGAAGCAGCATTAAGTAGAAACATTAGGTAGAAGTAGTAGGTAGAAGCATAAGACAAAGTAGTCACTGGGTACAAATAAGCACCTGTAAAAACAAAAGATAGATTTTTTTCCACACTGACCTTTTCATGCTACTGAAAACAACTTCATGCACAGCATGCTGCTACCTTGCTGTCATACATTAAATTTAGCTATCCTGTAATACATACATCAAAAGAGCAATTACCATCCTTAATCAGAACTTAAGTAATCATAAAATCATATCTAATTTCGTTTTCAATTACCATCTTTAAGATGAAAAATATTGGTTTTGCAATAACCATCCTCTATCACAGCTTCAGTAATCTTAAGATTATATCTATTATTTTCAATTGCCAGTTTGACCATAATAAAAAAAATTGGTTTCAAAAATTGAAAAAAAATTTCTCTCTAAAGTTGAGTCCAACAAATATATGGGATTCTATAAGATATTCAGTAAGGAAATCAGTGTGAGGACCTTCCTGGTCTCAGTGTTTCTGATGAGGAAGCACTCAACAGCTTTCCCCATCCTTTGCTAGCCTTACAACCATAACAGTGACAGCTCACTCATTTGGGTACCATCTTTGGCCAATGTTAGACCACTAATGAGATGATGTCATCGACCCACTCGCTCCTAGATACTCAGCAGCTTAGGATTCACAGACTAAAGGTGTCAACTTAAGAGTGGTCATCAAAAGTGGCAGAGAGAATTCTTTCTTTTTTTGGAACAAAAGAGAGGGGATGTCAGGCCAGGGTAAGAAAACCAAGAAAAAAAGCTCACTGGACACTACCTCAGAAATACTTAGTTTCTCAATTTTCAAAATCTACATCTCTCTCCACTGCAAGCGACAGACCATACCAGTATGAAGGAAGAGGGTTCAGAGAGAAGCATTCTAATATGAGGACTCAACCCAAAAGTGAAATTAAACATCTTCAATGGAGCTTCAGAAGCACATTTGGAATATGTCTCTCTTGAAAGAGCTAACAGGGAAGATCCACAACATCTGAACTAAGGCACTATCTGAAAAAGGGGATAGATGAGTGCCAAACACCTACCTCTCCTTGTGAGCTCTAAAGCTGCCTAGTTTGACCCAATAAATCAAGTTTCATAATTATCAAAGACATATTCCTCACCAAAAGGGTTTCAAGGTTCCAGGGTGCACAAACAAATGCTTCCCTCAGTAATCTCTAGTAAAGTTTAAAAGGTCTTTCAGAGATTTAACCGAGCATATGGCATGATGCTTTCTTCAAGAAGTCTTCCAAAAGTTGATGACAATAGGGCTATCTTTAGAAGTTCCTAGTCTCCTTCTAAGTCAAAACCCTAACTTCAGAGTCTGTCTAGCCTGTAAGAGATTGTCATCAAAGAGTATTTATTTTCATTATACATAATCCCTGTTTCCTGTGTCAGTGAGGTAGCACCAGGAAACAGATGAAGAATGGCCAATTCACTCATACACACATATATATACATAAATGCCCATATACACACTTTTTTTTTTTTTTTTCTGCCACTGTCTCCCGCGTTTGCGAGGTAGCGCAAGGAAACAGACGAAAGAAATGGCCCAACCCACCCCCATACACATGCCTTGATTCAATCCACTGACAGCACGTCAACCCCGGTATACCACATCGATCCAATTCACTCTATTCTTTGCCCTCCTTTCACCCTCCTGCATGTTCAGGCCCCGATCACACAAAATCTTTTTCACTCCATCTTTCCACCTCCAATTTGGTCTCCCTCTTCTCCTCGTTCCCTCCACCTCCGACACATATATCCTCTTGGTCAATCTTTCCTCACTCATTCTCTCCATGTGACCAAACCATTTCAAAACACCCTCTTCTGCTCTCTCAACCACGCTCTTTTTATTTCCACACATCTCTCTTACCCTTATGTTACTTACTTGATCAAACCACCTCACACCACACATTGTCCTCAAACATCTCATTTCCAGCACATCCATTCTCCTACGCACAACTCTATCCATAGTCCACACCTCGCAACCATACAACATTGTTGGAACCACTATTCCTTCAAACATACCCATTTTTGCTTTCCGAGATAATGTTCTCGACTTCCACACATTCTTCAATGCTCCCAGAATTTTCGCCCCCTCCCCCACCCTATGATCCACTTCCGCTTCCATGGTTCCATCCGCTGCCAGATCCACTCCCAGATATCTAAAACACTTTACTTCCTCCCGTTTTTCTCCATTCAAACTCACCTCCCAATTGAATTGACCCTCAACCCTACTGTACCTAATAATCTTGCTCTTATTCACATTTACTCTTAACTTTCTTCTTTCACACACTTTACCAAACTCAGTCACCAGCTTCTGCAGTTTCTCACATGAATCAGCCACCAGCGCTGTATCATCAGCGAACAACAACTGACTCACTTCCCAAGCTCTCTCATCCCCAACAGACTTCATACTTGCCCCTCTTTCCAAAACTCTTGCATTCACCTCCCTAACAACCCCATCCATAAACAAATTAAACAACCATGGAGACATCACACACCCCTGCCGCAAACCTACATTCACTGAGAAACAATCACTTTCCTCTCTTCCTACACGTACACATACCTTATATCCTCGATAAAAACATTTCACTGCTTCTAACAACTTGCCTCCCACACCATATATTCTTAATACCTTCCACAGAGCATCTCTATCAACTCTATCATATGCCTTCTCCAAATCCATAAATGTTACATACAAATCCATTTGCTTTTCTAAGTATTTCTCACATACATTCTTCAAAGCAAACACCTGATCCACACATCCTCTACCACTTCTGAAACCACACTGCTCTTCCCCAATCTGATGCTCTGTACATGCCTTCACCCTCTCAATCAATACCCTCCCATATAATTTGCCAGGAATACTCAACAAACTTACACCTCTGTAATTTGAGCACTCACTCTTATCCCCTTTGCCTTTGTACAATGGCACTATGCAGGAATTCCGCCAATCCTCAGGCACCTCACCATGAGTCATACATACATTAAATAACCTTACCAACCAGTCAATAATACAGTCACCCCCTTTTTTAATAAATTCCACTGCAATACCATCCAAACCTGCTGCCTTGCCGGCTTTCATCTTCCGCAAAGCTTTTACTACCTCTTCTCTGTTTACCAAATCATTTTCCCTAACCCTCGCACTTTGCACACCACCTCGACCAAAACATCCTATATCTGCCACTCTATCATCAAACACATTCAACAAACCTTCAAAATACTCACTCCATCTCCTTCTCACATCACCCCTACTTGTTATCACCTCCCCATTTGCGCCCTTCACTGAAGTTCCCATTTGCTCCCTTGTCTTACGCACTTTATTTACCTCCTTCCAGAACATCTTTTTATTCTCCCTAAAATTTAATGATACTCTCTCACCCCAACTCTCATTTGCCCTTTTTTTCACCTCTTGCACCTTTCTCTTGACCTCCTGTCTCTTTCTTTTATACATCTCCCACTCAATTTCATTTTTTCCCTGCAAAAATCGTCCAAATGCCTCTCTCTTCTCTTTCACTAATACTCTTACTTCTTCATCCCACCACACACTACCCTTTCTAATCAACCCACCTCCCACTCTTCTCATGCCACAAGCATCTTTTGCGCAATCCATCACTGATTCCCTAAATACATCCCATTCCTCCCCCACTCCCCTTACTTCCATTGTTCTCACCTTTTTCCATTCTGTACTCAGTCTCTCCTGGTACTTCCTCACACAAGTCTCCTTCCCAAGCTCACTTACTGTCACCACCCTCTTCACCCCAACATTCACTCTTCTTTTCTGAAAACCCATACAAATCTTCACCTTAGCCTCCACAAGATAATGATCAGACATCCCTCCAGTTGCACCTCTCAGCACATTAACATCCAAAAGTCTCTCTTTCGCGCGCCTGTCAATTAACACGTAATCCAATAACACTCTCTGGCCATCTCTCCTACTTACATAAGTATACTTATGTATATCTCGCTTTTTAAATCATCAGTCCTTTTTCAGCACATAAATCTACAAGCTCTTCACCATTTCCATTTACAACACTGAACACCCCATGTATACCAATTATTCCCTCAACTGCCACATTACTCACCTTTGCATTCAAATCACCCAACACTATAACCCGGTCTCGTGCATCAAAACCACTAACACACTCATTCAGCTGCTCCCAAAACACTTGTCTCTCATGATCTTTCTTCTCATGCCCAGGTGCATATGCACCAATAATCACCCATCTCTCTCCATCAACTTTCAGTTTTACCCATATTAATCGAGAATTTACTTGTTGAGGTGACAAACTACCAAAAAAACAATTAGACTGGAAAATGTCTAGGATTTCTAAAAGCTCCCACTGGTGTCCTCAGAAAGAATGATTACAGAGATTTGTCTTAAACAAAGCCTATAAGATAAATACCAAAACCCAGAGAAAGGAGTACATGAAGGGCACTCTTATACGAGGCAATAGTGTACCAGCCTTACTCTTATCGTGCAAAAGGCTAAAAAAGACGACCAAACATAAGGTTTCAGTCACGTCAGAGGCATCAGATGTGCAAATTCTAGAATCCATGACCAAAGGTAAGGGTTCTGAGGTGGCCTAGATGAACCTGAAGTATTAACTGAGGAGTATGGCATAACCAAACAAGTCTGACAACAGGGATATCTGTCCCACCTTGGGGCAACCAGCATTACTAAACGCCAAAACCAACTAGTCTAAAGACTTTTCTCAAAAGATGTACTAGGGAAAATGATAAACCAAATTCCAGAAATTCCAAATAAAGGACAGAGGATCTGTTGCAACTGCTCCTACACCTAAAATTCAAGATACAGTTGGTGGTAACATGCTGGTTCTAGTGACAAAGAGATCCACCTGGAGTGCTACTCCTAAGTAAATGATCTAACTGAAAGCCTCCTTCCCTGTAGATATTTCTGCAGACACATGGTATGATCTCAAAAGGGCATCTGAACAAACAATGCAATATGGGAGACTTGTACAGAAAAGGTTTTAAATATGGAAGTGAGGCCCAGATTAATATGGGTGAAAAAAAAAGTAGATCACTTGAGGCAAGGGACTTTTAGTGCTTCTATACCTCACAGCAAGAAGAGAGAGGAAGAAAGGCATGTGTTTTGGGAGAAGCGAGAGATTGAGCCAGAAATTTCAATGAGGGATCAAGTAAAAATGATGGGCGATTTAAATGCAAAAGTAGGCGATTTGGAAGTTAAAGGTATAACTGGGGGTCATTCAGTACCCAGCGTGAATGAAAAGGGGTAAACAGCTTGTGGAGTAGTGTGCTGAAAAGGATTGGTGACTGGGAATTGCTAATTTAAAAAGAGGAACGTACATAAGTATATGGAGGAAGTGGGGTTCATGGTAGGCAAACATTATGAACTTTGGCAAAAAGACTCTTGGATTTGAATATGCTGAAAAGGACAGCTGTTGAGGTGTCTGATCACTTCCTGGTTGAGGTATGAGTGAAAGCATGTGAGTCTGAAAAGGGGACTTGTGTGGAAGATACCCAGAGGGAATGGGAGAAGAATGGTATAAGGTGAGAGTGAGCATAAACAGGACAGTGGGCAGGGCAAGGAATGGGAGGTATTCAGGGGAGCACTGCTTGCTTACATGTGCAAGAGAAGTGCATTGCATAAGGGAGATAGGATAAGGGCATGTCAGAATGGGTAGGGAGTAGGGGAATGAAGAAGTTAAGTAATTAGTGAAAGAGACTAAAAGGTTTGTATGGAAATCATCTACAAAGGAAGAGTGAGAAATGTGCAGAGAGTGAAAGGATGCCTAGAAGTGATGAGGCTGAGAAAGAGGGCAAATAAGAGCTGGATTGAAAGAATATAAGCATAATTCTGGTAGGAGGCAAATTGTGAGAACAAGAGAACAAATGAGAGCATCAGTGAAGGAAACAAATGGGGAAACAGTAACGAGCAAAGAAGTGGTGAATGGTAGGTGGAGAGAGGAGGCTGTTGAATGTTTCAGATGACAGAGAGGCAGATATGAGAAGTTTAGGACTTGGAGATATGAGAGCAAGTGAATCATGGAAATGGTTTGCTAAAACCAGAAAACAGTGAAAGTCTTGCATAAGATGAAGAAAAGCAAAATGGGTGAAGTAGCTTTTCCATTCTTTGTCAATTTAACAGCTCCTCTTATTTCTACCCTTGTAATGTCTTCATGCCCACATACTTATTCCCATCTGGTTACCTCCACTCCTATGATACCAAAATCAAGTCTCCTTCACAATCATCTACAATCAATTTACTTTAAAAAATTCTCGCATTTCTTACAAAATTCACACTTGTCTAATCTACTTCCACTTTGTAAACATACCTCTCTTCTACTCTTATTCATCTCCTATGGCAGCATCTCATTCCCTAAAAATTTCTGACTCATGTTACTAGATGCCACCTGCAAGTGGTTAAACCACGTGTGAGTAGTCACCTTTGGTAGGACTGTATCATCGTTAACTGACTGAAGGGAGTATAGTCCTGATGAGGACCTTCTCACTTCAAAGGAGTGAAACCTCTAAGATGTAGAAGCCTCATACAAGGGGTTCTAGAGTTGCACTATATAATAATAATAATAGTAACAATAATAATAACATACTTATCTATCATTTATAATGCTTTGTCGCTGTCTCCCGCCTTAGCGAGTTAGCGCAAGGAAACAGACAAAAGAATGGCCCAACCCACCCACATACACGTGTATATACATACACATCTACACACTCACATATACATACCTGTACATCTCAATGTATACATACATATACATACACAGACATATACACATATACATACTTCATACTTGAAGCCTTTATTCATTCCCGTTGCCACCCTGCCACACCTGAAATAACACACCCCTCCCCCCACACACACATAAGGTAGCACTAGGAAAGGACAACAATGGCCACATTCATTCACACTCAGTCTCTAGCTGTCATGCATAGTGCACTGAAACCACAGCTCCCTTTCCACATCCAGGCCCCAGAAAACTTTCCATGGTTTAACCCAGATGCTTCACATGCCCTGGTTCAATCCACTGACAGAACGTCGATCCCGGTATACCACATCATTCTAATTCACTCTATTCCTTGCACACCTTTCACCCTCCTGCATGTTCAGGTCCCAATCGCTCAAAATCTTTTTCACTCAATCCTTCCACCTCCAATTTGGGCTCCCACGTCTCCTTGTTCCCTCCACCTCTGACACATATATCCTCTTTGTCAATCTTTCCTCATTCATTCTCTCCATGCAACCAAATCATTTCAATACACCCTCTTCTGCTCTCTCAAACACACTCTTCTCATTACATCTCTCTTACCCTTTCATCACTTACTCGATCAAACCACCTCACACCACATATTGTCCTCAAACATCTCATTTCCAACACATCCACCCTCCTCTGCACAACTCTATCTATAGCCCACACCTTGCAACCATATAGCATTGTTGGAACCACTATTCCTTCAAACACCCATTTTTTGCTTTCTGAGACAATGTTCTCGCCTTCCACACATACTTCAACTCTCCCAGAACCTTCGCCCCCTCCCCCACCCTGTGACTCCCTTCCACTTCCATGGTCCCATCCTCTGCCAAATCCACTCCCAGATATCTAAAACACTTCACTTCCTCCAGTTTTTCTCCAATCAGACTTACCTCCCAATAATAATAATAATAATAATAATAATAATAATAATAATAATAATAATTATTATTATCATTATTATTATCATTTTGCTTTGTCGCTGTCTCCCGCGTTTGCGAGGTAGTGCAAGGAAACAGATGAAAGAAATGGCTCACCCCACCCCCCTACACATGTATATACTACACGTCCACACACGCAAATATACATACCCATACATCTCAATGTACACATATACATACACACACAGACACATACATATATACACCAAAGGCCCCATTCGTTCACACTCAGTCTCTAGCTATTATGCAATAATGCCCGAAACCACAGCTCCCTTTCCACATCCAGGCCCCACAGAACTTTCTATGGTTTACTCCAGACGCTTCACATGCCCTGATTCAATCCATAGACAGCACGTCAACCCCGGTATACCACATCGATCCAATTCACTCTATTCCTTGCCCGCCTTTCACCCTTCTGCATGTTCAGGCCCCGATCACTCAAAATCTTTTTCACTCCATCTTTCCACCTCCAATTTGGTCTCATATTATACTATGACTCATATTATATTTATTTGTTTATATTTATTTTGCTTTGTCACTGTCTCCTGCATTTGCGAGGTAGCACAAGGAAACAGACGAAAGAAATGGTCCAACCCACCCCCATACACATGTATCTACACACACGTCCACACACGCAAATATACATACCTATACATCTCAAATTACACATATATATACACACATAGACACATACATATATACCCATGCACACAATTCACACTGTCTGCCTTTATTCATTCCCATCGCCACCTCGCCACACATGGAAAACCATCCCCCTCCCCCCTCATGTGTGCGAGGTAGCGCTAGGAAAAGACAAAAAAGGCCACATTCGTTCACACTCAGTCTCTAGCTGTCATGCAATAATGCCCAAAACCACAGCTCCCTTTCCACATCCAGGCCCCACACAACTTTCCATGGTTTACCCCAGATGCTTCACATGCCCTGATTCAATCCACTGACAGCACGTCAACCCCGGTATACCACATCGATCCAATTCACTCTATTCCTTGCCCTCCTTTCACCCTCCTGCATGTTCAGGCCCTGATCACTCAAAATCTTTTTTACTCCATCTTTCCACCTCCAATTTGGTCACCCACTTCTCCTCGTTCCCTCCACCTCCGACACATATATCCTCTTGGTCAATCTTTCCTCACTCATTCTCTCCATGTGCCCAAACGATTTCAAAACACCCTCTTCTGCTCTTTCAACCACACTCTTTTTTATTTCCACACATCTCTCTTACCCTTACATTCCTTACTCGATCAAACCACCTCACACCACATTGTCCTCAAACATCTCATTTCCAGCACATCCACCCTCCTGTGCACAACTCTATCCATAGCCCACGCCTCGCAACCATACAACATTGTTGGAACCACTATTCCTTCAAACATAGCCATTTTTGCTTTCCGAGATAATGTTCTCGACTTCCACACATTCTTCAATGCTCCCAGGATTTTTGCCCCCTCCCCCACCCTATGATTCACTTCCGCTTCCATGGTCCCATTCGCTGCCAGATCCACTCCCAGATATCTAAAACACTTTACTTCCTCCAGTTTTTCTCCATTCAAACTTACCTCCTAATTGACTTGACCCTTAATAATAATATTATTAATAATAATAATAATAATAATAATGTTCTCATCCATTTTTCTTCTGAGATTCTCATTTTTCCTTTATATCAATATCGTTTAAATCAACCTTTCAACAGTTCTATTCAGGCCTCCTATACTCAATTCATCACCATTTTCTTGCAGATATGATTTATTCCAAGCTCTCTTTCTATTCAATATTCATCCATTCCTGGCGCTACCCCATCCCACAGGAAACAGCATCGCTACCCCCTACTTCAGCAAGGTAGCACCATGAAAACAGACATAAAAGGCCACCTTTGTTCACATTCAATCTCTAGCAGTCATGTGCAATGCACTGAAATCACAGCTTCCTATCCACATCCACGTCCCATGGACATTCCATAGTTTACCCCAGATGTTTTACATGCCCTGATTCAGTCCACTGACAGTATGTCAACCCTGGGATACCACATCATTCCAATTCCCTCTATTCCTTGCATGCTTCTCAACCTCATGTATGTTCAGGCCCCAGTCACTCAAAATCTTTTTCACTCAATCCTTCCACCTCCAATTTGGTCTTCTGCTTCTTGTTCCCTCCACCTCTGACACATATATCTTCTTTGTCAATCCTTCCTCACTCATGCTCTCCATAAGTCCAATCCATTTCAACACCCTCTTCCGCTCTCTCAACCACACTCCTTTTATTTCCAAACATCTCTCTTAACCTTTCACTACTTAAACCACCTCACACCACATACTGTCCTCAAACATTTCATTTCCAACACATCCACCCTCCTCCACACAACCCTATCTTTAGCCCATACCTCACAACCATATAATATTGTTGGGACTACTATTCCTTCAAACATACCCATTTTTGCTCTTCGAGATAACGTTTGCTCCTTACACACATTCTTCATCACTCATAGAACCTTCGTCCCCTCCCCACCCTCTGACTCACTCTCGCTTCCATGGTTCCATTCGCTGCTAAGTCCACTCCCAGATATCTAAAACACTTCATTTCACTAATTTTTCTCCATTCAAATGTACATCCCAACTAACTTATCCCTCATCCCTGCTGAACCTAATAACTTTGCTCTTATTCACATTTACTCTCAACTTTCTCCTTTCACACACTTTTCCAAATTCAGTCACCAACTTCTGCAATTTCCCACTCGAATAAGCCACCAGTGCCATATCATTGGTGAACAACAGCTGACTCATTTCCTAGGCTCTCTCTTCCCTAATAGACTGCATACTCACCCCTCTCTCCAAAATTCTTGCATTTACCTTCTTAACCATCCCATCCATAAACAAATTAAACAACCATGGGGACATCATACACCCCAGCCACAGACCGACCTTCCCTGGGAATCAATCCCTCTCCTCTCTTCCTACTCATACAAATGCCTTACACCCTTGGTAAAAATTTTTCACTGCTTCCAGAAGCTTACCTCCCACACCATATACTCTTAAGACCTTTCACAAAGCATCTCTATGAACCCTATCATATGCCTTCTCCAGATCCATAAATGCCACATACAAATCCATCTGCCTTTCTAAGTATTTCTCATACACATTCTTTAGTATACAGGTTGAGAATCCCCAATTGGAAGTACCTGGGACCAGAAGTGATTAGGATTTTGGATTTTTTCAGATTTTGGAATATTTACACGTGCATAATGAGATATGTGGAAAACAGGATGGTATGGAAACAAATGGGTTAGAGCTGAGACATACCTCAGTGTTTTGACCATTCAACCGTCTTCCTGAGGAGACACTGATTCTATCATTTGGCAGCCATGGGAATGTTCCCCACCTAGTGATGGCCACTCAGTCGGTTGCCTTGGCATGTCGCTCTCTGATTGGATTGTTTTTCCAGCTACCTCCACCTGTTCACACCGATCTCCGCTGCCTGATGTAACTAGCACAGGAACCCAGACCTTGTGTTAACCTTGTTCTTAATCCCTTCCTCTAAGTAAGCTCTCATACTATCACTAAACGGTCAATACAAAGGCAACTACAGGCAAGTGACACACCAATTAGTGAGAGTATCAGGAGGGTTAGTGACATCTGCTTAATGAGCCAGCACTTTAGTGGTTGTCAAGTTGCACTTCTCTGATGCCAAAGCAACTAGAGACAAGTGACAAACTGTTTAGTCAGTAAGAGCTTACGTAGAGGAAGGAATTAAGAACAACTTTAACACAAGGTCCAGGTTCATCTGCTGGTCATGTTAGAAAGCAGCAATCACTGTGAACGGGTAGAGGGAGCAGGACAAGCAATCCAATCAGAGAGCAACACGCTAAGGTGTCTGACCCGATGACCATAAATTGCTGGGAAACACAGTCCTGCCAAATGCTGGAGTCAGTATCTCCCAAGGAAGGCTGTTAAAGTCGAAACATCGAGGTATGTCTCATCTCCAACCTGTTTGTTTCATTATCATCCTGTTTTCCACATGTCATAATGGATAATATATTATGAGATATCTTGGGGAAGGGACCCAAGTCTAAACACAAAATCCATTGTTTCATATACAACTTATACAGATAGCCTGAAGGTAATGTAATATCTATAATAATATTGCACATGAAACAAAGTTTGTGTTACAGTGAATCATCAGAAAGCTAAGGTGTCACAACATCAGCCACCCATGTGGACAATCTGTGGTTGTTTTTGGCATCACTTTCATTCCTAACTTTGAATTTATATGCTACTGATAAGCAATAATTTTCTTACACGTATTCGCGCATAGCAGAGAATAAGCAAAAACACGGTAAGTAATGCATATAGGTCTGGCGCTGATGACAGTTTGTAGCAAACTGGTGCCACAAGAACATCAGAGCCCAGCATGAGCAAGTGAGGTCAGGTGTGAAATTTTCCACTTGTAACGTCATGTCACTACTCCAAAAGTTTTGTATTTTGGAGCATTTCGGATTTTGGATTAGGGATGCCCAACCTGTATATATATATACATATAATTACATTTCTTACCCCCACTTAAGATGTAAAATGTGATCCTATGGAGATGTCTTGTTAGATTGTAAAAATCATGGTATCCTAGTATTCGTGAATTCTTGTGCTCAGCCTTTATATACCATGTCAAAACCTGGAAAAAGAAAAAGCTTTTAAATCCTATATTTCTTAAAACACATCAGACCACTAAATGCTTAATACATCTCAATATAAAACTAAAAGACAGTGTTTTATTTGTATGGAAATAACAGGCTTTCTAAGAACAAATTTCTTTATCAAAGGGTAAAATATGGGGGAAAGAATATTTTGAACTTTGTGAATCAAAAAGACAAATCTAGCCATTAATAATGAGGAAAGAGAAAATCTCAGTACCTGTGATCACAATTTAATGAGACAGAAAATGATCACTAATTCCAATAGTACCAATGAAATTAAAATGCCAAAGTATGGAGAAGCTCATGACAGCTAAAAACTGATACATCCCTATTATTATCAAAACAACCTGGAATAAGAGAATCACCACTATGGTACCCCACATATATATATATAACAAGAGCCACTAAAACCAAAAAATAGGCTTTATAAACAAAAGAGCAATGATAATCTAGAGATTAGCATCCTCTTTACTTAATTCAGCTCTTTCTGTTTGTCACAGATTTTTTTCAGTGTACCCCAGTGAATTCATGAAAAGGTGCACAAAAAACAGAAAAAGAATTTCTTAAGAGTTAAGGCGGTCATTTTTAGTATCAGAAAAACACATTATCTATCAGATTGGCCAGTTACAGTCACTTATATTTCCTGTGTCTTTTACATACAATTTGGTGAACAAAAACTATAAAAACTTTCTTATTTCTGAACTACAAGTAAAGTATCTGTAACATTATTCATCAGATATGCCACGTAAAGGCAGCTGAATGAGGCAGGGGTGCAGTGGTAGGTGCTATTTTTCCCCCAGGACATCATTCTTAGCCAATGAACATAAAAACTTCATCTTAAAAGTTAATCCTTTCTATATGAATCTGCTTCAAAACATATATCTGATCCCCAAAATCATAAAGATTGTCTCACTATCATATTCTAGAGGTAATTCTGCTGGGAAAATGAGTGGTCTATACAAATATCTACAATTACTTTCACGTCTTGTAGAATAATTCTTTCATAGAAATGTTCAATATAGCGTATCTTTTATCACTAATATTCACATTAACATGATTAATTAAGGATTACAGGTGTGACATAATAAACATATTCACCTCTTCTCCCTGGTCTAGCCTTGTTAAAAACTTTTATTTAACATATATCTAAATGGGAGGTGAGTTTGAATGGAGAAAAACTGGAGGAAGTGAAGTGTTTTAAATATCTGGGAGTGGATTTAGCAGCGGATGGAACCATGGAAGCGGAAGTGAATCATAGGGTGGGGGAGGGGGCGAAGGTTCTGGAAGCATTGAAAAATGTGTGGAAGTTGAGAACGTTATCTTGGAAAGCAAAAAAGGGTATGTTTGAAGGAATAGTAGTTCCAACAATGTTATATGGTTGCAAGGCGTGGGCTACAGATAGAGTTGTGCAGAGGAGGGTGGATGTGCTGGTAATGAAATGTTTGAGGAAAATATGTGGTGTGAGGTGGTTTGACTGAATAAGTAATGAAAGGGTAAGAGAGATGTGTGGTAATAAAAAGTGTGTGGTTGAGAGAGCAGAAGAGGGTGTTTTGAAATGGTTTGGTCACATGGAGAGAATGAGTGAGGAAAGATTGACAAAGAGGATATATGTGTCAGAGGTGGAGGGAATGATGAGAAGTGGGAGACCAAATTGGAGGTGGAAAGATGGAGTGAAAAAGATTTTGAGTGATTGGGGCCTGAACATGCAGGAGGGTGAAAGGTGTGCAAGGAATAAAGTGAATTGGAACGATGTGGTATACCGGGGTCGACGTGCTGTCAATGGATTGAACCAGGGCATGTGAAGTATCTGGGGTAAACCATGGAAAATTCTGTGGGGCCTGGATGTGGAAAGGGAGCTGTGGTTTCGGTGCATTATACATGACAGCTAGAGACTGAGTGTGAACGAATGTGGCCTTTGTTGTCTTTTCCTGGTGCTACCTCGTGCACATGCGGAGGGAGGGGGTTGTTATTTCATGTGTGGTGGGGTGGCGACAGGAATGAATAAGGGCAGACAGTATGAATTGTGTACATGTGTATATATGTATATGTCTGTGTGTGTATATATATGTGTATACGTTGAGATGTATAGGTATGTATATGTGCGTGTGTGGACGTGTATGTATATACATGAGTATATGGGTGGGTTGGGCCATTCTTTCATCTGTTTCCTTGCACTACCTCACTAATGCAGGAGACTGCAACAAAGTATAATAAATATAAAAATATCTAAAATGTACTCAGATGAAGTCCTTTGTGATACAATCAAGAGAAAGTGAGTCTGTATGTATTGTAATGGTGTCAATAAATTCCTTCTAATTTATATGTACATTTTTCATGCAAAACCTATCCTTCTACATTGGGGAGGTAGTGTTAGGAACAAACAATGGCCTCATTTGCACACATCTCATTTCTCTTATATAATGTACCAAGAACACAGTCTATGATCAACAGCCAAATTCATCAGACTATTCCATGGCTTAACTTAACCACTTCATACAACCTGTTTACCCCACTGACATGCCGCCCCATATATACCACTATGATCATGTTCATTCTGACCTATGCATGTCTCTCACCCTCCTGAATTTTTAGACTTCATTACTAAAAAATACAAAGGCATACAAAGAAATTCAATGAGCAACCCACTCAGAGTGAAAATCATACAGATGTTTTAAAGAAAAATACTTGTTAACTCTACATGAAAACAGAAAAACACAAACACAGTACTGTCAGTTGTAGACTAGAAGTATTCATCAAGTCTATTTTGAGACATTTATGGTGTTGCTTTCTGCTACTCTAAACCATTCAATACGCTAACAATCCTGTTGAACAATTCCTTTAACTCTTTCATTTCACCCTTCCAACTCTTTCTTAATCTTTCCCTTCCCCTTCATCCCACCACTTCTGAAATGTACATCTTCTCAGTCAGCCTTTCTTTGTTCATCCTCTCCACATGACAAAACCATCTCAGCACATCCTGGGAGCTCTCTCATTTATACAATCCTTACTAATGCACATCTCTCCTACACTTTCATTCCTTACATGATCAAAACATCTTACACCACATCTTACTGCCCTTTTGCATTTCATATCCAATACATCCACTTTCTTATGTTCCTTTGCATTCTAAGCCCACTCACATCCAAACAACACTGCTGGGAGTACTATACTATACAGACAATGACTTCTTTAAGACACTCCTCAGTGCATCAAGGATCTTAGCCCCCTCTCCCACATTATGCTTCGCTTCAGCCCTCGTGGTTTCAAGTGCTGCCACGTTCCTTCCCAGCTATCTGGAGCACTGCACTTCCTCCAAGTCCTCCCAATTCAAACTTATTCTTCATACATCCTGTCTCACATCTTTACTGCACCACCTTTCCTTACTTTTGTTCACATTAACTCTCAACTCTCCACTTTCATACACTCTTCCAAATTCTGTCTCCTACTTCTGCAGTTTATTTCTTGAATCTACCACCAAAGCCCACTCACATCCAAACAACACTGCTGGGAGTACTATACTATACAGACAATGACTTCTTTAAGACACTCCTCAGTGCATCAAGGATCTTAGCCCCCTCTCCCACATTATGCTTCGCTTCAGCCCTCATGGTTTCAAGTGCTGCCACGTTCCTTCCCAGCTATCTGGAGCACTGCACTTCCTCCAAGTCCTCCCAATTCAAACTTATTCTTCATACATCCTGTCTAACATCTTTACTGCACCACCTTTCCTTACTTTTGTTCACATTAACTCTCAACTCTCCACTTTCATACACTCTTCCAAATTCTGTCTCCTGCTTCTGCAGTTTATTTCTTGAATCTACCACCAAAGCCCTGTTACTTGCAAACAGCAACTGATTCACTTTCCATGCCTCCCTACCCCAAGTATACCGCAGACCTCTCCCTCACTCTATGACCCTTGGGGTCAACTCGCTCATTATCCTGTCCAACAGATTAGACAACCGTGATGACACTATGCATTCTTGATGAACACCGACCTTTAAGAAAAAACTCTAAAAATCCTCCCTTCCTACTCACATATATGCCTACTGTCCTGGGAAAAACTCTTTACTACATTTAATAACTTTCCATTTACCCAATATATTCATAGCAACTTTCTAAAGGATTCTCAGTCAACTCTATAATATGCTTTTCATAAATGCCACATACGATTCACTCTTTTTATCCAAGTATTTCTCACACAATTTCTTTAAAGCAACCACCTGATCCATACATCCTTTACTTCTCACCAATCAGATGTTCTGTGCAAGCCACCTACAATCTCTCCATCATGACTCACTCATATACATTACAAGATACCATTCGTCAGAATTATACCTCCTGTAATTTGCACCTCCACTTTTGCCCCTTTGCCTTTATATAGGGACCCTATGAAAAAAAAAGAAATATGTAAGGATGGTATCTGCATGGAAGGAGTCCATGATTGGGAATTATATAAGAGAAAATGGAGGGAGGCCAAAAGAAAGGCATGTGAATGGTGTGGAGAGGATAAAAGGGAAAATGAAAATGACTATGAAAGGAGCAGATGGGCAAGTGGTACAAGGAAGAGAAGAGAAAAAGAGATGGAGTGAGTATTTTGAGGGACCCTTGAATGCATCAAATGAAAGGATGATGGATGTGGTGTGTCTAGGACAAGGTGGGATCCACATACCGTCCTACTGACTGGTTTTGTGAAAAGAGAGGATACAAAGAATGCCTTGCATAAGATGAAGTGAGCCAAAGTTGCAGGAGTTGATGGAATTGCAGTTCAGTTTCTCAAAAAATGGGGGTGATACTGTTCCTGATTGGTTAGTCTGGTTATCATATGCTTGTATGCCCCAAAGTGAAGTGCCTGAGGACTAGCAGAATACAGGTACTAATCGATGTATATATATGAATATCAAGTATTCACTTGAAAGATTCAAGCATATCAACTTACATTAATTAATTCATTAATCACTGGATGATTGCAGATTCAGTTAACCTTACAGTAGTTGATTTATCAATCACTGAGCTGCATTACTGCAAGTTATTTGAGGTAGTCCTCTGAATGTATTGTGATACAATAAAACGAAGAAACTTCTTACTCTACCATTATGAATAATAAGGAAAATAAAAATCATCCAGCACATCAAAATCCTTCAAATTACTTACTACTGATACAACTGCAATCCATGCTTAAAGGCATCTTCAAGAAATGACTACACAAAAAAAATCCCAAACATCTGGAAACTTGCAAACAAAGTATCAGTCAAAAAGCCTCCAAACCATCTAAGTTCCCCTCCCCTTACCACCCAATATCAAATTTGTTTTCAGCACCCAAAATCTCTGTAGACATGATCCACAACAGAATCAGGCAAATTATTCCATTCTCACTCACACAATAACCTCACTACAACATAACCATGTCACATATCACACATCATATACAGGATGGCTTTAATGTCCTCCCCCCGAACACACACACACACACACACACACACACACACACACACACACAAACGCACACAGACATATACACACACACACACAGTGGCAACAGAGGGATGTCTGATCATTATCTTGTGAAGGCTAAGGTGAAGAGTTGTAGAGGTTTTCAGACAAAATGAGAGAATTTTGGGGTGAAGAGAGTGGTGAGAGTAAGTGAGCTTGGGAAGGAGACTTTTGTGAGAAAGTACATGGAGACACTGAGTGCAGAATGAAAAAAGGTGAGAGCAAAGGACATGGGGGGAGTGGGGGGGAATGGGATGTATTTAGGGAAGCAGTGATGGCTTGCGCAAAAGATGCTTGTGGCACGAGAAAAGTGGGAGGTGGGCAAATTGGAAAGGGTAGTGAGTGGTAGTTTGAAGAAGTAAGATTACTAGTGAAAGAGAAGAGAGGCATTTGGATGATTTTTGCATGGAAATAGTGTAAATGACTGGGTGATGCAGGAGTTCAAGGGAAAGGTGCAAGAGGTGAAAAAGAGGGCAAATGAGAGTTGGGGTGAGAGAGTATCATCAAATTTTAGGGAGAATAAAAAGATGTTTTGGAAGGAGGGAAATAAAGTGCATAAGACAAGAGAACAAATGGGAACATCGGTGAAGGGGGCAAATGGGGAGGTAATAACAAGCAGTGGGGATGTGAGGAGATGGAGTGAGTATTTTGAAGGTTTGTTGAATGGGTTAGATGATAGAGTGGCTGATATAGGGTGTTTTTGGTCGAGGTGGTGTGCGAAGTGAGAGGGTCAGGGAGAACGGTTTGGTAAGCAGAGAAGAGGTAGTGAAAGCTTTGCGGAAGATGAAAGCCAGCAAAGCAGCGGGTTTGGATGGTATTGCAGTGGAATTTATTAAAAAAAAGGGGGTGACTGTGTTGTTGACTGGTTGGTGAGGATATTTAATGTTTGTATGGCTCATGGTGAAGTGCCTGAGGATTGGTGGAATGCATGCATAGTGCCAGTGTACAAAGGCAAAAGGGATAAAGATGAGTGTTCAAATCACAGAGGTATAAGTTTGTTGAGTATTCCTAAGAAATTTTATGGCAGGGTATTGATTGAGAGGGTGAAGGCATGTACAGAGCATCAGATTGGGGAAGAGCAGTGTGATTTCACAAGTGGTAGAAGATGTGTGGATCAGTTGTTTGTTCTGAAGAATGTATGGGAGAAATACTTAGAAAAACAAATGGATTTGTATTTAGCATTTATGGATCTTATCCCTGGGGATAGGGGATTACGAATACTTCCCACGTATTCCCTGCGTGTCGTAGAAGGCGACTAAAAGGGGAGGGAGCGGGGGGCTGGAAATCCTCCCCCCTCTCTTTTTTTTCTTTTTTTTTTTTTAATTTTCCAAAAGAAGGAACAGAGGGGGCCAGGTGAGGATATTCCAAAAAAGGCCCAGTCCTCTGTTCTTAACGCTACCTCGCTAACGCGGGAAATGGCAAATAGTTTAAAAGAAAAAAAAATTTATGGATCTGGAGAAGGCATATGATAAAAGAGTTGATAGAGATGCTCTGTGGACAGTATTAAGAGTATATGGTATGGGAAGCAAGTTGCTAGAAGCAGTGAAAGGTTTTTATTGAAGATGTAAGGCATATGTATGAGTAGGAAGAGAGGAAAGTGAATGGTTGTCAGTGAATGTTGATTTGTGGTAGAGGTGCGTGATGTCTCCATGGTTGTTTAATTTGTTTATGGATGGTGTTGTTAGGGAGGTAAATACAAGAGTTTTGGAGAGAGGTGCAAGTGTGCAGTCTGTTGTGGTTTAGAGGGCTTGATAAGCGAATCAGTTTTTGTTCGCTGATGATACAGCAATGGTGGCTGATTCGATGAGAAGCTGCAGAAGCTGGTGACTGAGTTTGGTAAAAAGTGTGTGAAAGAAAAAAGCTGAGGGTAAGTGTGAATAAGAGCAAGGTTATTAGGTACAGTAGGGTTGAGGGACAAGTCAATTGGGAGGTTAGTTTGAATGGAGAAAAACCGGAGGAAGTGAGGTGTTTTAGATATCTGGGAGTGGATTTGGCAGCAGATGGAACCATGGAAGCGGAAAAGAGTCAGAGGGTGGGGGAAGGGGGCGAAAGTTCTGGGAGTGTTGAAAAATGTGTGGAAGGCAAGAGCATTATCTCAGAAAGCAAAATTGGGTATGTTTGAAGGAATAGTGGTTCCAACAATGTTACATGGTTGCAAGGTGTGGGCTATAGGTAGGGTTGTGCGGAGGCAGGTGGATGTATTGGAAATGAGATGCTTGAGGACAATATGTGGTGTGACGTGGTTTGATCGAGTAAGTAATGAAGGGGTAAAAGAGATGTGTGGTAATAAAAAGAGTGTGGTTGAGAGAGCAGAAGAGGGTATATTGAAATGGCTTGGTCACACAGAGGGAATGAGTGAGGAAAGATTGACAAAGAGGATATATGTGCCAGGTCAGAGGTGGAGGGAACGAGGAGAAATGGGAGACCAAATTGGAGGTGGAAGGATGGAGTGAAAAATATTTTGAGTGATCGGAGCCTGAACATGCAGGAAGGTGAAAGGTGTGCGAGGAATAGAGTGAATTGGAACGATGTGGTATACTAGGGTCGACATTCTGTCAATGGACTGAACCAGGGCATGTGAAGCGTCTGGGGTAAACCATGGAAAGTTTTGTGAATGTGGAAAGGGAGCTGTGGTTTCAGTGTATTATACATGACAGCTAGAGACTGAGTGTGAACGAATGTGACCTTTGTTGTTTTTTTCCTAACGCTAACTCACGCGCGTGCAGGGGGAGGGGGTTGTCATTTCATGTGTGGCGGGGTGGTGACGGGAATGAATAAAGGTAGCAAGTACAAATTATGTATATGCGTGTATATGTATGTCTGGGTATGTAAATATATGTATACACTGAAATGTATTGGTATGTATATGTGCGTGTGTGGACATGTATGTATATACATGTGTATTTGGGTGGGTTGGGCCATTCTTTCGTCTGTTTCCTTCCACTAGCTCGCTAATGCGGGAGACAGAGACAAAGTATGATAAATAAATAACTATATGCAAAAAAGATTTCACTTACTTACCAAGACAAGTCCCCATATGATTACATGAAGATACTGTAGGGCAGAGAAGGCATCTGTCCCTGTGTCTATATGATGGAGTACTGGCACTAAGAAACCTCCAGCAGGTAGCACAACCTGTAGGTAGTTAATGCATATAAAGGAAAATAAATATCAAAATTTTGACAATCTCAACATATCCCCTTCAAAAGAAACAAAGAAATGCATTCTCACTAAAGATGTATTTGTCTTTTAAACTTATGAAACTAAAATCATTTTGCAAATGGTTCATAATGCCTGTATATTTTCAAGATATTAAATTCTACCTCACTGATTTGGGAAACGGCGATAAATTGTAATATATATATATTGTTTCAAAAATGAAAGGCTTATTTATATGAAGAGACATGATTAATGTCTTAAGCTGGGGAGTTTAGTTCAAGCTACTCTACCGTAGGATTAACATTTGTGAGAAAACCCTAACACAGATGTTATATGACTAAAATCAAAATATGGCAATTCAACAATGATGCAAATGTACTCTGTACTATGAGCCTGCTACAATGATGCAATACAAGAGGAAATCCCCCTAAAATTTCAGACATGAGTACCTACCCACCTATAAAAGAGTACCTTCAATATTTTGCCATAAGGCTGGCTGTATACTTTGATTATTCAAAAATACTCTTATTCTCTTCCAAATTGTACACTGCACAGTTATCAACTTTGCATTTACCTTGGACCAATTTTAACTATTCATCTAGTCTTCTTCTAGAGGTTTCTGTGCTTCTTCCAAGTACTCTTTTACTTCACTAGGCACTTCACTTTTTTGCATGTCTCTCTTATATTTTGTTTCATATAATTTTGATACATTCTTTGGGAATCTTATGTTGGAATCTTATGTTGGGATGACTTAGTTCAAACAAGTTTTCTTTACTTCCTTCAATGTGCTGCAATGCAAATCATCAAGCATATTTCTCCTCTTTTTTAACATAAAGTTCCTTTCATCTTTCATAGCAATTCATATATTGTATTTCCTCAGTTATGTTTGTAATCACAAGCACATCCAACAACCCACCAATCTATCAATGTCAGATTACCTTCCTGGTGATCATAAAGTAGACAGTATTCATGTTTGACAAAGATTATATATGTGTCAGAGGTAAAGGGAACAAGGAGAAGCAGGAGACCAAATTGGAAGTAGAGGGATGGGATGAAAAAGATTTTGAGCGAACCATTGACAGCACATCGACCCTGATATACCACATTGTTCCAATTCACTCTATTCCTTGCACGCCTTTCACCCTCCTGCATGTTCAGGCCACAATTACTCAAAATCCTTTCCATTCCATCCTTCCACCTCCAATTTGGTGTCCCACTTCTCCTCATTCCCTCCATCTCTGACACATATATCCTCTTTCTCAATATCTTCACTCATTCTCTCCATACAACTACACCATTTCAATACAACCTCTTCTGGACTCTCAACCACACTCTTTTTATTACCACACATCTCTCTTACCCTTTCATTACTTACTCGATCAAACCACCTTACACCACATATTGTCCTCAAACATCTCATTTCCAACACATCCACCCTCCTCCACACAACCCTATCTATAGCCCACGCCTCGCAATCATATAACAATATTGGAACCACTATTCCTTCAAACATACCCATTTTTACTTTAAGAGATAATGTTCTTGCCTTCCACACATTTTTGAACACTCCCAGAACTTTTGCCCCCTCCCCCACCCTGTGATTCACTTCCACTTCCATGGTTCCATCCACTAAGAAATCCACTCCCAGATATCTAAAACACTTCACTTCCTCCAGTTTTTCTCCATTCAAACTAACCTCCCAATTGAATTGTCCCTCAACCCTACTATACCTAATAACTTTGCTCTTATTCACATTTACTCTACTTTCTTCTTTCACACACTTTACCATACTCAGTCACCAGCTTCTGCAGTTTCTCACCCGAATCAGCCACCAACGCTGTATCATCAACGAACAACAACTGACTCTCTTCCCAAGCTCTCTCATCCACAAAAGATGGCATACTTGCACCTCTCTCCAAAACTCTTCCATTCACCTCCCTAATAACCCCATTCATAAACAAATTAAACAACCATGGGGACATCACACTCCCCTGCTGCAAACCAACATTCACTGAGAACTAATCACTTTCCTCTCTTCCTACTCGTACATATGCCTTACATCCTCGATAAAAACTTTTCACTGCTTCAAGCAACTTGCCACCCACATCATATACTCTTAATATCTTCTACAGAGCATCTCTATCAACTCTATCATATGCCTTCACCAGATCCAAAAATGCTACATACAAATCCATTTGTTTTTCTAAAAATTTTTCACATACATTCTTGAAAGCAAACACCTGATCCACACACCTACCACTTCTGAAACCACACTGCTCTTCCCCAATCTGATGTTCCATACATGCCTTCACCCTCTCAATCATTACCTTCCCATATAATTTCCCAAAAATACTCAACAAACTTATACCTCTGTAATTTGAACATTCACCTTTATCCCCTTTGCCTTTGTACACTGGCACTATGCAGCCATTCCACCAATCCTCAGGCACTTCACCATGAGCCATACATACAATGAATATCCTCACCAACCAGTCAAAAACACAGTCATCCCCTTTTTTCATAAATTCCACTGCAATACCATCCAAACCCGCCACCTTCCTGGCTTTCATCTTCCGCAAAGCTTTCACTATCTCTTCTCTGTTTACCAAACCATTCTCCCTGACCCTCTCACTTCGCACATCACCTTGACCAAAACACCCAATGTCTGCCACTCTATCTTCTAACACATTCAACAAACCTTCAAAATACTCACTCCATCTCCTCACATCACTACTACTAGTTATTACCTTCCCATTAGCCCACTTCACTGATGTTCCCATTTGTTCTCTTGTCTTATGCACTCTATTTACCTCCTTCCCAAACATCTTTTTATTCTCCCTAAAATCTAATGATACTCTCCCACCCCAACTCTCATTTGCCCTTTTTCACCTATTTGTGCCTTTCTCTTGACCTCCTGCCTCTTTCTTTTATACATCTCCCAGTCATTTGCACTATTTCCATGCAAAAATCATCCAAATGCCTCTCTCTTCTCTTTCACTAATAATCTTACTTTTCATCCCACCACTTACTACCCTTTTTAATCTGCACACCTCCCAAGCTTCTCATGCCACAAGCATCTTTTGCGGAAGCCATCACTGCTTTCCTAAATACATCCCATTCCTCCCCTAATGTCCTTGGCTCTCACCTTTTCCATTCTGCACTCAATCTCTCCAGGTACTTCCTCACACAAGTCTCCTTCCCAAGCTCACTAACTCTCACCACTCTCTTCACCCCAATATTCTCTCTTCTTTTCTGAAAACCTTTACAAATCTTCACCTTTGCCTCCACAAGATAATGATCAGACGTCCCTCCAGTTGCACTTCTCAGCACATTAACATCCAAAAGTCGCTCTTTCACGTACCTATCAATTTACTAGTAATCAAATAACGCTCTCTGGCCATCTCTCCTACTTACATACGTATACTTATGTATATCTCTCTTTTTAAACCAGGTATTCCCAAGCACCAGTCCTTTTTTAGCACATAAATCTACAAGCTCTTCACCATTTCCATTTACAACACTGAACATCCCATGTACAACAATCATTCCCTCAACTGCCACATTACTCACCTTTTCATTCAAATCACTCATCACTATAACCTGGTCTCATGCATCAAAACTACCAACACACTCACTTAGCTGCTCCCAAAACACTTGCCTCTCATGATATTTCTTCTCATGTCCAGATGCATAGGCACCAATAATCACCCATCTCTCTCCATCAACTTTCAGGTTTACCCATATCAATCTAGAGTTTACTTTCTTACACTCTATCACATACTCCCACAACTCCTGTTTCAGTAGTGCTACTCCTTCCCTTGCTCTTGTCCTCTCACCAACCCCTGACTTTACTCCCAAAACATTCCCATACCACTCTTCCCCTTTACCCTTAAGCATTGTTTCACTCAGAGCCAAAACATCCAGGTCCCTTTCCTCAAACATACTACCTATCTCTCCTTTTTTCTCATCTTGGTTACATCCACAGACATTCAGTCTGAGCCTTTAAGGAGGATGAGCACTTCCCGCGTGACTCCCTCTTGTTTCCCCTTTTAGAAGGTTAAAATACAGAGGTGTTTTGGAAGGAGGTAGATAAAGTGCATAAGACAAGGGAATGGGCACTTCAGTGAAGGGGGCTAATGGGCAGGTGATAACAAGTAGTGGTGATGTGAGAAGGAGATGGAGTGAGTATTTTGAAGGTTTGTTGAATGTGTTTGATGATAGGGTGGCAGATATAGTGTGTTTTGGTCGAGGTGGTATGCAAAGTGAGAGGGTTAGGGAGAATGATTTGGTAAACAGAGAAGAGGTAGTAAAAGCTCTGTAGAAGATGAAAGCCGGCAAGGCAGTGGGTTCTGATGGTATTGCAGTGGAATTGATTAAAAAAGGGGGTGACTACTGTTGACTGGTTAGTAAGGTTATTTAATGTATGTATGACTCATGGTGAGGTGCCTGAGGATTGGAAGAATGCTTGCATAGGCCATTGTACAAAGGTAAAGGGGATAAAAGTGAGTTCTCAAATTACAGAGGTATAAGTTTGCTGAGTATTCCTGGGAAATTATATGGGAGGGTACTGATTGAGAGGGTGAAGGCATGTACAGAGCATCAGATTAGGGAAGAGCAGTGTGGTTTCAGAAGTGGTAGAGGATGTGTGGATCAGGTGTTTGCTTTGAAGAATGTATGTGAGAAATACTTAGAAAAGCAAATGGATTTGTATGTAGCATTTATGGATCTGGAGAAGGCATATGATAGAGTTGATAGAGATGCTCTGTGGAAGGTATTAAGAATATATGGTGTGGGAGGAAAGTTGTTAGAAGCAGTGAAAAGTTTTTATCGAGGATGTAAGGCATGTGTACGTGTAGGAAGAGAGGAAAGTGATTGGTTCTCAGTGAATTTAGGTTTGCGGCAGGGGTGTGTGATGTCTCCATGGTTGTTTAATTTGTTTATGGATGGGGTTGTTAGGGAGGTGAATGCAAGAGTTTTGGAAAGAGAGGCAAGTATGCAGTCTGTTGTGGATGAGAGAGCTTGGGAAGTGAGTCAGTTGTTCGCTGATGATAAAGCGCTGGTGGCTGATTCGTGTGAGAAACTGCCGAAACTGGTGGCGGAGTTTGGCAAAGTGTGTGAAAGAAGAAAGCTGAGAGTAAATGTGAATAAGAGCAAGGTTATTAGGTATAGTAGGGTCGAGGGACAAGTCAATTGGGAGGTAAGTTTGAATGGAGAAAACCTGGAGGAAGTGAAGTGTTTTAGATATCTGGGAGTGGATTTGGCAGCGGATGGAATCATGGAAGCAGAAGTGAATCATAGGGTGGGGGAGGGTACAAAGATTCTGGGAACGTTGAATAATGTGTGGAAGTCAAGAACATTATCTCGGAAAGCAAAAATGGGTATGTTTAGGAATAGTGGTTCCAACAATGTTATATGGTAGCGTGGCGTGTGCTGTAGATAGAATTGTGCGGAGGAGGGTGGATGTAATGGAAATGAGATGTTTGAGAACAATATGTGGTGTGAGGTGGTTTGATCTAGTAAGTAATGATAGGGTAAGAGAGATGTGTGGTAATAAAAAGAGAGTGGTTGAGAGAGCACAAGAGGGTGTTTTGATATGATTTGGTCACATGGAGAGAATGAGTGAGGAAAGATTGACAAAGAGGATATATGTGTCTGAGGTGGAGGGAATGAGGAGAAGTGGGAGACCAAATTGGAGGTGGAAAGATGGAGTGAAGAAGATTTTGAGTGATCGAGGCCTGAACATGCAGGAGAGTGAAAGGTGTGCAAGGAATAGTGAACTGGAACAATGTGGTATACAAGGGGTTGACGTGCTGTCAATGGATTGAACCAGGACATGTGAAGCGTCTGGGGTAAACCATGGAAAGTTCTGTGGGGCCTGGATGTGGAAAGTGAGCTGTGGTTTTGGTGCATTATTACATGACAGCGAGACTGAGTGTGAACGAAAGTGGCCTTTATTGTCTTTTCTTAGCGCTACCTAGCACACATGCAGGGGGAGGGGGTTGTTATTTCATGTGTGGCAGGGTGGCGATAGGAATGAATAAAGGCAGACAGTATGAATTATGTACATGTGTATATATGTATATGTCTGTGTGTGTATATGTATGTATACGTTGAGATGTATAGGTATGTATATTTGCGTGTGTGGACGTGTATGTATATACATGTGTATGTGGGTGGTTTGGGCCATTCTTTCGTCTGTTTGCTTGCGCTACCTCACTAATGCGGGGGACAGCAACAAAGCAAAATAAATAATATATTTTTTTTTTTTTTTTTTTATACTTTGTCGCTGTCTCCCGCGTTTGTGAGGTAGCGCAAGGAAACAGACGAAAGAAATGGCCCAACCCCCCCCCCCCCATACACATGTACATACACACGTCCACACACGCAAATATACATACCTACACAGCTTTCCATGGTTTACCCCAGACGCTTCACATGCCTTGATTCAATCCACTGACAGCACGTCAACCCCTGTATACCACATGGCTCCAATTCACTCTATTCCTTGCCCTCCTTTCACCCTCCTGCATGTTCAGGCCCCGATCACACAAAATCTTTTTCACTCCATCTTTCCACCTCCAATTTGGTCTCCCTCTTCTCCTCGTTCCCTCCACCTCCGACACATATATCCTCTTGGTCAATCTTTCCTCACTCATTCTCTCCATGTGCCCAAACCATTTCAAAACACCCTCTTCTGCTCTCTCAACCACGCTCTTTTTATTTTCCACACATATATATTTTCCCTGGGGATAGGGGAGAAAGAATACTTCCCACGTATTCCCTGCGTGTCGTAGAAGGCGACTAAAAGGGAAGGGAGCGGGGGGCTGGAAATCCTCCCCTCTCTCTTTTTTTTATTTTTTTCTTTTTTTCCAAAAGAAGGAACAGAGAAGAGGGCCAGGTGAGGATATTCCCTCAAAGGCCCAGTCCTCTGTTCTTAACGCTACCTCGCTATCGTGGGAAATGGCGAATAGTATGAAAAAAAAAAAAAAAAAAAAAAAAATATATATATATATATATATATATATATATATATATATATATATATATATATATATATATCTTTCTCACCTCACCTCGCAAACGCAGGAGACAGCGACAAAGCAAAAAAAAAAAAAAATATATATCTTTTTTTTTGCTTTGTCGCTGTCTCCCGCGTTTGCGAGGTAGCGCAAGGAAACATACGAAAGAAATGGCCCAACCCACCCCCATACACATGTATATACATACGTTCACACACACAAATATACATACCTACACAGCTTTCCATGGTTTACCCCAGACGCTTCACATGCCCTGATTCAATTCACTGAAAGCACGTCAACCCCGGTATACCACATCTATTCCTTGCCCTCCTTTCACCCTCCTGCATGTTCAGGCTCTGATCACACAAAATCTTTTTCACTCCATCTTTCTCCTTGTTCCCTCCACCTATGACACATATATCCTCTTGGTCAATCGTTCCTCACTCATTCTCTCCATGTGCCCAAACCATTTCAAAACACCCTCTTCTGCTCTCTCAACCACGCTCTTTTTATTTCCACACATCTCTCTTACCCTTACATTACTTACTTGATCAAACCACCTCACACCACACATTGTCCTCAAACATCTCATTTCCAGCACATCCATCCTCCTGCACACATCTCTATCCATAGCCCACGCCTCGCAACCATACAACATTGTTGGAACCACTATTCCTTCAAACATACCCATTTTTGCTTTCCGAGATAATGTTTTCGACTTCCACACATTCTTCAAGGCTCCCAGGATTTTCGCCCCCTCCCCCACCCTATGATCCACTTCCGCTTCCATGGTTCCATCCGCTGCCAGATCCACTCCCAGATATCTAAAACACTTTACTTCCTCCAGTTTTTCTCCATTCAAACTTACCTCCCAACTGACTTGACCCTCAACCCTACTGTACCTAACAAACTTGCTGTTATTCACCTTTACTCTTAACTTTCTTCTTTCACACACTTTACCAAACTCAGTCACCAGCTTCTGCAGTTTCTCACATGAATCAGCCACCAGCGCTGTATCATCAGCGAACAACAAGTGACTCACTTCCCAAGCTATCTCATCCCCAACAGACTTCATACTTGCCCCTCTTTCCAAAACTCTTGGATTCACCTCCCTAACAACCCCATCCATAAACAAATTAAACAACCATGGAGACATCACACACCCCTGCCGCAAACCTACATTCACTGAGAACCAATCACTTTCCTCTCTTCCTAGACATACACATGCCTTACATCCTCGATAAAATCTTTTCACTGCTTCTAACAACTTGCCACCCACACCACATATTCTTAATACCTTCCACAGAGCATCTCTATCAACTCTATCATATGCCTTCTCCAGATCCATAAATGCTACATACAAATCCATTTGCTTTTCTAAGTATTTCTCACATACATTCTTCAAAGCAAACACCTGATCCACACATCCTCTACCACTTCTGAAACCACACTGCTCTTCCCCAATCTGATGCTCTGTACATGCCTTCACCCTCTCAATCAGTACCCTCCCATATAATTTACATATAATATATATATATATATATATATATATATATATATATATATATATATTATATGTAAATTATATGGGAGGGTACTGATTGAGAGGGTGAAGGCATGTACAGAGCATCAGATTGGGGAAGAGCAGTGTGGTTTCAGAAGTGGTAGAGGATGTGTGGATCAGGTGTTTGCTTTGAAGAATGTATGTGAGAAATACTTAGAAAAGCAAATGGATTTGTATGTAGCATTTATGGATCTGGAGAAGGCATATGATAGAGTTGATAGAGATGCTCTGTGGAAGGTATTAAGAATATGTGGTGTGGGTGGCAAGTTGTTAGAAGCAGTGAAAAGATTTTATCGAGGATGTAAGGCATGTGTATGTCTAGGAAGAGAGGAAAGTGATTGGTTCTCAGTGAATGTAGGTTTGCGGCAGGGGTGTGTGATGTCTCCATGGTTGTTTAATTTGTTTATGGATGAGGTTGTTAGGGAGGTGAATGCAAGAGTTTTGGAAAGAGGGGCAAGAATGAAGTCTGTTGGGGATGAGAGAGCTTGGGAAGTGAGTCAGTTGTTGTTCGCTGATGATACAGCGCTGGTGGCTGATTCATGTAAGAAACTGCAGAAGCTGGTGACTGAGTTTGGTAAAGTGTGTGAAAGAAGAAAGTTAAGAGTAAATGTGAATAAGAGCAAGGTTATTACGTACAGTAGGGTTGAGGGTCAAGTCAATTGGGAGGTAAGTTTGAATGGAGAAAAGCTGGAGGAAGTGAAGTGTTTTAGATATCTGAGAGTGGATCTGGCAGCGGATGGAACCATGGAAGCGGAAGTGAATCATAGGGTGGGGGAGGGGGCGAGAATTCTGGGAGCCTGGAAGAATGTTTGGAAGTCGAGAACATTATCTCGGAAAGCAAAAATGGGTATGTTTGAAGGAATAGTGGTTCCAACAATGTTGTATGGTTGCGAGGTTTGGGCTATGGATAGAGTTGTGCGCAGGAGGATGGATGTGCTGGAAATGAGATGTTTGAGGACAATATGTGGTGTGAGGTGGTTTGATCGAGTAAGAAATGTAAGGGTGAGAGAGATGTGTGGAAATAAAAAGAGTGGTTGAGAGAGCAGAAGATGGTGTTTTGAAATGGTTTGGCCACATGGAGAGAATGAGTGGGGAAAGATTGACCAAGAGGATATATGTGTCAGAGGTGGAGGGAACGAGGAGAAGTGGGAGACCAAATTGGAGGTGGAAAGATGGAGTGAAAAAGATTTTGAGTGATCGGGGCCTGAACATGCAGGAGGGTGAAAGGCGTGCAAGGAATAGAGTGAATTGGAACGATGTGGTATACCGGGGTCGACGTGCTGTCAATGGATTGAACCAGGGCATGTGAAGCGTCTGGGGTAAACCATGCAAAGTGTGTGGGGCCTGGATGTGGAAAGGGAGCTGTGGTTTCGGTGCATTATTACATGACAGCTAGAGACTGAGTGTCAACGAATGGGGCCTTTGGTGTTTTTCCTAGCGCTACCTCGCACCCATGAGGGGGGAGGGGGTTGTTATTCCATGTGTGGCGAGGTGGCGATTGGCAAATAAAGGCAGACAGTGTGAACTGTGTACATGTGTATATATGTATATGTCTGTGTGTGTATATATATGTGTACATTGAGATGTATAGGTATGTATATTGTGCGTGTGTGGACATGTACGTATATACATGTGAATGTGGGCGGGTTGGGCCATTCTTTCGTCTGTTTCCTTGCGCTACCTCGCTAACGTGGGAGACAGCGACAAAGCAAAATAAAAAATAATAAGTAAGAAAAAATATATATATATATATATATATATATATATATATATATATATATATATATATATGTGTGTGTGTCGTAGAAGGCAACTAAAAGGGAAGGGAGCAAGGGGCTGAAAATCCTTCCCTCTCTTTTTTTTTGTTTTTTTTTTTTCCAAAAGAAGGAACAGAGAAGGGGGTCAGGTGAGGATATTCCCTCTAAGGCCCAGTCCTCTGTTCTTAACGCTACCTCGCTAATGTGGGAAATGGCGAATAGTGTGAAAGAAAGAAGAAAGAATATATATATATATATATATATATATATATATTTATTTATTTATTATATATAATTATTCTAGGACCAACTTTTGTGAAAGAGTCCTGGTGTTACCCCGGACCTTTGCAAGGCTCCTGCAGTTCAAGACTGTGCTGCTTCCAGTAGTAAGAAAATGTTGATTCCCTTGGAGTGAAAATTTGTTTGACAGAACTGTACTTCCACACAGCCACACTAAAGATGACTTTTCACTCACAGTGTAACTTCTTGCAAGCAGAGCCCAATAACACCTTAGTTTTTATCTATGTGTATTGAAATGGTTTGGTCACATGGAGAGAATGAGTGAGGAAAGATTGACAAAGAGGATATATGTTTCAGAGGTGGAGGGAATGAGGAGAAGTAGGAGACCAAATTGGAGGTGGAAAGATGGAGTGAAGGAGATTTTGAGTGATCGGGGTCTGAGCATGCAGGGGGGGGGGGGGGGGGGTGCGGGGAGTGGAGTGAGTTGGAACAATGTGGTATACCGGGGTCAACGTGCTGTCGTTGGATTGAGCCAGGGCATGTGAAGCGTCTGGGGTAAACCATGGAAAGTTCTGTGGGGCCTGGATGTGGAAGGGGAACTGTGGTTTCAGTGCATTATACATGACAGCTACAGACTGAGTGTGAAC